>NC_134750.1:13345493-13673591 GCF_050436995.1 Anticarsia gemmatalis | reverse complement strand
TCGTATTGATTCTGATATTGAACAATTTATAGCAAAACTAATTTACATTTGTTCAGGTAAAGGAGAACACATATTGAATTTAGTCGAAGACATAAAAGTTTATTATTCACTCTTACGTACAATATTATTATATAATTTTTATAAAAGAGATTTATTGAAATAGAAACTTTGAAAAAAAAAAAACATTATATCTTATGGACGCTTTGTACAAGATAATAACATTATTCTCTTTATATCTATACAATAGTTGTTAAAGTATTATTAAAATACTTTAATTATTAGGATAACAAAGGTAGCTATCTATTATGCTTTTGCGGCTAAACAGCTAAACCGATAAAGATGAAAATTTTGGAAGCCTGAGTAAATATGGTTTATTTAACTAACTGATATTACGATTAACCGATTTTTTTATTAATGTTTATTTATAGGTACCTATTTACATAATTCCGCACTATATAGCTGCGTCAACCGAACATTTTCTATACACATGATCGCCAGTTCGAAGCAATCAAAGTATTTTCCCAAAAGTAATTTCTGAGAAACCAAAACAACCACGTGAAATTAATCTAGCCAGTGGCTAAACCCCTTTGAACCTAAAATTCATTTCACGCTACTAAACAATCAAAAGTCTAGACTAGATAATTACATTTCAGACACTAGGTTTTTTCACAAATTGTAATTAATGTGTTTTTATACCAATAAATTGTATTTTAGGGTTCCCTCGTCTTTCTTAAATACGATGTTTTTGCGATCATTTTTGGGTTACTGCACTCCTAATTTGATGTTTATCTTAGTTTATTTTCATCTTGAAATTGTCCAAGTTTTTAATTGGACGGTTAGAAATTTTATCTACGGCTGTGTTATGAAGATTTTTATGTAGTTTATGATACTATTTTCTTTCAATAAATTACAGTAAGTTTAACGGAGTGAATTTTCAAGTCAACTGCAGATTTTTTTTGTAAGTCTACTTTGGAAAATCAGTGATCTATGATTTACGGGATTATTCTCATTATATTGTGGTTCACAGCGACCGTTTACGATCTGGATCAATTGTTGAAGGATTTTATGTCTTCTATAGAAAATCATTCATTTCCACAGACTTTCTAACCACTATCTCTAATCTCCACCTCGAAAGAACATCTCCCTTTATACCCAAACCACAATTTACCGTCCATAATTAAAAAAAACTGACACCTGCCATTCTAAACTAGGCCGAAAAAAGGCCCAGTATTTTTCATACAACAGAATTACTGTAGTAATCTTACGGGCTGTGTTGGTCCGGGAGTTGGGCCAACTAATTAACCAACCTTTATGTCATAAAAGGAAATATTGCAAAATTTTATTATCTATAATTTTGTTTAAAAAAATTCATTTCCACGGCCTTTCCAATCACTATCTATTCACCCCAAAAATCTCCTTTCATACACAAACCACAATTTACCGTCCATAATTAAAAAAACTGACACCTGCCATTCTAAACTAGGCCGAAAAAGGCCCCAGTATTTTTCATACAACAGAATTACTGTAGTAATCTTACGGGCTATGTTGGTCCGGGAGTTGGCCAACTAATTTGCCAACTTTTATTTACCTGCTGTCTGTTCCTGGCGTACGGATGAAACAAAAAAAGTTTGGCTGTTGGTAAAAACATGGATTATATGATGAAGGTTTTTGTGGTACATTAGTTAATTAGTCGGAGTTTATATCGGTTCATTTGGCGGCGTTTTTGTTCGGGGAATTAAAATTTGGACCCGTGGGATAAATGTTGGTATTTTAGGTATTTGTGTATAGGTTTTGCGGTTAGGTTTATGTTAAAATGTGAGGGAAATGAAAGTTGTTTTGTAAAATATGAGTTGATTAATTTGCTGATTTAATTACTAATTAGTATTTAAATATTTCCGTAATAGCGTATCGCAAAATTAACGCAGCCAAGTATTTTGTATCTTATGATTTTAAAATACGCTTACACGCTAGGCAGTGTCGGACAAGCATAGGAGAAGCAATCCATATTATTATATTCTTGTACCATATCAAAACATGGTAGTGGTAGGAAACCCAACGAAATCTGTAATAATACTAAATGTATTATTTAATTAATTTTAGCCACTTACATAAAATACTTACAGATTTGTTCACATTTTAACTCTCAGAATATCTCACAATATTCGCTGCAACACCAATAAATACTGGTCAAAATACTTAATTTTCAATATCCCAAAATATCCGTTACATTTAAGTCTGGGAGCTATCTATAAAGTAAGGAATCGAGGGTCGACTGTTAGGTACGATTCAGACCAACCGGCTAGCGTCGCGCCGCCTCGGAACGGAGCCGTACGCGTGCCGCGGCAGCCGAACGTGTGCCGCAGCAGCCGAACGCGTCCGTCGGAGCTGTACCGCTGCTGCGGTATGCGTACGGCTGCCGCGGTAGCCGCACGCGTGCCGCGGCAGCCGACAGCGTCCGCTGGAATCCAATCATATGTCTGGACTAAAGAAGAAGAAAGAAGTTTTTCTTCCGTATCCATTTTTGATTTTAATATGTTAACTGTCGCTTGAAGAACACAACTTCAATGATTCGCTAGTTGCTGCACCGTAATCTCCGTTCGTATTTCACGACGCACAGCTGACCGGCTCCGAACGGACCCGACGGCAGCCGATTGGATGCCGACGGCGCCGTTCGGAGCCGGTCGGGGCCGGTCGGCCGTCGCGACAGCCGAACGCATTCTGCGACAGGTCGCGGCAGGTCGCGACGCGTCGCGGGATGCCGACGGAGATAGCTATGCGTAAGTTGCTTGCAAATATGAACTGTATTTACTGTTGATACATTTCAATGTTCTTTACCGCATTGTAAAATGCCGCCCGGCCCGGCCCGACGCGAGCCGGTTGGTCTGAATCGTACCTTAATCTTCTTAACGCTTCGTATCTACTACCAATATACTTCTAATGGACGCGACTAATAAAATCACTACGACAGCTCCTATATTGGCCCAGCTTTGAGTTATATTTTAAATGTTTTCGGGATATTGTGTTGGTTTTTTTAGGGATTTTGGTGCAGAAGAAAGTATTGTTTGCGTTTCTTGTAGTTTCTAGTTAGTAAACTGATATGTATACTCAAAGGGATTTAACGTTTAAAAAATAAACTCTGTTTATCCCACTGGTCAAAATGCATAGGCATTATCCCCTGAAAGCGCTAATTAGTTTTTCGTACAATCATTGTCGAGAGCGCTAAGTAAAGTTTTCTTCACTCGGCACTTTCAAGAATCGTTTAACGTTTCCATTTTTTTGTCTGGTATAGAAATTGATGTGCGGGTGTCATCTATGCAGGACAGTTCCATTAATTACATTCTTAACTTCGTAGTGAAATTGTAGGTTGATCAGTTTTGTGCACTAAACTGGCCACTGGATAACAGTAGGAACGTCCCAAACAAATCGATCTCATTTCTATATAATCTTATTATAGTCCATAGACGTAGGCGTAGCATCAAGTGGAAATATAAGATCCCACTAATACAACACCCACACTAGTACGTTTGTGAATCAAGTAACTGAAGCACTGAAGCGTGCAATGATTGAAACATTACCTTCCTACTTGATACGTCATCGTTAGACCAATACGTTATTAGTAAGATGATAATCTTGTTGTAGTTGTATTGCGGTTGTTTCAATATATTGTTAAACCTCGCTTGAACAGGGATAGGCAGAAACTAACTCTACGTAATACTGCTATAATTTGTCAAATATATGTCGAGAACTGTCAACTAAAGGACCTTCGTTTTATAACATTTATGTCAAAACGTTTAAATTAGGAAGGATTTTTTTGTCTTGATAACAATGAAGTGATTTTTTTTGTAGGTAAATACTCGAAAAAAAAAAAAGATATTCCGTTTTTTTAACGGTAGTCAAGATTTTACTCCGCCTAAATCATAATTATCTTTGATATTTAAAAGATAAATTAAAGCAAAGGAACAATAAAGCGAATGAGTTTTTACTACGATATAAGTAAATTGGTAATGAAATATCTGCTGAAACAGAAAGGTATAGGTACTGTTTTATTTGCATCACAGTAAATATTTAATCTTTACACAATACAATATACACTCTGAATTGCACTTATAAGATAACAATAATTTATAGTTGTAATAACAGTACCACAGAATTAACAATACATTTCTAAATTACTTCTACGCAAGCTATAAATAAGTCATCACACAGACTCTGCTATAAATCCTTATATTTGACGTACAGAACATTTTATTTAACCGAGTGTTTTACCTTTAAGGGTTTGTGCCAACTAATGTCACAGAGTAAATAAATTACAGAAGGTTGACTACTTTCTATCATTCGTTAGCATATCCATTCTTTGTTTATGAAATGCACCCACTTATAGCATTAGTCTGTTGTAATAGAGTCGAAATGACTGCTCCATAGCATGACATAAAAATATGAAACACCCAACGCCTAACCAAAGCTATAAATTAGAAATGTTTTATTTTACTCTGTGTTCACAAGGGAAACGAACCCAAATAGGCATCTCGCATCACATTTCTACGATCACAGACGGAGCATTACACACATCATATTCTTACTAATGTCGTCTGTATATTGGACATGCGCTATTGAATGGATACCCATCATGTTTACGAATTCGTTGTTTTTGCTATTCAACATGCATACTATTTCGAAACCTTCTTCTTTTTGTTCATCTTTACCCAATACTGAGTAAAACGCTGCCTAACTGCTATATCGTAACACGTTTGATTTTTATACTACTGCAATTACTACTCTACACCACACATTCACAAACATAGGCCCAACACGAGTAATAAAGTGTACAGCCATTTATATAGAAATGTTATCAAATGATATTAAACTTTAAATGATATACTCAAACACGCTTTATATAATGTAAGGATGAAAAGGTTAACAGTTGTGTAGGTTTGATTCGTGAGTTGGGTAAAGGTTTGATGTGGTGTTTATTTATAAGTTATGCCGTTTTCCTTAAAGAAATGGCACATGTTTATACTTTCCTTAAAAAATAATGTTATTTATAAATATAGTACCTTATTTATAAGGGCTCCGTACTGAAAAAATGAATACGGGGCCCTATTATTGAGTCTTTGCTCTATGTCTGTGACTGTCTCAAGAACTATGATAGAAAGACAGTTAAAATTTTCGCAGATTATGTATTTCTGTTGCCGTTATAGAAATAAAAAATATAATGATATATAAAATAAAAATAAATATCTACGGATCCTCCCATTTACATATAAGTATATGGCAATCATCTGATTGATGATGGTAAATAAATTTCCACACCTAGTTAAAAAAGAAACATGAAAATAAAGAATAAAGGATTGACTTTTCCTTGCCGTATACGACGTTCTACCACGAGTAAGTACACGTGTATTCATATTTCTAAATAAATAAACCACATAACAAGTTATTTTATGATAAATATTGCTATGTTACGTTTACATTTTATTATTTGTAGCAATATTTATGAGTAAACGAGTAGCTCTTACTTTCTAGTTCAGTATACAATGCTATAGATTACATTTATTTCTACGCCCTTTAACAGTATCCTTTCATATCTTATTACAGCTGATGGAAATAAATTGGACCCCTATTTCATGGGACTAAGATTATATGGGGCAAATCTTTGGTTTATTTCATACGCCTCTACCCACACATTCCAATATAACAAGCGTTATATTATGCATGTAACAGTTAATGAATTAAACACTTTCACTATGTAATAAAAACTAATAACATTACAAAAGTCCAAAAACTAACCAACTACAATTTACACAAGAAACTAAAAGGCAACTTTGTACAAAGGATTGCAGCAAAAATATGAAACCGGACATTCATGAGCGAAACAAGAATTTATTACGAAGCAAAGTCTTGCCAAGACTTGATGTTTATTTATATTGCTCTACCTGTCTTGCTACAGCTTTATCCTGGATGAAAGTAAGGTGCATTTGCTTGTAGATTTCTATTTATAAAGTGTAGGCAGGGGTGAAATTGCAACTGCATTTCGGAGTTTGTAATGAAAGTTTCATTAAAAAGGGTGAAATAAATGAATCGTCATAATACGGGGCACGTGATCAAAGTACATAATATATATTATAAGTGTTAAGTAGAGTCCAAAATAATCGGAAACTTTCACACTATCCCCAACTAAAATTAAAAACGTTTTATCAAATGGCGCGTAGGCATGTAGGCCACAAGGAAGTTATCAGAATAGCATTTATGAATGACAAGAATTCAACTCAATAACAAGAATCACATTAACTATATAAAAAAGTACAATAATAAGAAAAAACAGGAAATAACGAAAATGATTTCCACTTAACATATTTTTTGTACATCAGCCCTTTATGTTACAAGAACATAATATTACTTTGATAAAACAATAGTATTGGTAATACAACGCGAGATATATTATATTTGTTCTACTTTCAACACGGAAATAAGATCAGCTTTGTAAGTTACATAAAAAGCTTGAATTTTATTTAGCAAATTACTTTGTGTTTACTGTATGCAGGCGGGCTTATATATTATATGTGCAATATAAAACATAATGGTTTTTCAATCGTCCTATAAGATATTAGAGAACAGACATTGATAAATTTGTTGATAATATATTATAGGGGTATTCTTAAATATTTTACATTATTCCTCTAGAAGAATACCCCATTATCTGACCATGGAACAACAAATACTATTTGTCTTACGCAAAAATCAGTAAAATAATGGTCGTAGATCTATTTTTGACTTATATAAAAAGAAGAAGTAAGCAATTAAACAAAACCTTCACGATCCATAACAGATACTTAGTTTGGCTACATGTATATTTAAGCTTTTAAATAGCTAACTATCTGCCACAATCAATCCGCCTAATACACAAAACCTTTACTCCCACGTATGTTAATACATGTTCCCATCTATTGTTCGATAACGAATTCGTATAATCGGATCAACTCCTATTCTCTTAGTACGAGTCGGATTTAGTGAGAATCAGGAAAAAACACTGTATAAAATATACTCGTGTTTGTTTTTGAAAGAACTTCGTCAAATGGGAAAGCAGGAACGTTTTTGTTATAACATCACGCCTATTATTCACGAAGTTATGAGCACAATTTTTTTCAACGTTCTTACCTATATGCAAGGTGCCAAACTCTCAGCTGCTATTGAAAAATCTCGTACCGATATTAAAACAACCAAATAATACTTTGCTGATAGCGTAACCGACGTACATATAGATTTTGCATTAAAAATAAAATTAAAGGTGTTCGATTTTGGCAATGAATGTTTTGATAAGCCGCATTCTCTTCAGTAGTTGCTACTAAGAATCGAGAGTTTGACATTTAAAATGTACTGCAAAAATAGTTCCCTCGGCGCCCGCTAGAGGCTCTGATCCAGTTCACCAAAGTTTTTTTTTTCGTTAGCTAGCTTGTTGATAGTTGATATTGGCAGAGAATAGCACCACGAGTTTCGTTGCATATAGCACATAACAATACCTCCCAGCATTCGGACGCGTAAAAACATCCGTAAAATATTCAAAGGCTTGTTCGAATTTCATATTTTTTCTACGAAACTATGTATAATACTTTTCAAATGTCACTACACGCATGAATGTTCGAATTTGGTGGGCTGGAGCAAATACCAGAAAAAAATCTATATCATCAATAAATGTATGCAATAAAAAAAAGGCTTTGTGTTCATCTTTATTGATACTATGCCGCAAAAAGATAATAGTCTGTCAGTCTGTTCTTCAAACACCTAAGCAACTTAACCGGTGTTGAAGAATTTTTACCATTTTGACCCAATTTGGGTCAAACATAAGCAACTTCATCTTTTAACATCAGAACGAAGTTATTTAAAAAAATCCAATCTTTTATATAAAGAAAATGTAAAATCTATTTTTACATTGCAAGACTTCTAATTAGTGGGTTACTTTCAACATCTTACAACTTTGTATTACAGTAATAATATTATTTCTTTGAGAGTTCTACAGTTTTCTTAGCGAACGTTTTTTGTTGAACTACCTGCAAAGATTTTGTAGTGGTATAATGAATTTGTTTCGTGCTAACTTATTTTTATTCTTTGAGAGGGTAAGATATGTTTTTATGAAGTAACGAATAATATTGTTGTTAATAGTGTCGATATAAATAGTGATAGTCGAGTGGTATAGTTGGTATCTTCCTTGCAAGTGGTCGAGGGTTTGAACACGAGGCAACACACTATTGACTTTTCTAAATGATGCGTGTATCACTCCTCTAACTGTGAAGGAAAACATCGTGATGACACCTAGCATGCCTAAACGTTGTTTAAAACATTTATTGAAAATATGCTTAGTACCCGACCCGCGCTTGGCTAGCGTGGTGGACTCAACGCCTTACCTTTCTCTCGTTCAGGCGGAGACCCTTGCCGAACAGTGGAGTAAAAATTGGTAAAAAAACATTTTGTCAAACTTCTATGCTAGAATTTTCACATTAATGGATGAATTAACCTAAATTATTACTATGATCCTTATTAATAAATAACTACTACCGTACTAAACTACCGCAATAAACTCTATTTCTATTAAATACAAACTCATTTACGTAAACGTCTAGTATTTAAAACAACATTTGTATCCCCGAACTATTTGCTCGGAGATCTTGATAATCCTTTACAAATAATTCGGTTCGGCCATAGGGTAATGCCTTCGAATAACACCGCTATCTGATCTTTTAAACTAATTACTGTTATAGCGAATATACATACGTTTTAAATGTACATTTTAGATGCAAAATAGTGTAGGTTTAGTATAAAAATTACGAGTAACTGAAGTTTATATGGCCGATGTGTCTGGTGACTGTTGCAAAATATGTTAAGTTGAAATAGTCAGTTTGTATTATACTTACGGTCTTATGTGAACGACTTAAAACTGATTCACTCTGTTAGTATAGAATACTAGTATTAGTAGATACTAAAGTATGTTTATCCGCGATCTGTTTGCGACAAGCTCTGCTTAGTTTCGAATCAAATGACCGTGTGTGAGTTGCCCATTGATTTTTTGTATTACCAAAGAGACCCATGCCCGCGTAATCCACCTCTAAGAGATTTAAAACTCTTATGTCTGGTATGTACGAATGTCTATATTAACTAAGCTGGCAATAAAAACATTTGAATGTCTAGAAATCAAATCCGATATACATCACAATCAGCATTAAGTGTAAACCCTCCTTAACATAGTTAGACATAATTCAGTGTAGATAATTAAGTTAGTATTAATTACTTGGGTTCAGAACGTCTAGATCGAGTAGTAACAGATAGCTAGGATTAAGATGTTTGTAATTACTTGTTGCCACGGTATTGCGTGAATTATTGTTAGTCAGATTATTCGTATTGTTAGGTTTATCTTCTGTTCGGCTTTATTTTGTGGGCAGTAAAATGGTTTTTATTTGTTATATCTGAAAACAATATATCAAAGTGGATTGTAAAAGTCTCGGTGATATTTGTGTAACTGGAGTGGAGTTAAAGTTTTAGTCAAATGGTTATGAATGAAAAAAAATCGAATGGTAGGTTGTACAATGTAACCTTTTGCTTAATGTGAAAATTAAACCTTAAGTCTTGCGCTCTCTCTCTCTCTCTCTCTCTCTCTCTTGCAGGGTATGAATCCCATATGGTAGTGGGATCAGCCTTCTTCATCTTTCTCTGCACTTCGCTTTAACCTTGACATCGTCTGCTGAAACCTAAAGTCTCACTCTATGCGATATAATTATGAGTTACAACTTGCCTGAAAAAAAATAATAGTACTTTATCGGAATTTAAACAAGATCAATTAGACGCTTCGATTATATTATCTAAGGCTACACGCATATTCGGTTCGGCACGTTCGGGTCGGTAATATTTATCGAACAACAAAACCGGTTCGACTCAATTGTTCGGTTTTGCCGATTGGACCTACACATACAGTGTTATTCCTCCCAGCAAGGTCGATTAAGTAAAGCCGAATCGAATATGTTTTTAGAAGGCCTAAGGAACTTAGAATAATTAATAATAATCTAACCTATAAAATGTTATTGTTGAACAAAGGCTTCCCCGACTCGCCCCCTTGGCTACTAACCAGATTTTATATCATATACCTACAAAATATATCTATATACGTAAACCATGTTTAGGTGAAACTTCCAAGTGAACGCAGTCGCAGGCCAGAGCTAATAATAAAATATTTCATAACGCTTCTATCCAAGCAACAAGGAAAAAGCACCCCTACTTCAAATTCCAACTTAGATTATGAAAAGTCTTAAAGAATTTAATTTAAAAATGCAGGCAAAAGATTTTCTCTCTTATTTTATTGCGATTGAAATTTTCTTAAAGAAACAAGCATGTGAAAAGCTGGTGTTGTTCAGTTTATAATACTACGTGAATTCTTTATGACACAGTCTTAACGTATTAAACTTAGAATTTACTTTTACTGACTCTGAATAAATACTATAAAGCTTAGTGTACAATAGTGCCCACAATTTTCTTCTGTTGTACACAACAGAGCACTCAGCATCAGCCTAGTTTTTCTTTCCACTATGTTCGAGTTGGCTTCCAGTCTCACTGGATGCAGCTGGATACCTATTTTACATGGAGCGACTGCCTATCGGACCTCCACAACCCAGTTGTATGGGGTTATAACTGCTAACGACTGTCAAATATCTCCGAAAATGTCAGCCGGGTCCCATAATTTAACGTGCCCTCCGAAACACAAAGGAACTCAATATGTATAAGACGGTCACCCATCCACAGAAACTCATTCACCACGCGACCAACTGTCTATTTTATACGCCGGTAAAGCTCTCTTTTACAAATGTTGTTTAAAGCAACTTTTATAACTGCTAACCATTTTCAAAACCACATAAAAACACTGCATTTGTATGTAAACTGCAAAAACATAATCTTCTCCAAGATTTTTCAGAATTGAATTTTCTAGTACCTATTTTTGAGATTTAAGCCATACAAATTCGTTTATAACACCCACTACTTGCGTGATAAACAACCTTATAATACAGGAGGTAAGATTCAATTTTGCTTGGAGTGTAAATCTTTAAGGATACATCGTAGAACCTTTCCTCTCGAAAACTTTCAACACAAATTCCATTAACGGAATTAAAATTAAAATAGCCTCATTAATATGTAAGGGAAGATTAATGAACTAGCTAATAGCACTGCTTCGCTCGGGTTTGGCAAAAACTGTAAGTGCTTCAACCATTTGTAATGACTAAGTCCAAGGTTTTATGTAGATATTTGAATAGTTCAGACTCTCGGTTACTTTAATGTTTCACTGAAAATGGGACAGACTTCTACTGTTGGAACAAAGAAGTATTGTTTATTTTTGTGTTGTAATTTTATTCGTTGCTATTTTGTACTGTTAGGAAAAATATTGTAATGAAAACAATTGGAAATTATTTCCTCAACCGGGTACTTAAATAAAAAATACCTAAAGTTGTATTTTTATTACTAAGAGCATGTAGTCTATGAGCGTAATGTTTCATATCAGATGGGAAAGCAATCACTCTAGCTCTTATGATAATATTCAAAATAACTTAGTAAAAAAGAAATAACCACATATGTGATTTGCTGTTCACTATGATTTTGATATTTGAAATTATTATTTTCTTCAAACTACATATATTCTTTTGTGAAATATACATATCTATCTACCTAAACTTTAATAAGTACTTACGTGTACGTAGCTACATTCGTATTAAAAATGTAGGCACAAAACCGCACAACAGATCTCGCTTCACCACCAGTATTTCCAAACAAACAATTTAATCAACTCCATAACCCAGCAAACATCTGTTGCCCCATTTGTAGGCAACAAAGTACTTCACTAATAACTCCAGCAACAATGGGCCTCGGATGACCATGTTTCAATTTTCTACCTTTTAAAAAAGTTACTCGCGACTGAAAACACGCTTGCAACATGTTCCTAGCGACAATGGAGGGGAACAAAGGCGCTTTGTTGCGCGCCCTATTGTCGCTGTATTGTCGCCAACGCCCCTCTAGTTAATGTTGTGTTTATTCCGATAATTTCTAGGCGCCAGGTAAACTTTTGCTGTAAATAGTTTGGATTTTGTTGTTTAATATTTTGAATGTGGTAATTGGATTCTGAAGTGGCATACTAAGATTTTGTTCTGAATAGTCAAGACGAGAGAAATGTTTTTAAAATATAGTAGGTGTAAGAAATATTATTATCCATTCTTAATTAATATCGCTCCTCCTTCACATTCTTATATAAGCAATGAATACTATTCAACTGTTATAATAAGTTTTCTCTTTTAATATACAGATAATTATTATTATTATCTTAAATAAACTCTATTTTTAAAAGAAGCCTGCCTGAATTATTAAATTAACTCTTTGTCAGTTGTCACATCTGAACCACCACATCACACACGATCCTTTTAGTGAAGAATTCCATAATAATATGTCAGTGACAATCTTTACCACTATATTATATTTTGTAGAAAAATAATAGTAGAGAAAATGAATAATGGAATTACTTTATATATTAATCTGCCATTAAAATTAATCCAAATCACCTAATTCAAATTACGAATTGCAAACAATCCGAAAATCGAAAACCTATGACTCTACATCGATAGAGTCTCATTAGTATTCAATCAGCTCTATTTGAAGTATCTATTTGATTAATTACCGTGATCTGTTTAATCGTATGTACTCTACGGATTAAGCGAATTGCTTTACATTCAATATAGAGTCGGTTAAATAAATGCTAGAGTTTGCTGTTTAATTACAGTTGCATTTAACAATGGTTTTAATTGAATTAAATAATTTATATTATTGTGTTTGATGGTGAATTTTGTATAGAGTTGTAATGCCGAATGCAGAACTCTACTGCAGTGGAAAGTATCTGATTAGTTTTATTTCTATTAACTTTTCATATAATTGTACTGCGTTCTTTTGTCTATTAGAGAAATATTTTTTTATATTATTATTTTAATGTTGTTTTTAATGAGGATTCTATGTTGTATGTAACTCCACACGAATACCACCTGGTCCTATTTTAGTTTGATTGATGCTTATTTTCATTATTTAAGGAAACTTATAGAAATATTGTTTTTCTAGCAAGTTATTAATATAATAACAAACTTAAATATATGAGGATGCATTATAAACAAGTACTTTAAAGTAGGTCCTAAAAACAAAATTTCTAGACTTTCATTTAATTTCAGAAAACATATCTGGGGGCACGGAAGTGCCCCCGCAAGTCGAGCAAAAAAAAAGCGGCACGGCCGTAACATCCTTTTCTCGAAGCAATTCGGGCTATTTTTGACACCCCTATAATTTCGTTGTGGATAAAACAAGAAGCCTGGATTTTCAGCAACTAATCAGTCATTGTATAAACACGGTATATTTAAAATTTCAGTCAATTTGAACCAGTAGTTTAAGAATGACAACTTGTTAAAATTTTGAATTTTGTCACTCACTGATTCACTGACTCACTGACTCACTGACTCACCGATCATCAAAAGTCTAAGGTACTTCTAGCAGACTTAGAAGCTTAAAATTTAGAATACAAATAGGGTTTAGTGCGTTTTTACAGAATGTTTTTGATGGCATATTCTCATTAGGTAAAACATCAAAACGTCCTCAAACTTCATAAGCCAGGTCATTCACCTTTTAATTCCGAAACAAGAAGGAGTTATTTTTAAGTAATAAAGTGGTATTTTAAAATTCAAATTAGCGCAGGTACTTTAAAGCTCGCATTCAATTCGATGCGGCCGCAAGTTGCGGATTTACATGTACTTTACGTTAATTATGCGCAGTTTGTAGACAATAATGTGAAACGTATTGAACTGAAATGACGATGAGTGATTGGTTTAATTTCGTTGGCTGGTGATGTAATTGTAGTAAGGCCAATGGTAATGTGAGAACAGACACTTTTATTTATCAATAAGGAGATAAAAAGTGGCGATTTTTTTCTGGACGTGAAAAAAAAATTGTTGATCAAAAATCAGCTAGTAGTTTTAGATAGCAGGTTCTAATTCTCATTGCAGCATTGCGCCGTAGTTGTATCACAAGCATTGAATTCAGAAGCGTAAACCTTTTTTACAGGCTTTATTAACAAAAGCTTTTCGATCCCTCTGACAAAATAAAAAATTGCTAGATAACATAATTCACAATAACGGTAATATTTCTAAAGAAAATAGAATTGTCTTCATTAAATAATTACCAAACATCTCAATTCCTGCACTATCTTAAGACTAAGATAACTAAACACACATCAACACACGCTAACAGCACTGATTCTTGAGCAGCGTACAGGCGCTAACACAATAACAAGCCTTGTTAAACTTACTTCCTTGAAACAACTACATTGTTTATTTCTGTATTTACTTGTATTCTGTAATCAAAGTTTTTATCTGTACAAGTATTTTTTATGGTGATTATAGCAAGATTTTGAAGTTCTGATACTATAGGTAACTTAACTTTTGACTATCTCCGCGGTGCAGTGGTTTAGGTCACCACGGAGACAGTTTCACACACGGGACAATTTTTTGTGCGATCAACAAGTAATTGTTTCGGGTCTGGTTGTACCTTGTGTCAGTTGTTTGTATGTTTGTAAAAGTCCCCGCGACACAAGAACAATTTATTCTTTGAGTGGGAGTTGACTTTCTTAAAGCCTTAAAGAAAAATGTCATAGTTTTGCAATCTAATAAAAAATAAGAATTAAGTTCTGATCTTCACTTTTATTCATATGCAGTCACTTATTGTATAACCAATATTGCAAAATTCTTTTAAGGAATTAAAGCATCTCTGAGCTAGCTTATATCAAAATGTTATAATCGTAAAACGTAGAAATATTTTCACTTCTATACAAAATGGTTGAATCGAAATGTAACACGTCGGCGTAAATCTTTCCTTCTTCACAATTTTGCATGGAAACACACTCTGTTTTAAATTTAATTTGCTACGAATATAAACCTTAGTTTTGGCTGAACGCTGATAGATTTACGAGATGATAATTCTTATGTTTCACTCGTGAAAATACCGTTTAGTTCTGAATTATTAATACTATTACTAGTGCAGTTTAACTATTATTATGTGGCGTTGATATTTGAATTCCCGTGTTTCAAAACAGTTAATAATAGTATCAGAAGGAAACATTATAACGTGGCTATAAGCAAAAATATAAGTTAAGTCATGAAAAAAAAAGGTATAGGAACTTAATAATATAGTATAATAGGTACCTAACGCTAAAAAATAATAAAAAAATCTTTGTTCCGTTGAACGTTCCGTTTCTTAATAATTTTATTATAAATACAAACAAACTTAGCCTTTATTCTAAACTACTAACAAAAACCTACTTCTAAACTCAAACAGAAAGCATTGAGCATTGCACATTCAAATACAGTCGATAATACGTTCAGCATGCCGTTTCCGCATCACATCAACCGTGAATACTTGTGCAACCAAAAGCTTTGCTCAAAAGTATACAGCACGCAAACAAAGTAAAGAGAATACAAAATGCCAAACATCGGGAACTCAACCAACCGAGCTCCAATACCAATTGCAAACTCACACACAAACTATTGTTATTTCCCCATCGTATGTTTAAGCTCCGAATTATTCCGAGTTCCGTACGGAATTAATCACGGAACTATAGTGAAACAATCGTGTGTTCCGCCCATATTCCGATTCCGTGAAATAACTACGGATTTTGTTAGTTCGACACTAATTCTGCGGCGCTATTGTTCCCGACCTATTGATGGGTTGTAACGAGTACGGAATTAAAATTGGTGCTTTGTGACCAACTTTATGTTAACTGTGCAGTGATTAAATGGTCACGGATTTTATGGCTTCGTTGAGCCACATGATTTGGTAACAGCGGGCTTGTGAGGGAATATCTTTTATTGTTTTGTAGGTACTCAAAATCAGTTCTGTATACTTTTTAGGTAGTTTTAACCAAGTCGCATGTGATGCACACAACATATTATACACAGTCACTAAAATTAATAATTTAGAATTCAGTATAAAAATATAAACTTTGAAAGAGTTTGGTTAAAAATTTTGTTAATTGCAAGTTTGTGACTACTATGGCTGCAGGTGGATTTATTTACCTAAAGTTAACAGTTTGAAGGTTTAGATTATAACATTTGCTTTAAAGAAATATTTAGAGTAGTTTTGTTGTAGATCACAGCATAATGTCGTAGTAGATACCCACTTTAATGTTTTAGGGTACGTTTAGTCCTACAGTGGGAAAAAAAAAATCAAATTACATTCTTTCAAAGACTTCCTCGACTCGTCATCAAATTTGAATCCCAACAAACAGAACGAGAGAAGTAATAAAAGTGTGTTGAAACTAAACAACTATATTACTTTCTTTGTACCACCATCTGAATGCAGTGGGAGCCGAGCGCTTGAAATGAACTCATACGAGAGTTTAACTTGTGAAAAAGCCTGTAATACTGAGTTGCTGTGTAATGAAGGTTTTAGTTGATGACAAGTTTCTATTTTGAAGTTATGTGGTTGTATGTAGGTCAGTGGAAATGAAAAGTGGATGACTACAAAAGGAAAATGTGTGCAGGGATAGTAAAGTTGTGTATGATTATGATTTTGTCATTAGTCAATATTATATTAATACTAGCGGACCCGACAGACGTTGTCCTGTCTAATAAATTAAAAATTAATTAAAAAAACATTGTCCAGCGGACAAATTTGTGAATCTAAACCATTCTCAGATCCCCTTGAACACACACAAAAAATTTCATCAAAATCGGTCGAGTCGTTTAAGAGAAGTTCAGTGACATACACACTTACAGAAGAATTATATATATAAAGATAAGTATTATTAAAACTTGAAACTTTAAGCCACCGCTAACAGATTGATTATATAATAATGACACTATGATATGGCGTATAGCTTAATAGTAATGACCGTTTATGGCTTTTACTACTAGTTACAAGGCGACATTGAATTCTATTTTCTATAAATATAAAACTCTTCTGTTACTGAGTGACTGACTGACTGATGAACAGCGCACAGCTGAAACTACTGAACGTAATAAGTTTGATCCGTTATGAAGATTCCATAGGATGTGTAGAGGAACGCTAAGAATGGATTTTTAGGGGTAAAAATTGTCGTGCAATAGATTTTATAATTGTGCAAAATCGTCGCAATATTATTGCATACTAGCTGACCCGCGCAACTTCGCTTGCGTCCAATAAGAGAGAATGGGTGAAATTTTTCCCCGTTTTTGTAACATTTTTACTGGTACTCTGCTCCTTTTGGTCGTAGCGTGATGATATATGTCCTTTCTCGGGTACCAAAGTATCTCCATACCAAATTTCATGCAAATTGGTTCAGTAGTTTAGGCGTGATTGAGTAGCAAACAGACAGACAGACAGAGTTACTTTCGCATTTATAATATTAGTATGGATCTATGAGCGACTTTATTCACTCAAAGGTATAGGCATGAAATACTCTCACATTTCTCTATTTACAATGTAGGTCTCATTTGAGGCAGCCAGTCTATTTACGTCATCAGATTCGAAGCTACTATCGAGAATATTCCGATGAAATTGTCAAAACCCAATAGCATGATACATGACTCGGCAATCAAATTGAAAATCACGTCAGATAGACATCTAACATTAAATTAAGGCTGAAATGAAACTAAGCCTTATGAGAAAGGTAATCGATAACATATATTTTTTAATAAAAAGGTGTCTTGACTTAAGAAAAAGTTTTTTTTTCTTGTTCCCTAAATTTTATTGTAGCAGAACCAATTAGGTACCTAATAAGATGTTTTTTTTTTATTTTAAATGTTGTGTTCTTTCTTAGATCCAATAAAAGTTTGATCCAAATTTGATTAATAGATTTGGGATATCTTTAAAAATTTTTCTTTGTATTAATCGACGATATTTTTTCGCGGTGCTAGCGGAACTAGCATTTTTGCTTTTAAGCCGATATTTTTGTAAGAATTTTCTTAAAAAATAATTGACCACAAAAGCCCAAAATCTTGCTAAAATAATAAAAATTAAAGAGGCCTCTAAGTTAAGGGACACCGTACATCAGATTAAGTGAGGAGATAAGCAGAGTTATTACGACAATCCGCGAGGTATACACAGATACGTGGTCGATGTATCACGGAGATAGAGACTTAATGTCCAGCCTTTCTATAAAGAAATTATCACTTACTTTCATATATTTTCGGAGGAATTTTGAGGATTTTTTTTTATAATTTTTTTTGACAAATAACAATCTCTGTATTACGAATAAAATACAGCCAAATGTTACGAAAATTGTTTTAAATACAATAAAGGGTGACGTTGGTTATTTTGAAGTAACTAAGGCAAATGCTATTTCCAGGTTGCTGCTAAAAATCATCAGTAATTACTAATAATATGGCTGTTTCTTTGGAAATAAGTTCAATAGTTAATATGTATCAGTCACATCATAATTAGTCAAAATTATTCTTACTAACTACTAATTTAATTAACTAACTTCATAAAAAAACAAACTTAGTTCATCTCAAATATGGTGATCAAATTGTAAAGGAGCTCAGAGATAAAGTAACACGCTTTAAACTTCCAAAATTGTGAAACGTATTTCAAAGATAAAATTTAAATTCCCTTGGGTTATAAATAATACTATTAACAGCTATAAATACCTCAATGACGAGTAAAATTTGAGTGTTTGTGTATTTTTGTCCCGCGGGACGTCGTAGTAATTATCTGTCTACGAATATTTGTATACAAAATTAAACAAAAGCAGTTCAAAGACTTTCAAACGTCAGTTTCTGAAAAGGTATTTTATGTTATTTTTGTATGGTAACGAATTAGAATTTTAATTTCATGATAGTAGGAAATGGGCGAGAATCGTGAGTGATGATGATATTGGGGGAGATTGTTTCTCACCAGTGGGGTAGGTTGAGAATTTTAAAAGAATTGCTAGTTACTAGCTACCAGGTACTATACATAGATACATAATATTACGCCTTTTTTAATATACAGACAGAAACCAAAGAACTATAAAAACTATATTGTACTTAAATTAACTTTTCCTTTTTAGATGAATACTTCCAACGTTACTAAATAATATCTTCCTTTAAAATCGGTATCAAAGATTAACATATTACCAGTCTTCACAACTTCCACTTTTCCCAAAATTAAATACTAAACTCAAAAATAATCCACTAAACTAATCATTCTAAAACTCACAAGCATCATTTCATCCATATAACACACAAAACATAGCAGAAACTATTTACTCACATAATAGGAAATCAATATACATGACCAGTTAGTCACGCGTTCACGTATTTCAATTACCTCCAACTAAGCCTTTTGGATACAGCCTTATTGAATACGCGTGTTTGCTCCAACCCTTACATGTTCTTATATTATTTTCCCTCAATCCTTTCTTCGGGCTTATATTTTCATTCATCATAATACGTATAAATCTTATTCAAACCACTTACGTAAATGGTTTGTATTTTGACAGGTTATTCTGGATTAGTTTTGGTTATGAATTATTTGTAATTACTATAAAACTAGATTGCATGAATGAAACATTGGTTCTTAAAATGTTTATTTTGATTTTCTTAATACATTTCAATAGGTATGAAATAATTTATTTAGCGATTGCGTTTCACCATCCGTAGTTTGTACGTCAAATCTAGTATTGAGATTAGATTTTATGGCCAGCATTAACTAATTATCGAGATACTTACATTAAAATTTTATAATATTTTAGACAGCGCGGCGCAGCAACAAAAAATATTGGACCGTGATATTATAAAAAAATAAACAGATTTTTGAATGTTACTTATTTGTTGAAATTACTATAATATTAAGGTAGCCAGCGTAAGATGGCATTAACCAATCAACTGTAAAACGATCTACATATAAAATAATGACGTCATCAATATAAATTTGTAAGTCAGACCACAGTGCAGATTGTCCGCTTTATTGATCATCAATAAATCCAAGTACCTTCAATAATGATTGACAGTAGCGCCACGGTTCGCAATCACGCTGTTGTCCAAATTACAAGCGTCGGCGTTAAGTTTTCTTGACGTATAGATCTTATGAAAGGCAATCGAGATTTTTTTTTAATTTCCAATACATAATTTAATATTGAAATCTAAAAAACTTTTTCTATGAATAATCCCAACCCTCACTTGGATTAAGGGCCTAACCCCACCCTCATTACGGGAGGAGACCCTTGACCAGCAGTGGGACATTCATGGGTTAAATCCCTTTTTTATATTTTTTTTGTAATAACATATATCATTATCTATTACCTACTACCACATAGCCCTAAATTTTTACTTACCTTTGCTATATCTTCTTTTTCTTACCCTTTCTATCTTCTCCGATTGTTACTTCACACAAGCCAACGACATTTGTAAAAAAGTGCATGAAACTAAAAACCTAAAATAAAAGCACTGATAGACATCATACTATTTCCTACAACCTCAAACCTACCTGCGTTTCAAAACACTCTTGTCCTTACCTCAGTCTCTTATCCCTTACACCAGCTCCATCGCAAGGCCGGTAATCACATGGATCATTGCGTAGCTAACTCATCAGCCGCGAATGACAAACTTGAGATCAAGCCGACTCATCCTCTACTACCTACATGTTTTTGTTTCGGATCCCTTTTTCTTCCCCAGACTGGAAGACAATTTCGAGAATAGCTTTCCAAGTCTCTTTTGTTTTCTGAAAGGTAGATGGATTTGATATGTCTATTGCTGAAGTTCTGCTTGCTAAGGATAGGAAGTTGTTGTAGTAATATGAAGATAGGAGTTTTGTATTCTCAATAGTCAGACAGAAGAAGTATCAAAATTAGTTACACGAAAATTGTCTTATATATTTGGTATAAATCAAAACAACATTTAACTTTCGTTATTACGTAATGTATTTCCTTAAAAAATAAATAATTTTGGTAATAGTATTTTTACTATAATTTTTTTCCTTCTTATTATGTTATTTTTTGCTAGACTACTACTACAAATGCCGGCTATTTTTACTAGCTCTCATTTTCGGTTTTGAATCGTTGGTAGATCATTCTGTGAATATTATGAATCACAGAGCTAAATATATAATCTTCACGAAAAAATCATTAGATTCCTTATACTTACTTATCCAAAACAAGTTCAATACACGTGCATACAATTATTAAACAAATGAACCTTAAGCGTTTCCTGTATCCTCATCACATTACCAAAGACTTTTCCTGTTATATTTTTATCATCTCACCTGACATTTATTGTAATACAATGTTTCACTTTGATGTTACCTGTTTACTCTCTGTTCTCAGAGAATCTAGACTGTGAATGACTTGTAAAGGCTTTTAGCGGAACAAAGATAACGTTAATGTCTAAACGTGTCATATCATCATTTTGTATATAATTTATTATTATGACCTGTGATTTAACTTACATTTTTCCGATGTACGCCAATATTGTGCGTTTGTAGCCTAATCACAATATTATAGGAAGCCCTTGCCATGAAATGGGACTGTCAGGGGTACAAAAATGTATGAGATTTTTTTCTATCCGATCCTATTGTGTAGAATATTTACAAACATACAAGTGATGCCCATACGCAAATCCTACATGCAGTACCGCTGTATCACTGCTTATATATGATTGCCTGCGAGATAGCTATATTGTATATACTCTGATATTTTTATAACACTTATAACTTCACCTATCGAACAGTGAAACTCACAATAATGATCATCTGGTTCAATTCTAATTCAAGTATTCACACTACACAAGTCTTGAACGCAAAGCTACCAAGGCGACAGAAGCAGATTAGAGTTATCCAAAACAATAGATGACTCAAACTCTGATATTTTCACAAAACTGTACCTTGATTCTCTACCACTATCGACTACCGTCAACCGGCTAGCTATCGAATTTTGACCTTTAGAATGTACTGCCAAAAAAGTTTCTACGACGCCCGTTAGAGGCGCTGATCAGATTTTCATACAAAATTTCTCGATGACTAGTCGGTTGTCGGTAGACGATAGTGGTAGAGAATCGAGGTACTGAGCTACTGATACTTTACATATCTAATATTGAAACAAGCAATAATTTACCAAATCCCGATATCATCTGGTTCAATTCTAATTCAAGTATTCACACTACACAAGTCTTGAATGCAAAACTACCAAGGCGACATGAGCAGATTAGAGGTATCCAAAACAATAGATGACTCAAACTGCATTGTTCGTAGAACTTCACAACTCAATAGCTTATATCTAAATAGAACGAACATTTGGAATATTTGTTTGACTTTGACTAAAGCATTCACGGCTGTATCAATCTTGTAGACGAACTATTCCTTGAATTTGTCCTATAGATGCTAACTGAGTAAATACCGGAGCAATATTGAATACTGAGAAATGGATTCGAAATCAATCAGCTTGATATTTATTTGCTTTTGTTAGTGATTTATTACAATATAGAAGATATTAAAGTAATGTTTTGTATTCTTTATGAAAGACATGTATATTTATTTTATTATTTGCTGATGGACTAAATAGGGTTCTGAGTAACTTAGTTTGTTCTTATTTCGTAGTTTGATCTCATCTCAAGAGTAACTTAGATCCTGAAATTATACATAATTTATATTTCTATCTAAAAGTACTATTTCGTCACGAACTTCTTTTTCTTGTAAATCTTCGTTAATCGTGAAAATTTAATTTGAGCGAGGACTTGAAATATATTTATGATACTGAAATCAAAATGGCAGTATAAGTTCAAAGCTTTTTACTCGAATAGTTCTAAAAACAAGCACTTCTCAAAGAATAAGTTAAATTCTCTATTAATACGTAATCACACACTCAATATTTTCTCTTGTCAGCGAAATCATAACTAAAGAATTACGATGGCATAAATATCTCTAGCTTTCATTATACCTAAGTTGTAAAGAGCATCACAGACACAGCGCGGTTGCGTGACGGTTGCGGGTCGTGCGGGAATACGGCGGGTATTATTCATAGCAATCATTTATTTTTAATTTGCATTAATTAATTTTGTCTGTTTCGACAAAACGTTGACGGCATCTTTCTAGTCAATCATATTATTATGTACTCCTTGACTACGTTACAAGTTATTTTTTATTAATTGTCTTCTGCACCTCTCCGAAATCATAATTTCGGCATTAATATCAATCACTGCAGGAGGCGCGGCTCTCGCACTGAAAAAACGCGTCGCGCATCCGCCGGCCGTGTTGCTCACATCTAATAGTCGAAGGAAAAATACTAATAAACTGGCAAAACTTTGAATGTGAATAAGTTTTATTACTTATAAGATGGCCGATATCTACGTAAACAAATTTCTTGATATTCATATAAAAAAGTTGACGAGTCAAAATTGGATTAAGGCGTATTTTTTTACTATTGCAAGTTGGAAAATACTTGGTTATTGGTGTTGCAGTTGACTTCGTGAAATAAAATAACTATAAAAAACTACAATATTGTTTGGCAAACAAAATAATTTAATATTTGTATATTTTGTGTAGGTACATAATACTAGAAAGAAACTTAGTGCCACTTTCGCAGTTAAATAACTTATCTGCTCAATAAAGTTACAGCAAATGTAAGAGTACAAATGTTAGAATTTCATGTGATAAATATTTAGGAGTACTGAAAAGGGGCTTAATAAATTAATGTGCGATACATTACGAATTATTATATTGTAAAATAATATGAGTATAGAAACTTTAGTATACAAAAACGTCAATCCGTTTTAAGATGTATATTGTATTACAAATTGGTTTAGATATTTTATCTCTTGTTCATACAAAGAGAATAAAGTAGTAATATTATGCAACAGTTAGTCAAAATAAAGCGACTTCAAAGAATCGTTATCTCTAGCTTTACTATAGAAAATTAAATAATGTGATCTTGGAAATATTTGAAAGGAAAAGTAAACAAGATTAAATAAAATATAAATGGGTTACAAGAAATAATTCGTTCTTCTATGAAGCTTCTAAGCTTTTTACATTTGTAGGTTAAGAGTTTAGCTTGAAATACGAATAACAATATTGTCAGTAAAACACAGCGTTTGTAAGCAATATAATTTTCTTACTTAACTACATTCTGATTTAAAATAATTTTAAATTGATTAAACTAAAATAAAACATACTTAAAAAATTGTGGACACCGGTATCGGGAACACAAATAAGTAATTCTTTTGGATATGGTTGTACTTTGT
Organism: Anticarsia gemmatalis; assembly: GCF_050436995.1. Lineage (NCBI taxonomy): Eukaryota > Metazoa > Arthropoda > Insecta > Lepidoptera > Erebidae > Anticarsia > Anticarsia gemmatalis. Next base: position 13,649,352 of record NC_134750.1, on the reverse strand, counting down.
ATCCGTGATTTGTATGTTTGTAAAAGTCCGCGGCGAAAGCGGGAGAAAAAAAATATCCAGCTTCCCAACGCAAACCTCTGGAGGTGTTTATCAAGGCTCTTAGGATTCAGTCCATTTACTGATACTACTATCGGAATTACTATTATTATCACCATAAATATTTAGTCTTAATGCCCTGCTAGCCTAAGCAAGGGTTTGATAATGGAATAGAATAATGCTCCCAATTATTCAGACTGCTCTAAAAGATTTTATTTACTTCCCATATAGATACTTAGACATAAACTATATTACAAAAGGTACCTTTTAAAATACCTTGGATTTTACGTGTAAGGAACACCTTCCTTACACGTAAAATCCAAGGTATTTAACAATCTACCATCAAAAGCAGACTATCCGTCCTATTAACAACAGAACAGAACTAAACAATTCTTTTTACAGTGTAAAGTGTTCTTCACACGAGTCTTAGGAGCACGTTACAAAGGCGGGCGAGGCTTTTGACATCGTACAAGTGGAACGTTATGTCTTCATATAAAATATACGACAATGCACCGTGTTGGGGTTTATTTCAGCTTTCAAATGAGAGTGTAGTTTTGATTGTATGTAGTCTAGATGTCGTATTGTGAGGAAAGTACTGGTCGGATTTAATAGTTTTACTGTTGACGCATACTCTTGTGCTAAAATAAAGAAATTTAACCAATTAATCTCCCACTGCTGGGTAAGGATGAAGAAGGGGTTAGTTAGGCCTTGAGTCCACCCCGCTGGCCGAGTGCGGGTTGGGGACTTTGCAAACCTTCAACAACTATTCTAAAGACAGGTTATGCAAGGTTTATCTCGATATTTTCCTTCATCGCTGGAACAAGTGATGTCGATTTTTAATAGAGCAAGCCGTGAGTTTCTTGCCGTTTCTTCTCACGAGCAACAGCTTTTCCGAAACGGTGGTAGATAAAAAATATTTTGACGATTTCAAATACTTGTTAAAGTTTATGAAATAAAGAATATTTGACTTTGACTTTTACTTTAATAGTCACATAACTTCGAAAAGTCATTGGACGTGTTGCCTCGGTTACGAAGCTTCGATTGACGTTAAACAATGCATAATATGGTCTCGATGGTGCTGTTTATACTTGCTGTGGGCAGGGATAATAAAACTCTTTAAGGTTTTCTAACAATACTTTAAATTGCACCACCATTTGAGAATTATTTCTTAAACACATAAATAATTGGAAGTTATGAATGTCAGAGGACTAATCGTTCAACGATTTGCTATGAAGGCTATGAAAGCTTATTTTACTCAACTATCACTGCCATTAAGTTTAGTTCTTTAATATCTTACTACTCCCAATAACATTTTCGTCAATATTTCATACTTTTTCTTAATATGTACATACATTAATCTAAGAATTTAACTCCTTTCAAGCAATACATCTGCTCAACTATACAGCTATATGGTTGGTTACTTGTATATTGTATACAACTATACTTACTGTCGTCCGATGTCATTCAAACTAATCAATACGGAAACACGGAATGTTTCTCAGTGCATTCTCTGAGGACAATTCAATATATCAATTCGCCTGGCATTCGGCTATTCAGTTAGCTTTGAAACATAATACAACTAAAACAAGCCTATGTCCGTTCTAGATATAGATGAATAACTTAAACAACATGTAGAATATGTTTTGTGTATATAATACAATAAATATGTTATGTTAGTTCTAAGCATTTTTATACGTAAAATGTTTTTTTCTACATTACATTTCAGAATAAATAAAATTGTTTCTGTGTTTGTTTCAAATAGTGATTGTAGGTGATCCTAGAATTGTAATCCATATGATAACATAGTTGACTTTTTTAAATTAATGTTAACTAAAAATGAAGATTACCGTCCATTCCGTATTTCCATAGAATTAATAAAGACAATTAAATAACGCGGAAACATTTATATTATGCCAACTAATTGACGCCAAAATTAAATATTTTTTTATTAATCCAAAACTTAATCAATGGTTACCCAATTTAACTCGCCTAACTTGATAAAACTAGAATCCCAACCCTTTCTCGAGAAAATTCTTTAAACTTCTGCAAGCTATTTAAAATAAATATACCTACAACACTACCCGCAGTTACCTGACGAAATCCTTAGTCTCAATACAAACAACCCTTGGGACTGTTCAGTGGAAAGCCACGCGATCCAATCAATCAATCGTACTCGTATTTGTAATCTCCGAGCGACTAGGGTCGAACAAACTCTGCTAAACCTTCAAGGAAAACATCTGTATGAAACGAACCTAATATTCATAAAGCTTAAGCCTTTTATATGAGAAATAAAAGTACTTTTCAATACATACATGGTCAAATAATAAATATTATTTTGTCTGTCTGTCTGTTTGTTTGTAACGCTGTCGTGGTCCAACTGCTGAACAGCTATTTGTAAAGCATATGATGAATATTGTGGATTAACTTTTTTGAAAAAGACTGAAATAGTAGATGAAACTTTGCAGAGCCCTGCAGATCATCTAGTGTCAATACAAAAGTCATAAACGCTGTACTTTATCTGTCTATCTATCTGCAGTAAAACTTTCACCAAATCATTGAATATGCTCTCATTAACATAAGTTTAAAAACTATTTCAAGTCAGGATCTAAATAAAGAATACTTTTCGGTTAAAAATCAATCTCTTTCCGATTAAAACTGGAGCGAAATTTTGTCCGCTACCGGAACCACGTTGGTCAGCTAGTAAGCAATAAAAGTGCTTTTCAATAAATATATAACAAAGAAAACTCTTTCATGTTTCGCGAATAAAATTCGGGTTCGGTAGACAAAGGGTTAAGGCCCATATTGCAGTAATAGGAACCGATTGGGGTCAATTGAGTTATTCGTTGGATGTCAACTTATTGTTCGATGTTTCTAGGCTTGATGAAATGGGGGCTATTAGTGTGTTCTTTTAGGCTTTCGTTTTGTCTGACTGGTTTTTGGGAAGGTTTAGATTGTCAAGAGTAAGAAAGGGTTTTATTGTGTTTTATCTTATTTGTCATTTACTGTTATATGTGATTTTGTATATTATTGTATAGAAGTACGAGTATGTATTAGAATTTATAAAGAAATGATTATGAAACGAATATTTAATATGAAATAATTAAAGAAGGGAAATATTTTTGGTAGCGACGTTTAAGTAATTGTTGCATATTTTTACAAACGAAACGAAGAAACAATTTCACACAAAAAAAATCATACTAAAGACGATTACTATATTTAAAAACTCAAAAATAAAACTTACAAATACACAGGTACGATTTAAATACAACATCGAGGTAGGAAAGAAGCCAAAACTTTTAAAACGAATGTCTTGAAACCTCTGAATGCCTCGCAATCCGCGGCGTCCTGGTTTAAAATTATTTGGTCGCAGGAAAAAATACTCGGAAACTAATTACTAAAACTTACCCTCGGGTTGCGGGGTAGTTTATTCGGATTACATTTTGCTGTGAACATTCTAGAAATATTTTGAATGTAGGCTCTGGAAATGTAAGGAGGGAAACTGTTTTTCTTTGAAAGGTTTTATGGTTAAGTTGCTAGTAAGTTGAAAGATAATTGACATCATTTCAGTGGTGGTGGTACAAAAATATGTAATATATTTTGTAAAGGTGATTAATATTTTACCTTGGGAACTTTATGCTTTGGCGAAAGTTACAATACCATTAAATAACAAATAAAAAAATTACATTTACTTCATTTTCCACTTAATTTGCATATTAACTATAACGGTTTATGAGACTAAACCTGGTGACAAACAGACATATAGACAGAAAAGTATTAGGGTCCCGTTTTTACCCTTTAGCTACGGAACCATAAAAGGTGACCTAAACATTTGCACTTTGTTATTTGAATGAAACATGGAACAAGACAGACTACTAGTGACAGCCACAAAATGAACCAATCTCTCTTGGGAGATCCCTAACTCAATAGTCAGATGACATTGTCATTCTACGATAGATGAGATTAGAATTTTATTCAATGCAGTTCTTTGAACTTAACACTTCAATACTAATATTACAACGTAAAAAGCCACAGATATTTAGAATTTTTCAAAAGAGATTTTCTAGTGGTTTTTTTTTGACTCGCCTGTCTCTATTGCGCAGTTGGTAGTGTAACCGCTTGTGGATCACGACTGTACGAGGTTTGATTCACGGATAGGGCAGAGTATTATTGGTTTTTCTTAAATTATATTACAATATTTCTCAATAGTAGCTTAGAGTATAGTAACGTAGACGGTAAACGTTTGTTATAGCGAAATATGGGTTTGTTTCACACGCCTTCGGATATAAAAAGCGTGATATTTTGTACTTATGTATTTTTTAACTACCTTTTTAATCCAACTAGTCATATATGCGAAGTCTGAGCAGCGGCTGATTGTTTATTTAATGTTATCAATGCTCTTTTAAAAATTCGTGTTGACACATTTTTGTCCTCATAACTATTATCACAAATTGACATTTAAATTCTCTTCATAAAATTTTACGAGTATGTATCATAAAGAATTAATAATAAATATTATTTAATTGTTCCCATAACAATATCTGTAGAACCACAAAGTGTGAATAAAATCCGCAGAACAAAATGAAGTGGTTAACAGTACCGACCCTTATTTGTTCACGCTGACCGCACGATGGAAACCACATCATCATATTTATTCACATACAATAACTGAATTATGGTAATATAGGGAATTGTTATAAAACAACGTGTTTTTCGGTGAAGTTAATAGGCCCTCCATTACTTCGAATTGTGGTAGTGAACATTATAGATTAAATAAAATTATTACGAATATTTTAGTAGCTATGTCCTCTAGGAAATATGTCATGAAATAAAAATTTCGAGTTCCACTCATAGGAAGCGCTATTAAGTTTAGTTTTGTGTGTACATAAATACCAACAATTACAATTAGAAGATCATTAAAATAAAGTAGGTAACTTCATAGTCTAAATTAATTTCATTCTATAAGACGCAAAACGAGCCTTAAAAAAACAGAAAAAAACTTTGATCTTTCCTTCCAAACAAGCGAACTTATGTAAATAAGATCTAATCAGATATTCTGGGGCACGTAACAAAAACTGGAGACCTGGGTCCCAAATGAGGGTCTGTTTACTAAGGACCTCTGCTGGCTCAGGCAAAACCATCATTGGCTTTTATTGAGGCTGCCATTGACACATACCTCAAAGTGATTTACATTCAAAAGACACGAGACTTTCACGAACATTAATTGGAGAAACGTGTTTTATCACCACAAAAACGTTTTGATACAAGAAAATTTAAAACAACATGCACAAAATTGCTGTTATGCTGATTTTGGGGAGAGAGATACATCTGTTTATTCACCGTCAGATGTATTCGACAGAAATGAAACGTGTGGTCCTTTGCTTGAATTGTAAATTTGCAGAATTTTCTGTTAGACAAACACAGTTGATGTTTGGTCTCAAACTGGCAAATGGCGACGGAAACGGTTGTATAATCAATTTTCCTTTTACAAAACACGGTTTATATTCACTAAAGAAGTCTATTTTTTTCAGGTGACTGAAGCCGGCACAGGAGGGAAAAAAACCAGGCAAACCAAGGTATGACAATTATTTTTTAATCTTAGTATTATTCTTTGTGTTTATGGTCTGCGTATTTTGCACAATCAAGTCCAACCAAAACGTTTCATAAATTCTAATCATAATTTATACTAATGTCTCAATCAACATAATTTATTCAACATCACAAACGGCGAGGCAAATTCATAAATCATTAGTACGCCCGAAGACGTTTGTCAGCGCGAATAAGTTAACTACACCCCGAGGGCCGATGTAATTAATTGGTATTCCGTACAGCCTTAGGACTGTCAACAGTCTTGAGATACCGGTCAATACACTGGACCCGAGAAATATATACATATATTATAATTACCTTAGCCTTTGTTCCGAACTATGTCGGAGTCGGTTTCCAGGCTCACCGGATGCAGCTGGATACCAGTGTTTTACAAGGAGCGACTGCCTATCTGACCTCCACACCCCGTTTACTTGGGATTACACGATACCATTCGGTAAGACTGGTTGTCAGACTTTAAAGATGCTGACTAATGTTAACGAGTGCCAAAGATCTTCGAAAATGACAGTCGGGACCCACAATTTAACGTGCCTTCCAAAAGACGGAGGAACTCGATATGTATGAGATGGTCACCAATCCACAGGACAACTTACACAAGCGTGGCTTAACCTCAGAGATCGATCCGTGCGACTGTTGTTATCTAAGCCACGAGCTCCTCACTGGACCCGACAAATCAATGTCCCAAATGCTAATAATATTTTGGATGTTAGATTTCCGATTGTAAATCGGATTGTCAGTATTTATCCAAGGGACTGTCCACGAAATTTCCGCATTTACTAAACTATGGATTATTCGAAACGGTCGAGTTGATTTGTCTGTTGACATCGATATTATGTTAATTTTGAGTCCACTTCGATCTGGAGTTGTGCCAGGTTTGTTAAGTGACGAAGGTGCGGTTTCCAAATCCCGAATCTGTATCCATTAACCTTATAGCAAACGGGTAAAGTAACAAGACTTGGTTCGTATTTACACTTTTGTTTGCGTCCACTTGGCAACTAGATTTTCTTGGTTGGCTTTACCTTTACCATGATTATAAGATTGTGTTCTTTTTTTTTGAATAAGTATTGTATTTAATAATATTATGCAAAATATATAAATATATATGTTGCATTCCCGCCAGCTATTTCGTTGGATTTACTATGAAAAATATTTTCTTTTCTTAATGCTGTAGGTAAACAATTTCTCAGATTAAAATCTCTAATACGTTTTGCCTTATAAAATTACTAGAATTCTAATCCCACAATACTTTTTTGGGACTTCGTGCCAATAGTAGTCCGTGTGATACCACTTGGAAAAAGACTGGATACTATGAATATAATAAAGCAATAATTATACACCTGTTATATGTGGTTGTGGATGTCTAAATGTGGTAAAAAGGAAAGCATTTTTTTACATTATTTCTTCATAGAATAATACGAATAATTTAACCGAAATCCAAATCGTGACTGAGTAATACAGCGACAGTTATAACTAACAATACATTTACAGACATTGGATCGATTATCGTCGGATCACGTCCGACGCCGAGCTGACTTGAACACCTGAATTTTGTTCACTTGTAAGTTGAAGGAGGCAGCGGAGAATAGAGATATTAGAAATTAACAAATAAAAAATAATTAATTAACATTAATCTTTCAAATACTAACTAGATTTTGTCGAATAATTATTTTTAATCAGTATGGAAATCAAATTTTATGAAATAAAAAGTTTGTTATCAAGCAGGATTTGAGGTTGCTTATTTTTTATTTTTGCAATATTACATTAAACCTGCAAATATTTAGCAAGCTTCTGACAAAGCCTCACAACTAAAATAAGTATGGAATGATAAGGTGGGACAATGGCCTCAGTTAAAAAAATTAATAAGTTGTTAATTATTTTATTTAGCTAATGTGTGTAAGAGTATACGATAACATTAGGAGATTATTCGAATGTTACGAGAAGGTTATTCCAAGGCCTAGAGTACCGAGAAAATTGGTATTATCTTGGACTAGCTGACCCGCGCAACTTCGCTTGCGTTACATAAGCGTTAAAAATTGTCCCCATTTTTGTAACATTTTTCACTGGTACTTAGCTCCTATTGGTAGTAGCGTGATGATATATAGCCTATAACCTTCCTCGATAAATGGACTATCTAACACTGAAAGAATTTTTAAAATCGGACCAGTGGTTCCTGAGATTAGCGCGTTCAAACAAACAAACAAACTCTTCAGCTTTATAATATTAGTATAGATATAAATAAATATGATATTTTATCATTAGTGTCTGAACCGCTACTATCTAATACCTTGTCTAAAATCAACACTATCAGAACAACACTTTAGCAATCTTAGACTTGCAAGTTCTAAATCAATATATCCCGTCAGTTAAGACAGCTTAATTCAAGCCAATAGCGAGTCACGAATACAAAACTAATCCCGTTTTGGGTTAGCCCTACGTAATAATATTGTTTTATTGACGTTAACTTATTAGGGTTTGGCGTGTCTCTAAGTTAGTTATCAGACGTCTGCAGGCTGTTATTCAAATTAATTGGCTCGATTTGTGGTAGGTTAATGTTAATTGTTTTGTGTGTGTTTCTACGTCGCTTTCTTGTCGTTTTGGTATTTAGTTTTGATTGATAGGTGTAGTTATATCAAATCTTGAAAGATGTTCACCAGATCATTTTAATGTGTGATAATCTTTATATATATAATTCTTCTGTAAGTGTATATGTCACTGAACTCCTCTTAAACGACTGGACCGATTTTGATGAAATTTTTTGTGTGTGTTCAAGGGGATCTGAGAATGGTTTAGATTATTAAAAGAGTTTAAAATTTTCAAATTAAAGACGTGTAGACAGGACAACGTCTGTCGGGTCCGCTAGTAATCCTATAAATTAGAAAGAGGAGGAGAAGATTATTTTAACGAGTCACTTTTTTTCGATTCGGTATAGATCGTTAATTATATTTTTGTCATTTTTTAGTTTAATTTTACTTCAAGTTATTATTCATTTTGAAAGCCACCGAAATCTATACCGAATTTATTATTAATCACGATTTGATCAATATTTTATTTCCACTTATATGTCTATGTCAGTTTCCATTACTTGCTTATGCTTCCTTTATCCAACTTTTTCATATTCACTCTCATCACCCATAATTTGAGTTATATCTTAGTATTTCGTTCGTTCAATCTCGGCATTCTTTTTGTCCGCAACAAATATTGTATTACTTTATCCCCCATTGTTTCCAAATACCTTTTCTTTTTCACCAACAGAGTATTTCACGTCTTCCTCGAACACAATATGTTTCAATTTGTTGGCAAAAAGTAAGTTTTGGAAATCAAGGAATTCTTAACAGTTCCCTCCTCAAAGAGTATCGTCGATATTAAATTTTTGTGACATGCTCTTTCTTTTGATATATATTGTGCTTTTGTCTTACCATCTTGTTAAGATTTTTGTATAGGGAGAACGTAGCTTCTTTTTTCTTACAGTACCGAGTAAGTAATATCAGTCGTATTTAGCTAGGTATAATTTATTTTGGGTATTTAAGTAATTTATTTTGGTAAAAAAAAATAACACAGCGTGGAGACCTTAGGAGGTTTTCATTAATGAAGCTGAGATCACTACTGTGCGATCCATCACGACTCTTGAAAAATGAATATACGTTTTTTACCAATACTGTAACTGATATATTTTATTACGTTGATTAAGTATTGATTAATACATAATACAATTTAGACATCACCTGTATGATCTTTGTATTTTTCTGAAAAGTTATCATTTAATCTTTATGCAGTATTTGCATATTTAATGATTTCTTTCATGCTAGAATGTTTCCAGAATTAAGTAATTCAACGTTTTCGTCTTTTCACACTTTTATTTTAAAAACCAATAGTTACCTAAAAACAAAAATACAAAACAGAAAGCCTGCTAATATTATTTACTTCACGTAACAACACATTCCCTTTCAATACGCCCACACATTTAGAAGTTGTGTTGTGGGGACACGCTTATTGAATTAAAACTTCGCTCGTTACGTACTAGTGGGTGACTGATTACTTGAGTACCGTTATTTGGATACATCTTGCAGTATTTGTTTTGAATGTTAGATTTTTTGAGATAAATTTGATTTTTTATGTATATTTTTAGAAGGTAATATATTAGCTTACAGATTAAGGGATCGTTTCCAAAAATCTGGACCGATTTTTACATCATTTAAGATGGAATGAAAACATAGCTAAAATTTATCGATTTTGACTTAAATCTGAAAAATAGTTACATAAGAAACTAAACTATGTAGGTAAATAACAGGCTTAACGGACAGTTAGTTAGTTAGTCAAAATGTCAGTTTTTCGAAAGCTTATGCTTATATCCCTCAATAAATAAAGATTAAAAAAAATAAAAAACTTATGATGATACGGTTTTCGTAATTAAAGTTTTTCAAGACTTTTATCAAGTTCAATACGGGAATTGAATGACGATCTTTTATAAAAAAAGTTGAAGCTAAAATGGAATCCGTCCTAACTGGACAAACCTACGTGGGCGGATTATTTTTTAGTTTGATCTAACTTTGGACCTGGCTATACCAACTTTTATAAATAAAGAGTTGCTACTAACAAATGACTTGCAAATGGCCTCTCCGTGAGTTTACAATTATAATACAGCTTTTGACTGAGAAAATGTAAAGGTTACTAACATACCGATGCCAATATAGTTTGTAAAACTCTATAAGAAAGAACTACCCACAGCCTTTCAAAAACTTATTACAGATAACCAATTTCATTTCATATACTACCAAACAATAAAACGGTTTTCATGAAAAATGATCAGATACGAAACCGCAGCATCATGGCACACATTAAAGCCTTCCACTCACTGTAAGGCAAAACTGATCAGACAAACTTGCGTCAGATTGGTAGCACGATTCTGTACAATCGGTACTTTTATGTATCGAGAGGTTGACATTTGAAATGAACTGTTAAAATAGTTTCCATGACGCCCGCTAGAGGCGCTGACACGACTGTGATACATTTTTTTCGATAGCTAAGCGGTTGTCGATAGCGGTGGAGAATCGCGTTATAGAGTTGTACAACTCATTAAACTAAGCAAAGCTTCTACTACGGTAACTAGATAACTGATCAACATACTTATATACTTCTAGATACATACTCTTATTTACATACATACTTTATATTAGATAAATTAACAACCATACTCAGAACAAATACACGTGCTCATCACACTAATATTTAATTTTGTCCCGGGTGGGATTCGAACCCACCCCACGCGGCGGTACGGTTATTGCGGCAAGGTGACCACGTTAGGATGACTTAACAGAAACTCAAAACTACCAATATATTACTCAAATGTAATATATTGGTAGTTTTATACCCCAAAAGTATTTTTGGGGTACAAGCGATACTAAAAGGCATAGAGTACAGTGTATAGCAAGTCTTAAACAGTAGAAGTGCAAGTCATAACGAACTGAGTTATATTCTAGTAATTCCTTGTTACCTTCACAGATCGTTAGGTTAAGTATTAGTGACGTCATGGGCTTGGGCACGAGTCATCGTGGTCAATTCACTTGATGTATAAGCTTAGGTATGTATACTGTAATTAATTTTGTTATTGGAATTAATGTTTTGAAAAATTACTACGTTTTTGAGAAATTTTGAAACTTATAAGGTCTGTAGCAAGCTTTAGGTTTCAATAACGAAACGATATTGATAGAAATCATTTTAAATTGTAGATTAAAAACTGAGAAAATACATAAGCACGTGTATTTGAAAAACATACACGTAAAAAGTTAGGAACAGATATGCAGATTTTATTTCATAAACACGTTATATTTTGCCAGTCTCCAGCTTACATAGTAATGGTATGTTTTTGCTAGTAAATATATTTAGCAACATAATTTATATTCTACATAAACTACCGCAAAATCATCATATATGCGTACAAAGAAACCTTTACCTTATCGATTGAAACCCAACATTTGTTCCCGAATTCAAGGGAAGACAAACAAAAATATTCACGTAATACACGAACAAACAGAAAAACAATACAACTAAATATTCATATGTTAGGAAAGGATTTCGCAAATACATTCACGGTTCGTTTCGCCAACTATTTTCGATTTTTACCTTTTGCCAAAATGGACCCGCGGGGGGAATATGTTTGGTATGATGTTATTGGCCAAGCATTGTGCTAACTTGCTTTCAACATAATATCTTGCTAACATGTTGTGGCCGCCGGGGAAAGTTTCTTATAATAAAAATGCCGACTGTTATTGGAACGGTCTACGTTAGTTGTGTATTTACATTATTTCGATGTACTTGTAAATGTTATTTGTGTAGTATATGTTAAGGTCAGTGGTCACACGTGTATAGAAATATTTCAAATCATCAGCTAGCATTTTTGTGTGTTATTCTGTTTTGCATAGTTTTAAGTGTTGTTGCATTTAAGTCAAATATTGCATGTTTCTTAAAGTAATTTAATGTCAACTTTATACTAAAGACTAAATTACAACCTTAGTAAGGACACTAGACTTGACAGTTCATATTGTTGTTCATAAACCATCTTTCTTGTAATAAGGTAAGTTCTATGATGGCGATGCCATCTTTAAAAAATACCGTGTTTTTAACATAATAAAGAACCATGTTAATTCTTCTGTGATACGATTTTCGGTACTAAGGTTAATTTAAACAAAACAAAACCCAACTTTCACCATATTCCCAGAAGAAAGCATTCTTCCAAAAAACGTCTTCCGACATTCATTATAAAACTCATTTGGGGCTTAAAGTTACGTAATTAACCAATTCAAAGTATCTGCAAAGTCATCCCAGTAATCCGGTGCTCGCAAACTTCAAGTTAATCGTACGTAGCTTTTGAGATAAGGCTTTGGTGAGATGAACTGACCCATCTCACGCTTAGCCCATTTGTCACTTGCAATTTTGGAAGTTTAATATGTTTTTCTGGACAGGGCATGACCAATTGGTTGAACTAATTCTAAAACAGAATAATATTTTTAAAGCTTTTGTTCTAGTTGATTAGTATGATTGCGAAGTGTTTCAAAATAATCTTGGGTCAATCAATGTTAAAGGCAATAAAGTGAAAAATCTATTCTTAAAAAATTGCTTTCATTGAACATTTAATGTTTGGTGGACGTGGAATCACTGAAAAAATAAACTGTCTTGCAAGCGATACAGCATGCAGCATATTTTGCTAGCAATAGGAAATAAAGTGATCATTTTATATTTAAATACTTTAATGTTATACAATCGGCATATCAAGCTAGCCGACCAATGTCGGCGACTCTCTGTTTATAGAATCATGTCCGACTAGTAGTCAAAGTCAGCTTTGGTGTATAGACTCCATCATGTTACGTTTAAAGCAGATATTTCATAGTTTCGTACAAATATATTCATTCTCAAACAGAAACGACATCAACCTCCAAAATTTCAAACAACGTGCAATAACACATTCCAGGAAAAACATAACAATATTTGCCTAAAGCCTGTCACAGACATTCTGTTGCAACAAATGTGGAAATTTACATAGATTTACACACAACGCACATTAAGTAACTATTCGCGGCTGCAAAACGCGATCAGCAATGGCTTTCCCCCGGTTTCTGAGGTACATTTAACTGTAGTTTATCTATTCAATAGCGTCAAAACTCATATAAAAAAAAACACTATTGAAAGCATAAACTACAGCTAAATGTACTCAGAAACCGGGGGTTAGTGAAGCTTCCAGGCGCAAAATTACAAGTTGCTCAGTCAAGGTTGTAGAGCTAGTCGCAGCCAAAAGTCGCAGCCACTGCAGTCCAATCACTTAGAAGAAAGCCTTGTAAGCAAGGCGCACGGCTGGCTAAGGTATACCAAATTTTGAATTTAGGATGTCATATACGCGCACACTTATGAAGCCTACAGTTGCCTGTTCTCTACGGCATTTTTTTTAATATGCTTCTAAATTTTAATCGTAATCTTGATAAATCGTGCATTCCAAGGTTCTCTACTAAGTTGTAGGACTACAGTGCCTTAGAGGCGGCCACCAGTTGCCACAACTTAGCCGCTACTTTTGAGCTTGCAGTTGGTCGACTAACGCAGTTTGAGCCTCGAACGTCAAACCGAAAATGTTGCTGAAAAAAAACTTGTCTGCAGATTTTGGATGCGTCCGCGGCCAGCAGCTTAATGTGCGGTAGCACTTAATGTAGCACTAGATATTGTCTAGTGCTGTAACTTTCGCGAAATTTCGCGTGCAATTTATACACACAGAAATTATGTGGAATTGTATACAAGTAGTAGAAAATATCGTGCGAATGTATGGAGTTGTCGCTGTTGATTTAGTTCTGGAGCGGAATTTATTTTGGAGTTTGTACGTGAATGTTGGATAAAATAATAGTCAGGTTTTTAGTGGAATTTAATATGTACCGTGTGTCAAGTGTTTTAATTAAGATACCTAATGGGCTTCGTGTACTTTTATTTCGAAGTATATGTAAACATAAGTCAGTTCATTAATTATCTGATTATCATAGTACAAGCTCTGCTTAGTTTGGAATCAGATGACCATATGTAAGTTATCCAATCATATTATTAAAATATTTATATTTTCTCGGGCAGAATTATTCTAAAAAAATTCTTTAGTCACTGAACGGTTTGATGAAACTGTCCCTAGGTACGAATTAGTTCCCACTTGCTACACAGGTGCCAATGATTTTAAAGATTATTTTTGAAATAACTTGAAAAATAATTGGTCTAAAGGGTCTTTTTACGAAAAATGAGTGGTTAGACATTCAATTCCATACTGACAAACTGCCTGCATTTACTGCATTAAAAAAATCCTTTAAATACTTTTTTCAACCACATTTCCTCGCAATATTTTCTTCAACATTACCAAAAGAATACAAACATCATTCAGAATACTTCTGGACATATAACAAGCTTTAAGTTTCAAGTAGCGACCTCATCCTCCAGAAGCCTCACTGTGTGTTACAAAGCGCGAACTGTGTAACTAATTCCGTATTATCACACGTGTGCAGTAAACATAAGCATTAGCGCTAATGCCTCGTTTAAAACAATCCCACGACCTTCACGATTTGTACCTGTTACTTGAAACTGTTGTTTGTTTTTGATTGTTGTAGACATTTGAATATTAATGTATGTTTTTCACGTTTTCAGAGGAGATTTCAAGTTCAAAATGTTCTTTATCCTCCTAATTATAAATGATTTTTATAGTAGATTGATCGAGATTATGGTCAATAATTCTATGATTTTTCAAATAAAAGTAGCTCTATCACACATACCACCGTTGGGTGTATATACCGTTACATGTATAAAAAAATCTTTTAGGTATTTTTTACAGATTTACCGTTAACGTTACTAAAAGAAATTTCAAATATAAACATCATTCAGAATACTACTGGACATATAACAAGCTTTAAGTTTCAAGTATCTCCCTCAACCCCCAGAAGCCTCTCTGTGTGTTACAAAGCGCGAACTGTGTAACTAATTCCGTATTATCACACGTGTGCAGTCAACATAAGCATTAGCGCTAATGCCTCGTTTAAAACAATCCCACGACCTTCACTATTTGTACCTGTTACTTGAAACTGTTTGTTTGTTTTTGATTGTTGTAGAAATTATAAAGTATTTAATATTTGAAGTGGAGTTTTTAATTAGACGGCATGCTTAAAATTTTCTTATTCATATAATATAGTCTGTTAATTTAGTAAAGAGCCTTGACATGCAGGATTTATCAAGATTATAATTCTGTTTTTCCAATATAAGTTACTGTATCAAACATACTACCGTCAGTTGCATTATGCCTTTACATGCATATAAAAAATTATTTGAGTACTTTTTACAAAGCTACCTCGCAATATTTGCATTAAAATTTTCCGACCAGTGTGATATGAATATGTTAATATTTTTTCATTGAATAAAAGCTAAATGTTGGCACGTGTCGAAATAGTTTAGCTTTCTAGTTATCGTCACTGTATTGGGATTCAAGAGAGACCATAACATTTTTTTATGTAAGAAAACATATATTTTCCCTGACATATTATTATGAAGATGATGATACGCTTTCGTGATCATAGTAGGCGCACGTCGTTATAATCGTATTTGTATAGTAGGGTTCAAAAACCCCATTTTCACCACAAAACCAAACCAAAAAAAACTACTTACACGTACATTATAGTACCAAACAATAAACCACGCCAGAAACAAACACTAGTTCACTCTGTACAATATAATTACACTCGCTATCCGACAGTGCCTGGCAATTATGTCCATTTTGAACGCAATGCAACAATTTAGAGCTGTATTTACGACATTTTAACGACCGCGGCCTCAACAGGCTTTTTCAGTTTAGGGGTAATTTCCCCTCTATGATTTAGTATTGTCTAGTTTGTTGGTATTTCTGGTTTTTGTTTTTAATGGGATATTGTATTTGTAAGGCTTTCTTTTGTCTGTTTAAAATAAATTGTGGATTAGTAGAACTGTAACACTACAATAAATCGTAGAAAGTTATGTTTCAAAAGGTTGGTAAAAAGATTTCCTTAAATAAAATTACGGGAGGACCAGCTTCACACAACACTTTCTGATGTCATGTTCACACGAATGCTGCATATACAACGTAACATCTACACTCTACCCGTTATTATCCAACTGTAAGGCTAGGGTCTCTCTCCATAATTTAAGACTGGCGAAGCAATGAAGATTAGTATATTATCCTGTACCTATAAAACAATGTGGTTGCAAAGACATGAAAAACAAACTTTATCGAGATCCCTGATAGTACGTTTAATTATTCACAAATACATTAAACAAACTTATACTTACAACTGTTAACTCTAAAGACAAAAAATATTAATCAAAATCAAATAAAAATTATTTAAAGTGAACTAACAATACGAAATATTCAATACAATCCGAATGATCACTTCGTTCCGACCTACTAACTTAATTTATTGTTTGAAGCAGGAAGTCATCAATGTCAAAATCTAAATTAATAATTCAAGGAACTCTGCCTTCTGTATTCATAGCGAATGAGGCTTGATTTAAAATGGCCTTTCAGTTTGACGACTTAGAAACGGCGCAGATAACTCAGGGTTATGGCTTGACAAGTTTTAAAGGAGCTGTGATTATTGATATTTTGTTAGTGTTTGATTTTGTTTTGTTTTTTAGGAATATCAGTGCTTCCTAAAAAAAGTTTTACTGAACTTGACTTTTGGATGATTTAGTGGGATCTCTTAAGGAGTACAAAGAAATACGTGATTGTAAATAAGGTACCGTAACTTTTAAATTGATGATTGTAATTTTCACATCTCAGTTTTTCAGGACAAAATAAGACTTTAGAAGTTCGAGTGGTCTAAGTCCATGGAAAATATATTTCCCAGGTAGTAAAATACTATTCATTATGCTAAATTGTCACGTAGAAGTTTGATAGCCTATAGCCTTCGAATTAGTTTTTGAGGCCCTCAAAGAAGAACTGATTCTAAGAACAATTTCACTAACATGAAAACAATTGCAAAGATCAAAGAAACAGTAATTTTTAATTTTGCTGATGTTGCTGCCATAGAAACAGCTATGAAAAAAGACTAACATTTTTTTGAAAATTTATATAAATATTGCAAACCTTATTAAATCAAATATAGTTTACACATTGTCCAAAAATGTTGCAGAAACTTACAAAAATATTTGAACTTAAAGTAATAATAGAATAGCAACTCAAAAACGAATCAAGAGAATAAAACTCGCAAAAAAATATTCAAACGATCATTTTCTATTCAATTTCAGAGAAACTATTCATATTCAGTCCAAATGCTTTATTCTAGTAATGCAAAAATAATTTGGTAAGCGAATGCTAAACGTAGTTGGCAAAGGACCAAATAAATAACCAAAAGGTGAAGAATGGGGGCTGGTTTCATTTTAATTCTGTTTTCTCACACCTAGAGTATGACGGGAATATTTTGCGAGATTTTGAAATATCGTATGAATTTTAAGATCTAATACCTACGTATAGGTATTTTTGTATGCAATGGACTAGCAGTTTATTGGAAAACTAGTTTCAATTGCATTTGAGCAATGTGTCGGAGAAACGTTTATAAATCATTGAAATGAAAATTATACCTAACAATACATATTTCCAATATTAACCAGCTGCTAAATTATTCACGAATCCCCGGCAAGTAAGCAGAAAGTGCTGTTTCCTAATTTTCAAGACACTGCTGGTTTTAAAATCAATATTTTTTTAACACGCATTTTTCTACGGCTTTACAGCAACATCGCATGGAACCTTATACGTCATATTATAAAAGCCTTAAATATTATTACTATCAAAATCTTATCATAACCTAGTTTATTTCCCAAACAAAATTATACCGTCCCCGTATAATATTAACACCTGATTACGCACAATTGCTCATTTGATCGAAACTTCAAACAACGTGATATAGTTCCGGGAAAGACCTCCACTAATTGAATATGCAATTTCCAAAACGACACATCTCACTAACAAAGCCATGGTAGTTGTGTCGTTTTTGAAATTGCATATTCTGCACATGATTGAATCTACCTTCATTATGGACACCGTCGTTGATGGGAAAGCGTTGTTGGGAGCCATCGATATGTATCGTATAGTGAGGGGTCTCCTTTTTGATACTAAGCAAAATTAAACCCAGGGCTTAAATCCTATATATAAAATTTCCATGTCACAATGTTAGTCACTGTACTCCTCCGAAACGGCTTGACCGATCGTTTGCCTGGTCAGCTAGTATTGATATACTTTTCAGCCAACAAAGTAAGTGCAAAAGCAATCTGTAGAAAAGTGTCAATAAAGTCCACAAATTTTAATGAGAACCAAAAAAAAATACGACTTCTTTCTTGAATACACATGAAATGTAAAATTCTAATCAAATGATAAACCCAGACATTTAAAATTCAGTTTGCATAACAATGACATTGAAAGGAATCCATTTCTTCGTTAAAATACAGAAACAAAAATCTTTACAAAGCCATTGCGCTGTTGCTTAATTTTTTGTTCTCTGTTCTGACAAACCATCTTTTCAAAAGAATAAGCCATCAAAGACTTAAAAAATTGACTCTAAGCAAAATAGAACTACAAGGTCTAGAAATACATAGTCAATTAGAACCCTCGAGTACCTTAATTGCCAGAAAATTAATTTCCTATTGTAGTGCCTCTCATAACTGTGTATAATAATTTCCCTTGAAAATACACACTAGAACAACATCAATTAATTCAAAATACGTGTTCTAACTCTCCAGCTATTCGGCTAATTACTAACAGGGTAACATACAATTGTATTGTAACACCCACATTCTGTAGCGAGGTTAAATAAATAAAATAACTACACAATTAATATTGTCTATCTAATTTTGTATTCGTAGGGCCCGCGTCACGTCCCTATCAGCGTGGCACACTCCCTCGCAAACTCGTCCCAATACCCCGGTTATCCGGTTTATCTCGACCTTCTCGCCCCATCTCGGACCACTCGCCCTGATTACCCCAAAATAATCGTATTAAACGCCTTTTAATTTAATGTTAATGTTGTTTACGTTCCCTCCTAACTGTAGTCTGGTTGCTAACTGGGTAATATTGAAACAATGACTGCAATTACGACCCGGGTTTTATTAGGAAATAATCTTGGTCGCGTTTATTTGTCGCGTAATAGTGTTAGGGGCTAACAAAGTAGTTTGATTACAAAATCATAGATGGCGTTGTAGTTCACTGGATTTCTCTCAACGTAATTTTAATTTGAATTGCGTGAGGGGTGCGTAAAATAATTTATAGAGCTCCTTAGAGCTTTAAATTTGTCTCAAGGGCAAATTACCTTCGTATGAAAATGGTGTCGTGACTAAATGTATAAATATTTAAAGACCCTAATCAATTGTGACGGGCTTTCTCTCGTGAAATTAACAAGATAACAACGTTTGCTTTTGTCATAATGTTACGTAATTCCATCCAATAGAAACTAAATACAAAGGAATCTATTTTTGTATTGCATGACGTTTGTTATATCTGAAGTAGTGGGCAGAGTAGCATTATAACATCCTTTCACTAGCCAGGAAGTCTGGAATTAGGAATATACTGAAGGCTTTTTTTCCACTGAACCTGACCTTTTCAGTATAAAATAAACATAAAATATAATTTATGTTCTTCTATTCCTACAAATATTTTAAATACAAAAGTGTGGATGAACGTCATTTGCATAATCACTCTAAAAGTACCGAATTCGATTAAATTAGTACACAAATAGTTTATAAATTGAATTCACCTTTTATGGGTCACCTTTTTTACTGAAGTTGCGGTCGAAAAAGGTGGTGATAATTCCGGAAAGGTTTAATATTTGTTCATAATTTCCACTTGCAACTTTTCTCTAAATTAAGAATAATCTTTGCCTCCAAAATATCCATCACTACTTAAAGCATTACCTTTAAGTATTCGGTAACATAAATCTTGTTGTTTACTCCTAATCAGAGGTCATCGCACTTATTGTCTTGTAGAAGTTTCTCGAAAGAGTAATGTGTTTTTGTATTGTGTTCTTAAGGTAATATAATATTGTGATTGTTTGATGCCAAGAGCTTGTAAATTATTGGTATTGTTGGAAGTCAATGTTCTAAACGAATAATGTTAGTGGTCATGCTAGTGAAGCTTATCTTAATTGATGGTATGGTTGTTATTCAGCGTATAAAAACCAAATAAACCTTTTTCACAACCCGGTTTTTAGATGGATATATCAAAATTTGTCAATAAACTCGCATCTATTTGGGTACTACACTAATACGTAAATTACCTTTCCCACATAGAACTATCGGCAACAAGTCCTGATCAATCATTTTGAAATGGACCTAAATCAACAGCCATATCTTAAAATCGTAAAAAGCCCTTAGCTTAAAAATGACTTTTATCTAACCTCCTTCACAAATATTCGCAATGTCAACTGACCCTTCAGATAATTTGAACATGAGGTGTAAATGTTAGCACCTTCACCCCTAAATCTGAATATTTTTCCGATCTGAAAATTCAATTACATTTCCTTTTGCTAAAGGTCAAACAGGTCACACGTGTAAGTGTTCCAAACGACTTGTTACAAGAATTGAAAATATTACGACGCTATGCGACTGAAAATATTTTTACTTGAAGGGAAAAATGGTTTCTAGTTTCGTATGTACGTATTAGTTTTGTAGTCTGTATGACCGTCTGTGTCAGTCCTTTATATTTGTATTTTTATACACATAAAATGACTTGCCCTGTCTAACTGATTGACTAACTAATCATTGCACAGCCTAAACTATAGAAGTGACAAACATGCGACTTGGACAAGGGGTGCCTTTTATTGTGTAGGCACCCCCCAAGAAACGTTTTTTTAGTAATCCACTCCTTAGGGGTGAAAGTTTCTAAGAAAGCTCGTCATTTTTGGAAAGAAGTTTCAATCTTCACTTTTGGAATTTTCCTTGTGTAAATAAAGGTGACGATTTCTTAGTTCTTTTTATTTCAGATTTTAAAAGATCTTGCCAGTGAGTAAGTCTTTTTCTACCTAGAAAGAATACTTTACAGTGAATAATTCTTAGTAACATCACTTTGTATCTGTAAATGAAAAATAATTGCTCTTCTTGGTAAGGAATTTTTCACTCCAGTCTGTCTTACTCTTTCGCAGAAATAGGTTATTAATTTAAACGTGTCCTAATAACAAGAAAACTGGACTATCAATCGAGATGTAATGGCGGATTCGGTCGAAACTATTCAGTAGTTCTTTCTTCAAAAGTAACCATCAAATGCATACACACAAACATCCGCGCATAGTTTGATGACGATGTTTGGTAAACTTTGTATCATATTGTAACAAGGCTTTTACTAAATGTATGTTAAGACTGTAATTTTTTAACATTCACATATTAGGTGTACCAATAAGTTTCCGTCGTTTATATAATACGTAACATCACATACAAATACATAACATCACGCCTATTTTACCAGAAGATGTAGGCAAAAGTGTATAAAATACACCCACATTTCGTTATGAACAATAAATATAAATCTCATGTTAAAGGAGGCGAGCTTTTTTCCATTTACCGGACCGTCAACAAACTCCGATCTACTATTAAAAAATATCCTAATATAAATTATAAAAGATCAATAGTTATTTGCACAACCCGATAATCGAACCCGCTTACACTACAAACCGCGCCACAGAGGCAGTCACCATGGGTATTGTACCAGTTTAAATAAATTATTATATGATTATATTATAATAATTTCAAGTGTCTCAGTCTGTTGATCACACAAGTACACATAGTCCAAAACATTTTGAAAAAAATCATGATAAAATAAAACGTACATGCGTATACAAGATCCCTATTAAATTACAACGGTTGAACTAACTTGAAACTTGTTTTGCGCCTGATTGCTATCAAATGTGAAGTTGGGATCAACAAAAAATGGAAATATATTTTATTATAAAGAGTAATTTGGGAATAACAGTCTGTAGGTATCAAACAAGCCTGAAAAGTACCTTAATACGAGAAAATAATGACGTATAAGTAACTTTGCACTTATTATCTTGGCCGCGACTCATTCTGTGTTATTTATAGTATATCATAACATACTACTCTATATTATTCCGTGGCATATCATGGAATAATCGTATAACTCTGAGATTAAACTACGCTTACCTAGGTTGTTCTGTAGATGGGTGAGCAATGAGAGCATATTATGCATAGTGAGTTTCTCCTTGTTTCGGCAGGCACATTAAACTGTGGGGTACCCGGCTGACGTTTTGAAAGATCTTCAACCAATCGTTACTAGCAGACAGAAGATTGAAAGTCTGACAACCAGTCTTATCGAGGAGTACCATGTTGTGGGTGCTCCACCCAGGGTTGTGGAGGTCCGATAGGCAGTCGCTCCATGTAAAATACATTCAGCTGAATCTGGAAAGACTGGAAGCTGACTCCAACACAGTTTGAAGAAAGACTAGTCTGATGATGGTGCACGTATAAACTACCACACTGCAAAATTTTATCAAAATCCATTCAGTAGTTTTGGCTTTATTGAGTAACAAATTTCCAAACATCCAATCTGCGTGCCACTTTATCCGGCGCTTCTCAATTAACGGGTGAGATAATAAATTTTTGTTTCACCAATTTACGAGAACAAACAAGAAAGGATATTAATTTTATATTATGTTTTGTTAGCTTTTAATGGTTTCTTGAGTATCAGGAGTTTGTAAGGAAGTCAAAGGTTAAATGATGAAATTTTAATTACTGTGCCAATGTACGGAGAGTAATTTAATCTGGTATTCGATATTTATAGCTTTTGGATGGAGTGAGGTGTGTTTTATTAATATTGTTCAATGTTCATTAACAAGCTTAGTTCAATGGATTTTGTTATGTCTGTAAATGGCGCTACATTATACGTGTTGGTTTTTTTTAATTACTGAATACTTGGAGATAGTGTGGTATTAGCTTTGAAATTAACGTGATCTTTGATGTGCATAAATTTTATTTTACATTCACAACTGTTGTCATGGATAATTACCAATACTCGTTTTTCCACAACTGACGTAACAAAATGTACATTTTATTGAAAATTAAATGAGAAACTCTGTTTTAACCGTCGAACGCCCCATATGAAGGATAGAGTTTGACTAGCTAGCTTTCATAGTCATGCTACATGTATATAACAACAAGACAATATTGTCACAAATAAATTAATATCACACACAAAACAATCTCAGTATCAAAATATAAGTCCCAAAATTCCAAACAACTTTTAGTACCCAAATCTCTGATGGCTAGAACCCTGAAAAGCTTGTGGTAGATTAAAGGTTGGCCTTCGACCCTAAACTGAGGCAGTCAGTCCCTCAAGTAATACATATAAGTAGCTATATGAAAACAAATAAAAAGTAACAGCAACAAAGGTATTATATCAAACGTGGCAGTCCTTTTATAAGGTTTATCGGGCCCAACGGTCGACCTCCATCACAGTCTAGATCAAACGACTTAACATATTTACCAAAAATCCTTATCATACTACCCTCATTTTACACGAAAACAAACAAAATTGAACCTTATTACAATGACTTAAAGTTTATGTTTTTTTTTGTGAGTGTATATAAAATGTTGTGTTACAAATCGAATTGCCAATGAAAAAGTGTTTTTTTCGCATTCAATAAGTTATTTTTGTTTGAACGATCACAAGAGATGTCGAAGAGACTCGGACGTTTGCAACTCAAAGGACTATTGTCGAGACAGGATTCATTGAATCAGTGTAAGTAGAAATATCTTTTAATCTATAGTTATTGGTTCTAAGTCCTTTGTGAAACTTTTAGTAGATTAAAATTAGTTTTGTAAAGTTTGGTAGGTAGCTTTTAACTGTGACTGTGTTTGCTTTAAAAATCATACCGTATTGAACATTTTACGAAGCTATTTGTTAATAGAATTACGCTTTTTTTGTCCTAAAATTGTATGTATGTTAATCCCACCTATGACCATTGTACGCCAATTAATAGAATTAGGATCAATTTTCTTATCTTTACAATTATTTTTTCGATAAATACATGAACGAAAAAATATATATTTGGACAACTCACACACGGCTTTGACGTCTATAACAGATAAATCGACAGCCTTAACGTCAAACATCATTCCAAGAATAAAAGCATATGATGATAAAACAATTAACTACTAGTCTATATTTATATTAGTATTTAACAAACCTACAAACTTCAGAATATTTTCCAACTTTTACTTCATTGTATATTAGAACTGAAATTCGAAGCATTCTCAAATCAAAGAACTAAAAAGACAAGCAAAATCCTACTTTATTTATTTTACAAATTATATAAAAAATACTTATAAAACCACTGGTTATTATTTTCCAGTACTATTTTATACAACAATCAATCACTAAGTCTAGGAGAATATCAATCAATCAATTTCTATTGTAGGTCACTGCTGACCGTTTCCAGAATAGAAAACTACCTGGCTTTCTATCACTAGCGATGCCAATATTGTTAGTTGGAAGCTTAGTTTACAAAGACAACTCCCACGCATCAAATAAATTTTCCTTCATGAAGAATGAGCTTGTAGGAGATTCGGGATCTTAATTGGAATTTGCTTATACCAGTACTGTCTTACTAATTAACGTCGTGTGAGCTAAGATTAGTTGTACTGTGTTTTGTCTTTTTCACTCATATACATTTTCAAAATTAATAATGATTGAGCGAGGTTATCAGATCTGACATGATTTTTATTAGTAAGTAAAAAAATTATATTAGCTTTGTCTCAACCAAAACCTGTTTCAGTGTAATTCAGTATAAAAAATGCATAAAAAACATGAAGAAATTTAAGAGGATGAATCGTTAATTTCCCTTCGAGCCTCATCCATTGACTTATTCACGGCACTGCCTTCACGCACGTCTGATGAAAGAACGCAATGTAGGGCGTAGCAGCTTCCCGCGATAACATGGCACGTGTCGATGACACCTACTTTTACTTAGATAAATACTTGTCCTGGGAAGGATTTGAATTCACTGTAGCAAGGCGACAACGTATAGTAACCATGGTGCATAAAAATCATTAAGTTTAGTAATACCACGGTCATCTAATTCTAAACCACTTCAATACCCGCAAAACTTACAAATCACCAACAAATTTCGATAAAACCTGAAAGAAAGGGTAGATAAATATAAAAATACTTCGCCTCTGGGTACAAGTTGTTGGCTTCGGTTTAGGTTATACACGACATAAATCCTTGTACCGAGGGTATAGTACTTGTTAGGTCATGTGAAAGGGTTTTTCTTGGAAGTATTTAGCATACCTGGGAGGATTTATTTATTATTATGATTATGTTGTTTTAAAATGTTATGTAGGTATAGGTACTAGGATTTCGTTTGGCTTCAGAAATGGATTTCATTTATATTACTAGTTGACCCGTTAGTAGCCGCATGCGTTCGAAGCTTCATCCCCTATTTTTCAACTGCCTAGGGGTTGTATTTAGAAATTATTGTCAAATCTTCAATTATCTCTAGGTAACTTCAATAGGAAACAGTTCGGTGGTTTCGTCGTAAGAATGTAATTGACAAATAAAAAATCGAAAGATATCAACAAATTAATTATTCAGATAGTGTAAAGACAGAGAGTAACAAACCAAAACTAATTAATTTAAACGACTGATAAATTAGTCTTTATTCTATCGTTCTTATTTCTCAAAATTTAATCATAACAAGTCTAACAACAGGTATAAATAGCACTTGTCTCAAACAAAATTAAAAAGTAAAACATTCAACAACCTTCTCAAAAATCTGGTTCCAGCCTTCAGAAAATAAAAGCCAATATTCAAGGAATAAAGTCAAAATATTACCCTCTTAGCTCCGTTACTGCGCGAAACAGTCGAATAAAACCAAAAATAGGCCAATAAAAGTATTCTAATACCTACAAATAAAAACGAACTATAGTTAGAAAATATTCACAAAAACGCTTGTAGGATTTCTTGGAGGCTTAAGGCGCGGTCTTGTAGAAATAAGGTAGTAGATATTTTTATTTTTTAGAAACAGTTAAAGTGATGTTTTGTTTTAAGGTATGATGGATTACAACATAATATTTTGGGTAGGTTTGTATACTATGCCAATTAACGTCATTATACATATGTATATGTAATTACTACTAGAGGTGCTAAACAGTAGCGCAATGTACAGTCGGTCCTGTCGAGTATCGAAAGTTTGACATTTAAAATGTACTGCCAAAATAGTTCTTACGGATCCAGGTAGAGGCGCTAAACGGATATGCGTGTCAAATTTCTCGAAAGCTAGACGGTTGTCGGTAGTCGATAGTAGAAGAAAATCGAGCTACCGGTAAAAGTTTAACTAAGAACTTTGACAACGGGGTGAGCTCTAGTCTTACTTATTTCTCATTATGAAAGGTAATCAGGCCTCACTATTAGAAAAATATAGGTCTATTTTATATTATACTATATTTATCAGTTTCTATTTATTATTCTAGGTGACCAATGCGTGTTATTGTCTTTTACTAATATTTTACTAGAATAATACTGGCTGTGAATGTGATCGTACCCTTAGGTATTTTTGCTACGGCTAAAGTAGAGAATTCTGATTTTGTTAGATATTGGAAGAATTCCGTTTTTGAGGACCTGAAGAGAATGTTTGTTCTAAGAGCCTATACAAACTAGAACGTCGTTGAATGGATGAGTAGTCAAAGAATACTTGAATATTATACGGAGAGGAAATATGATGTAGAAAAATACTTGTAAGAGAACGTTTGTAGATTATATCCAACACAAAAGTAATAAAATTATAGCTTAATCTTTCGCGGTTCAAAGTATTATCTATTAAATGAAACAACATCATCAGAGAGTCATCAATTTCAGACCTAATCGGTTTTTTTACAAGTATTAGTTGTCTGCAATTATACTACACTTAATCGCTAAAATTGATGCATGACGCATGATGAACATTCAACTTAAGTATTCCTGATAGTTTAGTTTGTTAGAGTTATTAAGCGTGTTCAATTGACAGAAATATAGCGGCTATCGTCCAAAATAACTGCTCACCTATATGCAGATTTAAGGTACACCATGCAGTTTTGAAACGCAAATGGAGCAACGCGAACCGAAAAACCGCTAGCCATGCAAAATCGAATAAACTACGTACGGAGTGCGAAACAATTTTACATACATCTGTAAACCGTTTGAAATCAAAGGTACCAATAGAAAGGTATTTGTACCAGAATCCCGGTAAATCCAGTTAGATTGCTTTGTAAACGTTGTATTGGCGAAAAAGCTGCTGTCTAGATTCAAATCGCCGTGTCTGAAACCTTTGTATAAGGATTTAGCTGAAAGATAATAGGATTTTTGTATGTATTTAGTTTTTTGCGTGATTGGAATATATACCTGGATGTGGTGGCAAAGGAATTTGAACCAAATTGTGGTTGTTATTGGAGCTTTTTTATCGTGTGCTTGATATGTAGGTACACTAAAAGCTATTGCGGCTGAAATATACGAAGTATGTGACACAATTTCATGCGATCTAAACTATCTATCCGTACAGTATTCAACAGAGTTGCAAATTTCTATGTACAGGATTTTTAGAATTTTACAAATTCTAAAAAGAAGAAAGTAAACTTTATTACTGACATTTTAACAATTGCAACCTTTAAATGAATCTATCACCTAATAAAGAGTATAATTTCGACAATTCACACGCAATTACAGACTAAGTTATCTCACAAAATAATATTAGCTGTTAAGTACATCAACCTTGTAACATTCCTTCTTAATCTAGCAGACCCAAAGCCAAAAACACCCTCCGGCAATTAGCACTCAAACGAGTCGAAATTATAGGAAATTAATACAAATTATTGTAAAATTTACAGTCGTTTGGCTCGCAACGTTTGTCGTGTAATGTCTACAGTTATCGCTCGTTAGTGGCCACCCATTGTCTGGTAGACTTCATTAATGTACTACCATTATACTCTGAAATTGTAGGCCGTTTAGGGTACTGTGAAATTTTGGTTGGTTTGCTGTTGTTTTAAAGGTGGTTGTGTATTTTTTTTTAATATTGAAATTATTCTTTGGTTTCTGCCTACTCGAATGGGAAGAAAGGCGTGATATTATGTATGAATGTGACATTATTTGAGGATACTGAAAAAGTCGAATTACTATTGTATGCCTCAATAATTCTGTAGCCATTGTTGGGTTTTAGTTTTCTCGTTTAAACCAGCTTATCCCGGTATAACACTACTTTGACTTGTCTTCACGACAAACTGAGCTATGTCCTCTAATTAGCTTGCAAAGCATGCGTCGCTAGACTTGATGTTGGTTACATCATAAAAAACAGCCAAAAGATGAACTTTGTAATGATATTTTACGTGTATCTACTTTAACCAGCTAAAACCAGACAAATTATAATAAAGTCCAAATCTTACAATAAACATACATTTAAAGTGTTCAAATGTATAAAATTCAATTTCATTTCAACTTGAACACGTTCAAAATACTTCCATTCAGCTTAAAAACATGCATTGTAATCGAAACCCACTCTATTGAACCGTGAAACTTGGAGCATTCTCTCCACATATTTTCTTCGTATTTTCCTGTTTGCAGTTTTCCTCAAAGCCTTCACCTTAGGGGATAGAACATAAACTGCGCAATGATACAGTTTTAATTATACGTCTCAACTTGTGTTTGTCTTTTCTTCTTCCATAAAATAACAGGTCTCTTGAGTTTGGTTAGTTTTGAAAGTAATCAGTTTTGCCGAGTTTTTCAAACTTTGTGGAGAATTTTGGCTGCAGTTTTGGGCTCGAACATTTCTTTTGACGTATAATAAGCAAAGTTACGAGAGCAGAGATGCGATTAGTAGTCAACCGACTACCTTTCAAAAAATGATGTAGGAAAATCTGATTAGCGCCTCTAGCGGTTTCCGGAGGAACTATTTTTTCAATACATGTTTATATTACCGCCTGTAATAAATTTTGCTACAGTTTTTACTTCTTAAATTGTTTCGTTTTTATAGTCAAGCTTTATACAGAGTATCGTTTTACCACTATCAACTATCGATAACAGAGTAGTTATAGTCTTTATATGGCAAAGTGCACATATCATACACTCACTCTTATTTTGCTGAAACTATTTTTATTCAATGCATTTTGAATTTCAAACGCTTTCCAATCGCAAATATCTATATGCTGTAGATAAATATCATACAAAATAACAATTCAAATGTTGTTTTAATGAATCAATTGCCTCCAACTATGTTTTCATATTAATTTGCTCTAAATTGAATTCAATATCATTAATTTATAAAACCAAATATTCAGCAATAACCACAATCACGGGATTAAACGTATTTAAACAAATCGCATACATTTATTATTAGTGTATATTGTTACAAATAACATTATAAACACAATATTTTAATCTAATGAAATTATACGTAATAATATGTATCAACGGTTACATTTTTATACTAAATTTATTTTATGTCAGTGGCAGTTTTGTTAATATTTTAATAGTTATTATATAAAATAAATTAAATAAATGAAATAAATTTAAATTTAACCCATTAATGTCCCACTGCTGGGCAAGGGTCTCCTCCCGTAATGAGGGAGTGGTTAGGCCTTGAGTCCACTACGCTGGCCAAGTGCGGGTTGGGGACTTTGCATGCCCTCAATAAATGTATAATAAAATAAATACAATATTAAAAATAATAGTAATAATTTTCCATAGAAAAAGTTGTGCGAAATACACCTATGTATCAACGTTTACAACGTCAGTTCTATGAAACAGATGGCAAGCCAGATTGCCATTTATCGAGAACTTTATCAAACTAGCTTTTTACCAAAAAACAAATAAACTACTATCTGTCTATTTAAGATATGTCACATTACACTTAATGCAAGAAAAACAAAATATTGATACTTTAAAACGTTCTTACTAAAAAACACAAGCACTAACAAAACGCAAACCTTAGTAAAGTATACAACAATCCTTTTACAAAACCATTCTTGGCTGAACACCTACGAATCCCGGGGTAAATGAAAATTAAATGAATCAGAACTGAAAATAGGTCACTGAGATGTAGTTAGCAGAACTTTTCCACGAAAGCCTTAAGGCTGTGAATTGAGTGGCAGATGGCAAATGATCGTAAACGTTGTAATAAAATATTTGAAACTCAAGCTTATAATGTGGATGAAGATAGGAAAAGCCAGATATTAATAGAGTTTAAAGTAATAAACGCTGAATGTAATTGGGCGTTTGTGTTAATGATGTTTGAAATGTTATTCTGTTTTAATATGACTGCAATCCAGTTGGATATTTTTTTTTAGTTTTTAGCACAGGTAGCACTACCTGGGATCTTAGATAGACTGACAAAAATAATTGTTAATATTTTTTTCACCGTCCTATAATGATCGTCCTTTTGCTTGGCAAGAGTCACTTCCTGAATGAGGGAAGTGTTACTATTATGCATCTTTAAATGAAACATTAAAATGAAGCTTAGATGTTCTAATTGCGTTTTTATTGATAGCCTAAAACTAAAACGACTTAACAAAACTGCTAATATCAGTGATAGTCATAACCGTATGCCTAAGTGGAGATATATGACACAGGGTTTGGTTAAAATTTAAAATTCCTTCTGTCAGATATTCTTACAATTTCTAAGACCACGATTTTTATATTCTAACGATGTTTATCCGCCACGCTGTACGTTCCGCGTTCGTTTTTTGCGTCTCAGAGGCTCAAGACCAACTGAAACTGTATGTTTGTTTGAAGTTCATTAAGAAACGTTTGTTTCTAGATGTTAATATTCTTGTTCATTATTTGAGATTATGTTTTTAGGTTGAACGTGGGAGTGCGGTAATGCGAGAAACAATGAAAATAAGATGTTGATTTGAAAACAAGTAATCTAAAATATGTCGTGGAGTTAGGTAAAATTTGGCGTTGTTTCATTTTTAGAACTAAATAGGAGTTATAGAAGTAGGAATATGTACTTATTCATACACTGTTTGGGAATTCGAGGGCGGGACAAATATTTTCTCCTTTGCTTTGATATTTTTTGTCATACACTGCCCCAATGCCAAGCAAAGCTTCTCTATTTTACTAGCAATTTCACTTCTGTTTTTAGGAAAATTGCTCTAAGAGTGGCCAATTTTCTTGGAGGACAATGATTAGCAATGTGATGTGTCACAAGAACACCTAAGTAGTAAGCCGTCAAACGAGACCTCAAAAAGTAATCCATGAACAAACTTAAACTAAAAAAACACACAGCTGGCCCTTGCTACTTAAATTTCTTCAAAAAACTATCAAAGTACAAGTTTTTACAACCGTATGTCCAAGACACAGGGAAACAAAATCATAACCCTTCCAAGTTGGATAGTCGTGTCCGTAGAACAAGTTCCTCGCCCGGAACAGCCAATAAATTGAACAGTGTTACGCAAGACCGTCGATACAACTTGCTGCGACTAACAGTTTTTATTTAACTTTTGTCAGTTTTTGGTACGACTCACAAGGACCGATGTAATTTACTTTATATTTAAGAAAACGAAATTAAAATTTTCAATGAAAACTATAGCCACACACAATGCAGTACATTGCAGCCATCGCGTAACGTATACTAACTATTATTTTCAAAACGAAACAATATAGACGATAGTGGCTATCAAACGGTTGTTAACTGAAGTACATTATAGCCCCCTTGTCGTTATTCTTTTCCATCCTCCGCAGAGTATAAGCGTTTGTATGTATACGCCAATAATTCCTGATCTGTAGACTGATGCCTAACTACCGAAAAAAAAAATATACAAAATTTTATCAGCGCCTCTAGTGGACGTCGTAAAAACTATTTTTGCAAAACATTTTATGTATCAAACTCCCAGAATTGTGCTACTGAACCACTCAGCTCCAAGTTTTTCGAAAAACTTCACTTATTGACTCATCAAGCCAGCATCTTCTTTAAGTATCCATTATAAATTTCATTCAAGGAAAATCACCGATTAGGTAAGGTACAATTAATCAATAGACTAAGTTGTAGACTAGATTTACTATCTGAGATTGTGCACCTGACGTAGATTATGTTCGTATAATCATCAGTAAATGGACACCCTTGAGGCGCTTGATGCTATCTATCTCCAGGTGTTTAGATAATAAGATAATATGTGATCTGAATATTATATAACTCAGATTTTTTCCATATCCACTCCATAATCTGTAGGTACGATTATTTCACTTGAATGCATTCGACTTTTATTAATGGTCAACGTATTTATCATGGTCTCAATGTTTTTGGGCTACTTGAAAGCCTTTGATGGGGCCCAGCTTTCTTGATTCTTATTTTAATCAACAACAGGACTTTCCTAGTGTCTGAAGTGCAGAGTAACTAGACTATACTATTTATAAATAGTTGTATCCAATCTGTGCAATAATCTGTATACCTACAATAATAACAAACATCAATACAAGCTTTAAATTCATATTTCAAAATGGATATGATTTTTGTGGTCCTTTCCTCCTTTCGGCATGTTCTCTCCTTACTTAAACTACACCTGTTTACTATTAGACAATAACACTAGGCTTAATAACCAACTAAATTATAAACAACACTGCTATCATAACTGGTACACATGAGTCGTCCGCACGCCCGCACAGAAGTTTTCGCCCGCACGACGCCTCGCGTTGCCGGTGAACGACCGTCTATGTTTTATTGTCTTTTTTACGACAACTAGAAAACTCTCCCCAACTTCTTTGTGTCATATTCTGTAGGAAACTTAATAAAATATTTTTTTGTACTTTATAGTTGATACGTGCCGGCGCGTTTGGCGCGGCGCTTAGCTGTTACGTCTAGCAAATAAATGGTGTAGGTACGTTTTTTGATGTTCTTCCGCCGTTGAAAGAATATGGAGTAGTTCAGATGTCATATTTGTATTCATTGCTGTTTTACTAGGGCAATGGCTTACAAATACGAGAGGTAGTGGACAGTGTTATTTGTTTCTTATAACTCTTGACCTACATAATGTTTATTGAAGTCATATACGAAATTTATGAAGAAAGTAAAGTCGAGAGCAATAATATGTATGCACAGGTAATTGTTACGAATTTTTGTATACGAAAACGACACAATAACTTGTTACTACTGTAAAGAAACTGTATTTTTTGTAAATTACATTGTTTTTTATGAATGTAACCACAAATTACTTCAGAAGCGAATGTATATTTTGTTAGAGTAAACCAGATTTGTATAGAAATTTAAAATGGACACAAAGAGCTGAATAGTGAATACTTATTGTTCTAATATACAATTTTTTTAACCCATTTCTGTACCACTGAAGGGCATTTAGATATCCAAGGGTTCATCACGATGTTTTCCTTCACCTTCTAAAGGTGATAATTATTTCTAATACACATAAATAATAATTATCAAAGAAAAATAACCAATTATATAACTGTAATTCATTGACCCCAAAGAACATGAGATAAAGAACAGAGGACGATTCACTTTCTTCTCAAAAGGTTGTCTGTAAGAAATTACATTTAGTAATAAGTCCACCCTTTGTACAAAACATTATATAAATTAAAGTACTCATGATTGAAGTGGATTCACTCTATTAGTCTTTTGAAATAGAATTCAAAACCTTTCAGTCGGTGAACCAACTTTGACCACAAAAACTTCAATAGCGACTGTGTTTGTTGTTGAAATTATTTTCTGAGATATCTTTTACAAGAGTTAACAAATTGAATATTCTGTCTAGAGTATTGATGACTCAAAATTAGAAAAGTATATTTTTTTAAATTCTGAATTAGAATGTGGATTAGAAACTCAGAAACCAGCAAATATTGCTTGGTATATCCCAATTATACAATAAAAAAAATCTGCACATAC
This sequence comes from Anticarsia gemmatalis, assembly GCF_050436995.1. Taxonomy (NCBI): domain Eukaryota; kingdom Metazoa; phylum Arthropoda; class Insecta; order Lepidoptera; family Erebidae; genus Anticarsia; species Anticarsia gemmatalis. The sequence goes on along the minus strand of NC_134750.1, from coordinate 13,615,321 downwards.
GCTTATTATATTGGTCTGGACGGAATCCAGCCATTACAAATAAAAAAGTCTATCAAAAATACCATGTGATGACCAGCTTTCCGCCCGCGGATTTGCACGCATTGAATTTCGTCCCTACGGGCTGAATTTCCGAAAATCCTCTCTTAGCGCTCCTTTATACTTCCGAAGGAATCTTCATAGCAAATTTAAACTCTCTACGCTCAATAGTTTCGGCTGTGCGTTGTTCATCAGTCGCAGTCAGTCAGTAACGGAAGAGTAAAGTAGAGAAAGAATAGAGTAGAGAGTAGAGTTCATATATATTACCGTTTTTTTTTTCATAATATACTGTCTGCCAAATCCTTATCTTTCTGAACAATATCAGCTACCAAAACTCCTTCTGTAAACTAATACAATATCTCGTCCTCAACTCTGGCTAGAGGCGTTTAATCATAAAGTTTCAGAGGATTAGTGACCCCAATACGTTGTGTTACACAGGTGAAGGGATTACCACACTTCCTCAATATGAGGACTTTAATACCCCAGCTATGATATATTATATGCCATCAAAAACATTCTGTAAAAACCTCAAGTCTCGCCGTAAAAAGTTGTAAGATCTATATAATACCAAGTCGATTAATCTATTTAGTCTCTACTTAAAGGACCTTCTGTCTTAAGTTATTACGTATGTTATTATCATGCCAATTTAAAAAAAAATACCTCTAAAACAAATAGACCGACCAGACCATCGCATGATTTGATTATTATTAGTATGTATTACACTACACAGCATGGCGAGAAGTTAATGCTCCTGAAATGTTAATGGCGAATTTGTATTTTCTTGCGATGACCAAGTCGATATATTTGTTTTAGAGGTATTTTTTTTTAAATTGGCATGATAATAACATACGTAATAACTTAAGACAGAAGGTCCTTTAAGTAGAGACTAAATAGATTAATCGACTTGGTATTATATAGATCTTACAACTTTTTACGGCGAGACTTGAGGTTTTTACAGAATGTTTTTGATGGCATCTCACTTCTTTTTGTAGAGCGAACATAGGTCCAATTTGTATGGAAAGACGTTTTTTTTTCATAAATCAACATATTTTCTTATGGGAATGCTGTTCAGTTTCATGGGCTAAACACCCTTACCCACCCTATACCCCCTCCCGTTATGCCTCATATAGTAGTTACCTATTTACACCTATTTATTTTATTTTCTACAGTAATAATAATTCATTAACTGCAAATGTAACCTTGTAATCTTATACATTTATATGAGATTACAAAGTTATTGTTGCAGTTGGTGTATTTAGAAAACTGGACCGAAATTAGAAAATATTAAATTTTTCCCATGATAAAGACACTAAACCCTATTTGTATTCTAAATTTTAAGCTTCTAAGTCTGCTAGAAGTACCTTAGACTTTTGATGATCGGTGAGTCAGTGAGTCAGTGAATCAGTGAGTGACAAAATTCAAAATTTTAACAAGTTGTCATTCTTAAACTACTGGTTCAAATTGACTGAAATTTGAAATATACCGTGTTTATACAATGACTGATTAGTTGCTGAAAATCCAGGCTTCTTGTTTTATCCACAACGAAATTACAGGGGTGTCAAAAATAGCCCGAATTGCTTCGAGAAAAGGATGTTACGGCCGTGCCGCTTTTTTTTTGCTCGACTTGCGGGGGCACTTCCGTGCCCCCAGATTGTGGAGGAACTCGGAAGGAAAAACTGAAGACACATATTTCCGCTATGTCTAACCAGAGTTTGGATATCGAAAGGTCCATTTGTTTGATTTAATTTATTACTTCATTTTATAAAGCTTTGAGGTTATTCGTTTATTTTGTTGATGGAAAAAAACAGAACTTAATCATTTTTAAAGCGAGTTTCTAAACTCGATTTAAAAATGATTAAGTTCTGTTTTCTGTGATTTTTTGTCATGTATGGATTTTTCGTAGCCCAAAATTGTATAGATACAATATCTGTCAATGATGTTAAATACATATCAAACTAATTCACATGTAAAAATCGTTGGGCTTAGATCCATTCGTTAGATATTCCAGAATTAGATACACCTACACACACTGCTCAAAAAGTAAAACCTATCCACTGTAACAAAATCTACTCAGCCAAAAGTTAATACAAAATAATGAAAGCAAAAAAGCCACAGCACATCTGGCAGCCCGTCAGCATTCACTGATTCATTGAAAACCCCCATAATTGAAGGGAAATGAAGTGCAAACCTACAAAACCATGTAATCTATTAACCAACGGGATTCACAAAGCACTTAGAGTAAAATTTTTCCAAGCCAATTTTGCACATACAAAGATTGAAACTGAAAAAACAAAGGCGCAAAAGTTGGTAAAGGTTTGGTATGTGGATGTTGGAATTTTGGAATAAACCCACCGTATAATCCCCGAGTCAAAAGGTCGGTGCAGTCACAATGCATTATGCAGGAGGCTTTTCGACGCGTTTGAGTCGGCCCTGTGTTGTACCTCTTTTTGTGTGTTTGGTGCAAGTAGTACGAGAGACGTGTTTTGAAATACTAAGTAATAAATTATTAGGGTATTGGTTTTTATTGACATGCCAAAATGAATTCTTCTTCTTCTTCTTATCGTATAGTTAGTGGTCAACCTAGTGTCAAAGTTGTTCAAGCCGCCCGAAGGCCTTTGACGTGGCTTAACGACTGTTACCTTAATTGACAACAACCGGGACCGACTTTTTACGTGCCCTCCGAAGCACGGAAAAAAAAATGAATTTATAACTGATAAATATTTAATTCATAATTGCAAAACTATCATAATTTTCATAACTTTCAAAGTAAGCTATACGATTCAAAATTCGAATTCTGTGTGATTGTCGTGTACATTTTTCTGCTAATTGTATGTATGGGAAACTTTAAACGATTCGAAAATTTAGGGAGTCAAATAACGATGAACTAGTAACTGGACACTAATCAAAATTGATTTATTCGACTCACCTCGTAATTAATACCTAATGTCTATAGTGAAACAAATAGTGTATGTCTTAAAGAACTCGCTTGCACTTATGCCATATACCGGAGTTCCCGGCAAAATGGCTATACCTCCCGCATAGCTTGTTATTGTCGTAAGTGCTTCAACTTTAACTTAAAGTTCACTTTATTCTTAGATTTAAGAGATAGCGGCGCGGCTTTAATACGTAATAACTGTAGATTACATACTTTGAAGATGAAGACCTAGTTTTTGTGTTACAGCCGAAAACCGCCGGATAATTTAGAGATAGGCTTTGATAGTTTTGGTCTGACATTAATTTATTTTGATAGAAATATTAAGGTTTTAATTATATATCTTCACCGTTAAATAAAGATTTTAATATAACCCAAAAATGCCCTCAGAGCAGAAATAAAATCACAATTATACATTTTGTAACTTAGGATTGTGAGGCTTTGCCTTAAGCATATTATAAGAGAACTCGTTTACTATAAAAATCGAATTATTAATTATTTATTTTAAGAACATTACAACAGTATAAAATTAGATATTTTAAACGACAGCGACATTTTATTTTTAACACGTTACAAAAATACTAGCTGACCCGCGCAACTTCGCTTGCGTTACATAAGCGTTAAAAATTTTCCCCGTTTTTGTAACATTTTTCACTGGTACTCTGCTCCTATTGGTAGTAGCGTGATGATATATAGCCTATAACCTTCCTCGATAAATGGATTATCTAACACTGAAAGAATTTTTCAAATCGGACCAGTAGTTCCTGAGATTAGCGCGTTCAAACAAACAAACAAACAAACAAACTCTTCAGCTTTATAATATTAGTATAGATATACATTGTAATATACATTTACAATGTTTCATGGTATATATTTTAATTTTCAAGTGTATACTTGAGGTGTATATTTACAATGTTTCATGGATCCTGGAAAGAAGGAAGTCAAAAAAACCTTTGCAATTGTGACCATAAATCGTTAACACAACGAAGTTATAAATTGTTGATCTCCATATTAACAAAACAGCAGCATTATATGCTTCAGATGAGGATGTTTTCATCCTGAACCCGGAAATTACATGTTTCCAACAAAGTACAAAGAATACCGAATAATACAACAATCTCTTGAGTGATAGAAATGTAGGGCACTTCTTTAAGGTGAACACAGACACGATACTGACGGCCGTGAACGTCGATTTTGAATAGGCGGTTGTTATAGAAATTGTGGTCAAGTTTCCGAGAAAGTTTGTATTATTGCATTGTAAATTTATGTTATTTTTACATCTTTATGCATGTTACAATTGGTTTTACCTAAATGTGTAGGAAAAGTTGAGGTGTGGGAATCGAACCCACGACCTCTCAATGCGATGGTATTCGAATTCATATCTATAAATAATTTAATATCAATTACAATTAATAGAAAAACCTCTTGTGTTTTCAAATGGACATTTAATATCACAATCATGTACTCGATAAAGTCCAATGGTGCATCAATGCAATAGCTAAATGGTGTTATTCCGCGATCGGACACAGTTTGGTCCTAAATGCGATACGAAACTGCCACAATATTGTCTACACTGTCTACTAGCCTTTATTCCAAGCAAATTGAGTTTTCTACAGATATGGATATCCTTTTGACAATTACCTTGTTACATGTTATCGTGTACCGTTCGTGTATTATTTCATATTCAATTGTAACTTAACGCAAAATTCTTCTCTTTATAAGAAACTTATTGTTTTATTTTCTTTCTTTTTGTAAGAATTGTGTTAAGATGAAACTATTTGAGATTTTGAATATGATTTGCAAAATATTAGGCTTTTGTCCCTCTGACCTAAATATTGGACTGGCTACAATTTGTCAAAAGAAAGATATTTCTTTTATGTTAATAAAGTATAAACTAGGTTTAGGACTGAGTCTGACTTAGCAGTTTTATGATCAACTTGATTAAATTGAATTTTTGTTGAAAGTTTATTTTAATTTTCACTCTGTAGTTGGTAGTTTTATTTGTCTGGGTCATCTACATTAAAGACTATTTCCTTTTGTAGTTTGAGTAAAAATATTTAGTCTCTATCTCATATTTTACTTTATATTATAGTAATAGTGCATGCAAGTCATGGATAAATCAAAACAAATTTTAGAAAACCTAAAAAAACGCCTCCATCATTGCGGGAGAAGACTTGCTCAGCAGTGGGACATTCATGGGTTAAATTTATTATTTGAAAAAATGGCCCGCAATGCAATACCATGTTTAAATATAATGCCAAATGAATAGCTAAATAGGATAACATCATTAAAATAACATAATCATCTGACAATCGATCGTACATTCAAATCAAAAGCAAATAAAGAAAAAAATTCAAAGAAATTTCAGGATTTTCTCCGAAATTATAATGAATTGCCGGGAAGGGTAGAGTATCCAATTAAAATCAATTACACATAATAGGAGCCGTGCTCATTGTGTTCAATCAGATAAAAATGTTTGCGGAATGTTGTAAGGTCAATCTTATTACTGGATCATTGAAATTATTGACCTCATTGATTTCGGCTCTTGTATTTTTATTTGATTTTGTGTGTTTGGGAACGTTCAACACGATATTTTAAGCATGATTGCCGTGGATTTCAAGGAAATATTATGAGCACTAGCTGACCCGCGCAACTTCGCTTGCGTCACATAAGAGAGAATGGGTCAAAATTTTCCCCGTTTTTGTAACATTTTTCAGTGGTGCTCTGCTCCTATTGGTCGTAGCGTAATGATATATAGCCTATAGCCTTCCTCGATAAATGGACTATCGAACACTGAAAGAATTTTTCAAATCGGACCCGTAGTTCCTGAGATTAGCGCGTTCAAACAAACAAACAAACAAACTCTTCAGCTTTATAATATTAGTATAGATAAAAAAATTTCAACAAGAGTATCGAGTGCACAAAACTGTATTAAAATATTTTGTGTATCATTTGAGGATTAAGCAAGTTGATTGATATATAAATGACAATACCCATTGTTTTTAGGGAATTAGTTTATCAATACTCGAAGTTAGTATCTGCACACGTTTATTCGTCCAAATTACTTCCTAATTATTTTCATGACTCAATGTTTTATTATCAAAATAAGTAGCTAAAATAATATCGTGAAGCATCTCTTCTAAATAACCTTTAATCAATTTTTGCTTATATTTCAAAAATACTGTAATTTTATTATGACACTTGGTCACACATTCCCAAAAAAATTACATAAACTGTTCTAATTTCAGCCGTTTTTTGCTCCTTTAGGAACTGTTCTAATTTCTGACAGTCAACCTTTGTCTCCAGACCTTCAACACTAAAACCTAACACAGCCATTTTCTTAAACAAAAGAAAACATGTCAGTGAGACAGTAAAGCCTGCTATTGTTGACCTGAAACATCGAAGCTTAATTAACGAGATGTTGTGGACGGCATAAATCAAATGAACTTGGTCCTCGCATTATTTTCACTTGGCCCCTTAAGGCCATAGCAATTTTTTCCCTCTCACGAGAGTGATAAATGGTCGGCGTGAAAAGGCGGAATTCTGTTTTGAACGGTGAGCTATTATGATGGTCGTTCGATAAGAATGCGTTTTTTCTTATTCAAGTTAAAATGTTATTTTTTTGGGTTCCGCTTTTGAAGAGTAAGGCTAAAATATTAATATGTACATATTTTTAGTTGTAACGTTACGTTAATCGAGTTGGTTATGTGTATGTGTGTTCGCCTCCAGAAAGGGATTTGATAAATGCCAAAATGTGCTTAGTTAGATTGTTCTCATCATCAGCTTAACCTCTCTTCCTGTTGTTGTCTTTATGTTGGAGTTGGCTTCCAATCTCACTGAATGCACTTAAATACTAGTATTTTACATTGGTAGACTGTGGGTGAGTTAAGAATTTTACCTATCGATTTAAAGTATGGCAGATCTAACTGGGAATATTAAATGATACTTAACGTAAAATTTCATCAGTTAAGCGGTTACTATTCTTAACTTGCATTTGAGTGAATTGGAGTAATTAATTAATACTATATTCACGTTTATGTTATTGAAAGCCAAGAACCAAAACAATTAACACCAACCATTTCATAAATCAACAACTTTCCTAAACCTAAGAGGATAGGAGTTATATATCAAAACATATTGTAATAAACATACTAAATAAACAGGCCGAGTCTTAAGTACTAGGGACAAAATTTATAGGTTAGGCTCGTAAGACCTGGCTATAACTCAGTTTAGACCCAGGTTTAAGATAGAAGGCTGTTGTGTACTGAAATACGAGAGCCTCTTCGCTCTCTTAAACCAAGAAGTATTGTGATACTTGAATTTTGCGGATTATGTGGTTATAAACTTGGATGGTAGGAATATTTCTTCTAGTTTTCGTGAGACAAATAGATTTTTCAATGCCTTATTAGTTTGTTGGTATTATAATGAATGTAAAATCATTAAATCAGGAATCGGTTCTGATTCTAGGCGTAACTTTTTCTACGTATAATTATAAGTATATTAAGATCTAATTTCTTATTATAGTTGTATGATTACTCAAGTACAATTTCTGCTAGGTTTGGCATCAGCTAACAGTATGTAACAAGACCACAGGTATTCATTTATTCAATTCAATGCACTACAAAAACAAACATCAATATCAAAATACAATGCAATCTCAATTTTATATCGCCAGCTCCACTATCAAAATCGTTCGTGACATACACGAGACGATCGCCTAAAATATTTCTGAAGACACGATTTGTAACACGATCTGGGGGCACGGAAGTGCCCCCGCAAGTCGAGCAAAAAAAAAGCGGCACGGCCGTAACATCCTTTTCTCGAAGCAATTCGGGCTATTTTTGACACCCCTATAATTTCGTTGTGGATAAAACAAGAAGCCTGGATTTTCAGCAACTAATCAGTCATTGTATAAACACGGTATATTTAAAATTTCAGTCAATTTGAACCAGTAGTTTAAGAATGACAACTTGTTAAAATTTTGAATTTTGTCACTCACTGATTCACTGACTCACTGACTCACCGATCATCAAAAGTCTAAGGTACTTCTAGCAGACTTAGAAGCTTAAAATTTAGAATACAAATAGGGTTTAGTGTCTTAATCATGGGAAAAATTTAATATTTTCTAATTTCGGTCCAGTTTTCTAAATACACCAACTGCAACAATAACTTTGTAATTCCATATAAATGTATAAGATTACAAGGTTACATTTGCAGTTAATGAATTATTATTACTGTAGAAAATAAAATAAATAGGTGTAAATAGGTACCTACTATATGAGGCATAACGGGAGGGGGTAAAGGGTGGGTAAGGGTGTTTAGCCCATGAAACTGAACAACATTCCCATAAGAAAATACGTTGAATTATGAAAAAAAAACGTCTTTCCATACAAATTTGACTTATGTTCGCTCTACAAAAAGAAGTGAGATGCCATCAAAAACATTCTGTAAAAACCTCAAGTCTCGCCGTAAAAAGTTGTGAGATCTATATAATACCAAGTCGATTAATCTATTTAGTCTCTACTTAAAGGACCTTCTGTCTTAAGTTATTACGTATGTTATTATCATGCCAATTTAAAGAAAATACCTTTAAAACAAATAGATCGACTTGGTCATCGCAAGAAAACACAAATTCGCCATTATTAACATTTCAGGAGCATTAACTTCTTGTCGTGCTGTGTAGTGTGATACATACTAATAATCAAATCATGCGATGGCCAGGTCGGTCTATTTGTTTTAGAGGTATTTTTTTTTAAATTGGCATGATAATAACATACGTAATAACTTAAGACAGAAGGTCCTTTAAGTAGAGACTAAATAGATTAATCGACTTGGTATTATATAGATCTCACAACTTTTTACGGCGAGACTTGAGGTTTTTACAGAATGTTTTTGATGGCATACAATTTACATCGAAGAAAATAACACAAATCTGGCCCCGTCGACCGGCCCTACAATTCACAAAGAAAAAGATATTCTTTTAAGCCTATTTTCATCATAAAAATGTGTGTCAAACTTATCGTACGCTCACAGAATACAAGTTGGACTGTTTCGCGCTACCAAAGAAAAAATACTTGGTCGTCCTTGTAAAGAGCCTATCTTATTATAGACCCGCATTGTTTCAATCCGGGCCTAAAAATTGGAGACAATGAAATATCCCATTATGTTTTTATTACGAGAAATTATTCGTCAACTGTATTGATGACGTCATAAAGCTGATCGTTCAATATTTTCTAATGCGATTTGAATTGGTTTCTTTTTGTTGATGTTTGAGCAGAATAGCATCGTTGATGAAATTAGGATTATCGTTACAAGATGTTTTTATGAGTTTGTTGTTATTGGTGATTGTTTTAAAGGCTGGTAGTGATTTCGTTTTTTTAATATTTTACAGCGTGTTTTTCTTTGAAAATACTACAAAGCTGATTTTTATATCAATCATGTCTTAGCTGGTAATCTAGCAACCTGTAGTACCAGTGTTTGATTAAAAATCCTATATTCATTACTCGTTTCCTCGGGCCTTGATATCGTTAATAATAATAATTTGTTGGTCTGACATAGTTTTAAGCTTAATTATTTAAACCAATAAAGATGAAAAAATATAATTTAAAAGAATTCAGTAAAAAAAAACATAATGTGAGCGGATCTGATGGCAAAAGTACGTACGAAGTGGTACGTAATAAATTGAGAGAAAACTGTAACTTAAGGAAATTGCATTCGCAGCATTTACCACAACTAACAACTTATTGTTACAATAAATCCTCAAAGATATTAATTAATAAAACGAGCAAGTCTTTGAACAAATTGATAAAATGAAATGTTATTTCAATGCAGTTTTGCTTGAAAGAGAATTACGAAGCAAGGCTATTCAGAGCTTATTAATAGAGTGCCTTTTTGTGTGTTGAGTAAAATCTATAGAATAATAAGAAATAAGAGAGAACGTTCAGGAAAAGGTCTTAGCTGTGGGAGCTTATTTTTGTGTTATAATGGAATAAGTGGACGGTCTTATATCAAGAGTACGATGTGAGGTATCACGCGTATTTATTTATATGGTTATATAAATAAGCTTAGTATGTTTTTAAGGGTTAATGTTGTGAAAGATGGATTTTTAGATATATAAAATACTACAAGAGCTGTAGCGTCATTGACTGAAGACAATCCGCTATTAAGCGTATTTTGTATGAAATTCTGATTAGCGCTTCTTTTGTCGAAACATATTTTTTTATTCTCTTCACATCGTAAATGTGAGCATTAAATATAAAAACAAACATTAATTGATTTCGTATTAAACTTTATTAGTTCAAATTCGTCCAATTATAAATATCACCAATTATAACAAATAAACAAATAATCGATCGAATACATAAAACATATAAGATTATAAACATAAGCCTAATTTGTCATTTATGTATCCATTATTCTGAATTCTAACCATTTAGGCACAAAGGTGTACTTTGAAAATCAGCTATTATTAAGTACCTAGCTGATTTTTCCTTCCTTACGTCTTGTTTTGCCTTACAAAGTCATGACTTATGAAGTCATGCCTTATGGAATCATGCCTTATGAAATCATGCCTTCCAAAGGCATGTCTTGTTAAGTCTTGTCTTAGAAGGTCAAGCGGTGGTCCACAGTTATTAATACGACGCTCAATTTATCCACAGTGATTTGGACTTTGAATTGAGGTGGTATTCATATTTTGCTCACCCTCTTCTGACCTTAGGCTTCAATCAATCGCAGTTAGATCTTAAAATATAAATCAATTGTAATTGCATTTGCCAAATCGTAAGTTATTTATTTATTGGCCATGTGCTTTCAAACAAATGGTTGAAACAGAATTTCAAGGAAACGTTTCGCTAATATTAAGTCCTTAAATCTACGAATACACTAAGTTAATGATAATTGTCAAAAAAGAACGTGTTATTCATACAATTTTGTGTTTTATGTTGAGAGGTTTAGAGTTTATTTTGGTTTATTTTGTCTTGCTGTCCTCTGGTAGGTCGCTCTCAGGTAGATCGCCTTCATGGAAGGTTTCTTCGGTGTATTCGCGGTTTGGCTTCCTCATGGTACCGTGAAGCTGAAAGAGTGAAAAAACGTTAGTGATTTAGAAAAAAAAAACCTATTTTAGTTAGGCAATAATAATAGTATATGAAAATAATTTTATAGCTTGTTTTTACTAAAACAGCATCTTCTGGTAGGTATTGGAAATTGAAAATAACTCTCGGATAGAGTACTATCCTCAATAAAAAAATAGTAGGATTAAGTGTATTAGTTGAGAGAACATATCTCATAGAAGAACATGCATATTTATATTAGGTAATATCTGTGGCTATCAAAGTTAGGTTTACTTTCACGATAAAAAAACAATATACATTATTTTAAAGAAAATTAGGTCAACAATACGTATTATTAATGTAAAAGACTGCACAAAAGATGAAATAGCGCATCGCAGATATCAAAAGAATTTTCTTCAAAAAACTTAAGTTTAATAAAAGTTTGAAATACGACTCATGATTCATTACAAGTTGAAAACTTAGAAAACCATTGAACACGGTTTTGTGGCTGAATGCCAAGAACACTTCTGTTACTTGGCAACATCGATTTATTTGTAAGAAACGAACTATGAATTTTCTAGGAAAACGTATTACGTATTTATTTTTTACCGTTATTGGCCAGCTGCTGATTATGAATCTACTCAGACTTTAAGTTAATAATTATGTTGATTAAGTGCAGATTAAAAATTATTTTTTTTCCAATATAATGAAGAACTCATAATGAACTTATAATGAAGTCCCCACCTGCACTTGGCCAGTTTGGTGGACTCAGGCCTAACTAGCCTAACCCTCCCTCGTCCGGGAGAGTGTAGTGGGATTAAACAAAAACCCTCAAGGTTTCTAAGTAACATCATGATTTTGGCAGCTGTTAGTAAGTTTTTATACACCCACAATAACTAAAAGTTATTCTACCTCTACACCGAAAATCACTTTTTAACAATTCCCATTAATTTATTAATCTAACTCGTAAATACAATCTAAATGACAAATTACACAAATCTGGATTCCGCGAAACTTGATTTATTCTAAATTGAGATATAAATCAACAAAAATCCTGTTTTGTAGAAGGATATTCCCTGTTAATCTATTTGATCAATTATAAATAATTTGATGGTAAGCCTCTCTTTGATCGAGGGTAGAAAATACCTTAAGAAGGGATGAAAAGCAAGCAGATTGTATCACCCCCACTGAATTTTAAGTGGCTTATGAAATTTATATAAATTATTGTGTTATTTTCCTGTTTTTTGATTACACTTGATAATTTTGGTTTACGTATTCTTGACACGTATGTGTGCGTATAGCGATAGCATGAACTTACGATGTAGTATTTTATATTCATAAAGTCTGTCTATGCTGGTTCTAAGTGAAACGGTAGAATTTTAATGGTCTTTAGATAACTTATTAGATTTTCAGGTCGCTTTACAGATTTTACTACCAGTCGTCGGCACACTTAGTACAACCCAGACTGTAGTTAGCAAAATTTTAATTAAAATTTATTAAAGACCTAAAATCCACTAAAATTGGCATAATCACACATCCAAGGCAAAAATGTGGCAATAGGAAAAAAAATAGGTGACAGCGAAAGGAGACTTACTTGATCCCAGAAGAACATATTGAATCCAAAGTTACAATGGAACAGCTCATGATGCTTGTCATGGAACTCTGCATCAGGCTGCCACGGCTGCCACCACGCGCTCTTGAAGTTCACGCCGGAGTGGTCCAGGATACCGTGGTAGTACACGTAGATGGCGACTGCGTAGAATGGGACTGGAAAAAGAAAAAAACTATTGATTGAAGATCTAATAATATAAAATAAGCAGTGATAGCCGTGTGGCATAAGTTGGCACTAGCAAGTAAACCCGAGGCAACCAAACTTTTCAAAGTTATGTATGTGGGTATTAGAAATAATTATTACTAGCTCTAACGGTAAAGGAAAACTTCGCTGTGGAACTTTGCATGCCGAAAAAAATGTTTAGTGCGTTTATTGAGGGCATACAGAGTTCCACATCCACATTTGGCCAGCGTGGTGGACTCAAGGCCTAACCCCTCCCTCGTTTGGGAGGAGACCCTTGCCAAGCAGTGGGACTGTTAATGGGTTAAGAAAAGTCTTTCTTTCCAAACTAGTGGTGGTTTACTCTATTACTACTACTATATGAAGTGGATAAACTACTTAATTGTTACATAGGAAAATAAATATCCAAACTTACACCAATGTATAGGAACCGTGAACAGGGGTAAGCACATCGTCAACTGGACATGCATGATCTCGACCGGGTGGATGGCAGTGACGGAGAACGCCGTAGGCTGCTTGTACTTATGGTGGAGCTTGTGGAAGTGTTTGTAGAACCACGGGGTGTGGTACAGACGGTGAAGGATGTACGTTGTGTAGTCCTGGAAGAAATATTGTATTAGGTTTTACTGTCTGACTGCCTCCGTGGCGGAGTGGTTTAGGTCACCACGCCGCTACCATTGCGACGGGAGGTCGTGGGTTCGATTCTCACACGGGACAATTATTTGTGCGATCCACAAATAATGGTTTCGGGTCTGGTTGTTCTTTCTGTCCGTGTATGTTTGTAAAAGTCCCCGCGACACAAGAGCAATTCTTAGTGCGAAGATGTCTTTTTCAAAAAAGAAAAAATAATAAGAACTGTCGTACTGGTCTGATTTGAAAAATTATTTCAGTGTTAGATATCCCATTAATCGAGGAAGGCTATAGGTTATATATCATCACGCTACGATCAATAGGAGCAAAGTACCAGTAAAAAAGTTACAAAAACGGGGAAAATTATGACCCATTAACTCTTCTGTAACGCAAGCGAAGTTGCGCGGGTCAGCTAGTTACTAAAAAAGAATGTCGTGTTTAAAACACTGAGTGAATATACTTACTGAGTAAAGAAAGATGGCGGGGAACTGTAAGAAGAACCAAGTCCATCCGTACTCATCGAACTGGTAGTAGACAGTAGACGGGTTGCCGTTATAGATGTAGCAGGCAAGGAAGGCGGAGAAGGACCCGGTGACGAGGAGAGACATGGTACCGATCTTGATCTCGTGGCGTTCGAGCTCGGGAGTGATCCACTTGTCTGGCTGGATCTTCCATTCGTGGGCTAAGTGCCGCCTGTTCACGTAGAAGTACCACTGGAAAGAATATTTTTGAAGTTATTTGATTATTTTGAACGGCAGAACGCGGAAGGTTCGCAGAGCCATTGTTTTTATTGTACTCGCATGGTTTTGTCTTTAGTGATGGTTCGATTAACATTTTTAAGCGGCTGAAGTAGATTTGGAGAATGTTGTTTCTGTGTCATTTAATTTTGTATTCTCGTTAATAATTAGTTAAAAAAAGATTTGGTTTGGACTACTTTCAATTCCATTTCCATTAAAACCCGACTTTTTCCAATAGCGGTTGTATAAAGAAACTTATTTGGCGCAGTAAAATCCAAAATCTATGCCATTCCAAATTAGTTTAATGTTTAACTTATAATCCCAAAAGGACTAAAACTATTGAAACATTACAGACATAAGTTTTCGTTCCAGTTTCGTGTAATTAAGCACACCTGTAATTCCTCTAAATAATTTAGGAGCAAAAGTTAGCAAAAGGCCTAATGTCATTTATCGCAATACGAAAGTTCAAATCCCAGGATTAAACTGAAATTTATTCTAATCAGGCTTATTGTAAAGTTACGATTTGAGACTAGCTCTTCAAAAAGGATTTTAAGCTGACTTTGGACTGACAGCTTATTTATATTTTCCTATAAATTATTTTCTATTTCAAGGCTTGACTTTAAAACTTTAAGTTAAATTTTATCAGAAATTTTAGTGTGTAGTGGATTAAAAAAACATGTTGTCCTGTTTGACTCCAACTATCTCCATTCAACATTTTATCCAAATAGGTTTTGTGGTTAAGTCGTAAAGGTGGAATAGACAGACAGTCGGGTAGTCTCATTTAAAACAGTGATGTAGCAGTGCGATACTAAGCAGTCGGTACAGCCGGGTATCGAAAGTTAGACATTTAAAATATACTGCCAAAATAGTTCTTACGCTGCCCATTCAAGGTGCTGATCAGATATTTCACACAAAATTTCTCAATAGCTAGCTGGTTTTTGGTAGTCGATAGTAGTAGAGAATTGAGCTATAGGTATTAACGTATACAAAATATAAAACACACAAAAGGATGTGTTTTTGTTTTCAACAATTTTGTCTTTGATTTAGTGGAAAAAACTGTGATGTTATAATCTATTATAACGCGTATTATTTACGTAGATTATTTCTATAGGCTAGATAAATTTTCGAACAACGCTTATGAATTTATAAATGCTATTGAACTACTTATAAAAGCCAATACAAAGGATTACATGAAGTGTTATAACTTTAAACACTACCAAAAACTAGTTAGCACTAGTAAAAAATTGCTTTTTGCCCGCGACTTCGTCCACGTAGTTTGTGGCTTAGGACAGAACTTTCATACAAACTTTCATTCCCCATTTTAATCAATTTGAGTGTAAAATCACCGAAATCCTTTCTTAGCGGATGCCTATGTTAAATAATCTACCTGTAAGCCAAATTTCTGCCCGTGCAGTTTCATGCGCTGTGCGTTTATAGATGTCACTATGTCAGTCAGTCACCTTAGAGTTTTATATATTCATACAAAAATGTATGATTAAAAAACCAACAGATGAATCATAACATGAAAAATTGTAGGCAATAAATCAGTTGATAAGTACACAATCCGAGCTATGTGATACAAGTCATGTGTAAACTCTTACGAATAGATTAGTACGAGATAATGTAGATGTTATCAATGACGCAATTATCAGTCAGTCGTAATAATTAATTACTTAGAGTTATTAGATAATATTTATTGATACTGAAAGTCACATAATGTTTAGTGGAACATGTAAATCATACTACGGTCTTAGCTTTTTTTTACATCCCACAAAAATTAAGAAAAATTAAGACTTTCTTTTAGAATTTATAGTACCGCCTGGCGTCTATTACTCCGCCAAATCTCATATGAATCGATAAAGCCGTTTAACAGTGAGAGCATGCGAAAATAGAATATTATTACCGAAATCATTTTTTTTTCACTTACCTTACCTTTGTTTGTATCAAAATCTAAATGAACTAAGTCACATAGTTACTAAAGATCAAAAAATTATCAACAATTTTTTGTTTTACCTAGAACACATTTACTTAACCTGACCGAAACCTAACAAATACCATCTATCCTTGTTAATACAAAGCTAAATAACTTCTATAGTAAATAAACAGATATACCAAAAATAAACATGGCATAGTGGCGTCGGAACAAACGAATAAACCCTTCTCTTTATTACGTCAATTAATGTCTCTCGCAAAATTACAGCGCACGTCTAAGTCAAAACGAATTTACTTGTAGCGAGATCCTTCGCAGGAATTATCTAAACCGTTGTCAATTACAATGAGAACATTATTTTAGGTATACTAATTTTGACTATTTTGGAAACTGTATTTTGATATACTGAATGAGACTATCTAGATGTATGTCGCTAGAAAACTCTTGGGCTAAGATAGCGATTGTATAGACCCCAGTAACTGGAGAATAGATCACATCAAATTTGGCGAGAAAAACTTGATGGGGTAGACCTGGGGCGATGAGGCTAAACAATAATAGAAATAAGCTCTTAGTTTCAAGAATTCTAATTTCTACTCTGTATACTGTAGGTGTAGCGGAAAGCTATAGGGTATACCTTTGTCGAGCACTGGCATGATGTGGTCTAACAATAATAAGCTGGTAATTCCAAGAATTCCAATTTCCAATTGACTCCGAGAACTCTGAAAATGTTTTTGGATTTTCTGGCACTACTCTCGGGGCAACTAAATTGTTTGGAGATTGTTCTCTTGAGAAATTCTCAGGAGCACACAGCTTGGCAATATGTCTGACGAATGGTATTAACTTTACTTAGATACGTGACATCACGAATATTTTAATCTTGCATGCAACTGTATTAATAATATCAATGCGGAAGTATATACGGATTATGAATTGATAATAATGATAGAATTTTCCACAAAAATTACTAAATGGATGGATACAAATTTGGCACGGATAAAATATACTAGCTTTTAATAGCGACTTCGTCAGCCACCAGAATTTTCCAACGGGAATGCGACATTTTCCCAGGGTAAAAGGAGCCTATGTCCTGTTTCGGGTATCAAAATATCTGCATACCAAACTTCATGCAAATTGGTTCAGTAGTTTAGGCGTGATTGAGTAACAAACAGACAGACAGAGTTTCTTTCGCGACGTATAATATAAGTATGGATTAATATGGATTATATGGTCCGCGTATAAGATATTTTTATCCCGGAAATCTTTTCACGTGGAGGAAGTCATGGACAAAAACATGTATGCGCGTGTAATTCCTAAAGTACGTGAAATTGATGGTCACTATTCAGTACGTTGCCGCTTTTACCTAACATGTTAATCACTATAATCTAAGGGAGAAAACAATGTAAGCTTTCAAATAGTTATCAACGTGGTAGTTATACGTGAAAGCCCCCCTGTTTCTATATCTAGCGAGGTTATAAAAACCATCGGAAGTTGGCAAAACTAATTTGTGATACATATGTGCTGCTACATTCAAAATTCTCCAACTTTTCAGACTAAACGTGTGTGAAATGTTAATTCGGTGATTTGAGAATAAATTCACCGGAAACTAGTTTTGGTTGAGCAAAGTTTTTCGTCACGTTAGCTTCAGAGCATATTGGTCTACAAACTTTGTCACTGGCTGGCGTGTTTGTTCATTGAAGCCTGATTTCGGTGAAGGTAATGATAGAGTATTTTTTGCAGACAGGTGTGTAAAATATTCGGTAGGATCGTTTATTTTCCATGGGATTCTTATTCATTCATATAATTTTATGAGATTAACTTACAAGATTTTTCTATCCATTATTATAAGTGAACCTATCAATATTTGCTGGATACATTTTACCTATATTGATCAGCTGTTAAATGTGAAAGTTAAATATAAGCCAGTGTTTAACGCGGCTACAACCCGGAACTCTATTCTCTTATTTTAGGAATCATATGAGCAAGTTTACCAGTGACGTGTGATTAAACTGCATGACGCTCGGAAATAATTGTATTTATAGTAACATCTTCTAAACCAGGGGTTCCCAACCTTTTCTTAGTCCGGGACCACTTTTTTTAAATTCTTTTTAGCAGGGACCACTATGTAAGTATATTAAAAGTAAAGTGTAATGATCATCGTAAAAATTTAGAATTTTTAAATCATTCGCGGACCACTGGTTGGGAACCACTGTTCTGAACCAATGAAATAGGAAATCACAAAAAATGTAATAAAAACACTTACATGTATGAACCCTCCAATCAAGAAGTAAATAAGGAAGGAGACGATATGAGCACTGATGAAGATAGTCCAGAAGTGTTCCAACTTCAGGTTCCTTGAGGTGAACAGGTCCAGCAGCTCGGAGGTGCTGTTCAAATTGTTACGAGTCTGCCCCGACATTTGTTTGAAAGCTGCCACTAGGATTACCACCCATTCTCCTGGAAAAGAAGAACATAATTCTTAAAAACAGGTCTAAAACTAAAAGTGGTTCAAAGTTGAAATCAATTTGCTTAGATAGTTTGCTCTCTGTTTTCTGCAGGCATGCAGGTGATTAGTTCTTTGACGAACTTTAAGAAAGTTGGACCAGTAATGGTACCAAACAAGTGATGCAAAGGATGCATAAAAAATCAAATTGATACGCTGTATTAAGGTATGGACAAAGCAGAATTTTTAAGACACAGGTCCTAAAATACGCACCAGAATCTGAATGAAATTAAATTAAATGTCATCGACCTGAAATTTTACTACAGTGGACAGTCCATTGAACTAATATTTGTAATTAAATCTGAAAACCAAGTTTTCAGCAAACAATGTCCATTTCAAATAAACCTGGGGGCTAGCTGTAGATATTTGACTTCAAACAATGTTCGCAATTATTAGCATAAACAACCAAATTGACTTAAAACGTATACATATTCAGAATTTATCGGCAACTTTGTTTAAAATTGAATAGATAAACGTACAATTTATTGGTATTGGACTTTTAGCTTTTCATAGTCGCTAACGTTCTTTATTAATTATTTCAGTATTTAAACACATTTTCGTATTCCAACTGAAAAATAAAAATCTGTAGTGTGAACATTTGAAAATGAAAATAAATTTTAATATTCGGAACAAATAAAACCAATGATTGTAAAGTAAGAATCTTTTAACACCTGTTAAATGCGACAACAAAATGAAAACTACATTTCGTCATGAATAAAGTGTCAATATACAAATAATTGGACATAAAACAGCTAATTACATAATTTTGGAAACTCATTTTAAATAATAAAACGATCTATAAAGCAATCTATTTCACTAATTTGATTTTCTGTTATTAAATTGGTTCCTCCGAAACGAAATCGGAGAGACATTTGGACACAATTATCGAAAGCCATATTTTATCTAAGGGCACCATCAGTTCCCCCATAATTATCCCTTTTCCCTTAACTTTTGGATTTGATCTGGCGAATAACCTTTGTTAATTTGCTTCCTGGTTCATCGCGATTTGAAAGGTTAATATTTTTAGATAAAATTTATTGAAGAATAAAAGATGTTTATGGCTAAATGGGTTAAACTAAAACAGGTTAACTGGCTAACAATTTGAGACTGATATTTAAAGTAGACTTGTGATTATTTCGTAGCAGTGAGAGTGGAATTGATCTTAACATAAATGTGTAATATCAAATAGTGCTTACATTTATTTAGAAAAGATACATTTATGTTACCACTACAATATTGCAGTTTGTGTCCTTCTTATTTGTAACCCACCGGCACTTGGCAAGCATGATGCAGCCTTATATCAAGAGAAGACCCTCGCCCAACAGTGAGACTTTAATAGGCTAAATTATTTTTAAACTCCTGTAATTTACTAGTATTGAAAATTCTACCTATTAACATATTAACTTTTTCCCAATTGGGCAGCACTTTGGTACATTCGAAAAATAGAATATCATATTCTCAGTATATTTTCGAAATAAACATACTCAAGAATATTTTGCTACTCAAACATTGAGTACATTACTATACAGTCATACCAAAACATGCAAATTAAAATCCATTTATTTTGGTATCGTTAGTCTGATTGGAATTCGCGTGGCGATGTCATGTTTATCTTATCTTAATGATTCATTAGTTCCTTTGATATAATCATAATCATCTATTACATTGTTGTTATGAGGATCTTAATATTCCTTACTATTTTCATTTCGTATTTTATTGTAATCTGATATTGATCTTTGTTTATCAAATTTATCATACATTTGGTTGATTCTGTTGGAATTTCAAATGTACTGTGTCAGCTTTATTTGCGTTTACAATGTTTTGTACGCTTTGGTACGCGTTTTTGACTATGGTCTTGGTTTGTTGCTTTATTATTCTCAAGTATAATAGGATACGGGAATTAACGCGAACACGCATTTTACCTTAAAATGCCTAACGTTTAGGCGCAGGCTGCACTCGCCGTGGCCTTAGCCTGCGACCACAGCGAATGCAACATGCAAAAAAGTTCTTTTCACGGTACAGAATTCAAAAGTTCCTAAGATGCATTTAAAATGCAGGTTAGGAAGGACTCAAGCCTATTTTTTCTGTCATTTTGATAGACTAACACAACAGAAGAAAGAATATGAGATACATTACATATAATATAGGTATGGAGGTATACATGTTTTATTATTGGATTAAGGTGCAGTATCAAGATAATTAAAATGTCATTCGTGAAAGACAAAATTCCTTTGTTTTAACTTAATGAAATGACTTGCAAAGGACTTTGTATCCGACATTATTTATTTATAATCCGTATTATATCATTTTTACGTCATCAATTAATCTTATCGAAACATTCGGTTAGCTAAGATTTATTGCGATATACAACAATGTAAATTATAATAAATTTTTCTTCAATGTCATTGATATTTCGAACCAAATTCTTTAAGAAAATTGAACTGAGTAATTTGAATATAAACGATATTTCTATGCCATTAATTACAATTACTATTGGTAATTATTAAACTGTCGAATGTAATTAATGATTTATTAATATTACTGAATTTCTTGATGGTATATTAAAGCTTACTAATAACAAATTTACGGTCTCCAAAAAAATATCTTTATATAAATAATTTTTCTGTAAGTGTGTAGGTATGTCACTGAACTTCTCTTAAACGATTGGACCGATTTTGATGAAATTTTTTGTGTGTTCAAGGGGATCTGAGAAAGATTTAGATTCACAATTTTGTCCGCTGAACAGTGTTTTTTAAATTAATTTTTAATTTATTAGACAGGACAACGTCTGTCGGGTCCGCTAGTATTTTCATAAATTCCATTCAGAATTAAATTATGTATCATTTAATCCTTCATTAATTTGCTCTTATCTTGGTCTTTAAATAAGAGAGTGATTAGACGATATAATTATTGATGTCGTCATTTTCAAAAGAGAAATATAATGTACTTGCAGTATAGCACGTAATGAGTAAAAAAACGTGCAAGGCAGTGCGTCCGTACCCAAAAGTTTGTTATTCATTTTCTATTGATACCGTATCAAACTAATTACAGTCTCTGTATTAGTATCCACCATTTCACTTTGTTTATCTGAATATAGTAACAAGCCGCAGCTCAACGCGAAAAAATATTGACAATCGTCAGGATTTTCTACAGACGGTAATCTCGAGCATAGAAAGATTGACATTTAAAATGCACTGCTAAAATAGTTCCTACGACGCGCTTTGGAGGCGCTGATCAGATTTTCATACAAAATTTCTCGATAGCTAGCCGGTTGTAGATAGTCAATAGTGGTAGAGAATCAAGCTATTGAAAGTCTAACTGAGGCATATTCACAAGTGGTAAAACTAGCTAATATTCTATCTTTGTCTTGAACTTTGGATAACATCTAACTATTTCAATACTACACTAAAATAGTTTGAACTGCAAAGTCGTTCGTCCTTTCTTACCCCACTTTGCATATGCAAAGAACTTGTAAAAAGGTTTAGAATAAAACTAGGGACATGATACCGTACAATTTGCATTTGAGCAAGTTTCTGTCAGAATTTTCTTAAGGTCTCTTAAGTTTCTTTTTTGAGGTAATAAATTAAAGGTAAAAAATCGAGTTAGTTACGTACTTGAAACCATTTAAATCTTATGTTTATGCCAGGAACAATACAGATAGTTTACGATCCTTTTGACTATCAGCGAATCAAGTTTTTTATTAAACTAAATTGTAACGATTATAGTTCTGATGCATGGAGCCATTTTATTGACCAGATGATGTTAAAAGACTATTTATTTTTATTGTCATCTATCTCATGATTTTGTTAAGCTAGAATAAGGTTACCTAAACGTATGACTTGGACTAGGCTTCTCATTAAGGTTCTTTAGAAGAACAGCATATGTATTCAGAATAGCAAAAGCTCATTTCAAATGCTATCTACACTACATACCTCTTAGAGTAGCTCCAAATGTGAAGATAGCTAAAGTAGCGACGAAGGAAGTGATATACCCTGGCATCTTGATGAAGAAGTTTTCTATATGATGGGAGTACTTCTCAATCCATTTCACACCATCTGTGAGAGGATCCCATAGTTTCTCTTCGTGAGTCCCATTTTGAGTTTTGCCGTTCTTTTCTTTGCCATTGGCCTGTATAAGATTGGGGTCTGACGCCGTCATTCTAAAAAACCGTTTTGATTTCAGGTTAGGTCGTTTATGCAAGTCGAAAATGAAATTGAAAATAATTGCTTTGTTAGAACATATGTATGTGTAATGATTATACATATATTAGAGTCAAGCTTTTGAAGAAAGTTATTGTTATGTTATTGACAAAGGAAAAAAACAAAGCTTTAATTAAACTACTTATCAGACAATAAATTAGTTTCACAATATAATTTACAATTTAAAGAAAGCTTTTAAAATTAAGTTCATATAGTATTCACTATTAATGACAATGTAATTTCCTAAGATCAACATTTAATTATATCATCACTCAAAAAAATGAAACAAAAAAAAAAATTTAGGAGAACTATAATATCTAAACAACCTTAAATAAACTTTTTTATTATTTGACTAAGACTTGTATACAGATTCTATTACTATAAAACAAACGTCTTACCTGTTTACTTTAATACCTAGAGCACATAAAACACGTCTTTTTTGCACTAATTATCACAACTAAATGTTCGTCAACTCAGAACAGATTAAATTGCTTGGTGCCAACACTTACTATTAATACACTGATTATTTTCTATTATCTGATTATTGGCAAATAATTTTATTGCTTCTAGATTACTGAAATCCAAGTCGTGATTATTTTAAGGGATGCTACTTAATTTTTGATATGATTTGTTTAGAAACTACTGTCTTCTATTCGTGTGAAGTTTTATGGCCTGACATGTTTTGAATTGATAAGATTCGGTTTAGATTTTATACTTCTTTTACATACACACACAAAGATGTAGAATAGAATTCATTATTTTGATGTTTAAGGTTTATTTCATAGTTTATAGATAAATGTTGGATAACTTAACTGGTAGATTGAAATCTTAAGTTAAAAAAACTGTCAATATTGCACTTTGTAAGCTAACCGACACTTTTTAGAAGAGACTGATCGAGATTTTTTTTCTTGGAATGGTATCCATAATTTGCTTGAAATATGGACGAAATGTGCAGACGCAAATGCATGCAATACGTTAAATTAAAATATTTTGAGATTCCCTTGAAAATGTTTTGTTCTTTCTAACGGAAAAACGGCAATATTCAACTAACACTCCTATATAATAAGTAAAACAAACTAAATACAAAAAATCATTTAAATACATTATATTTTTGCATTACTTTTAAATTATACTCTAGATATTAAAGTGAATTTTAATGGATCTAATTACAAATATAATAACCTTTCACTGGCTATCAAATAACTATAATGGAAGCAAAGAAACTGTGTTTAATATAATAATGCCTATACCAGTAGAAACTGTAACTACAATGTACAGTTAAAAAATGAAAAGAAAATATGGGTGGTGGGTTTGAATACCATCCGAGACAAATATTATTTTGTGTGATGAGTACGAGTATCTGTTCTGAGCCTGGTTGTCTATATGAGTATGCATATAGAAGTAAGTATATTCAGGGTGTGGCGTAAATAATGGATAATCCTTTACTAGCGGATGGACGACCACCCGACTGATCTAAAAATTAAAATTTATCTCTGGCATAAGTATCATAGATTTTGAAATTTCGGCCAGTACGAGCCTAAAACGCTTTCTTTAAAACACACAAAATGGCCCAGGCTAGTTAATAAGATCGTGACAGACATCCAACAGTTCAATTTCTTCCTTATCTTGTCCTTATCCCACGGCTCAGGATCAGCACAGCGTGTTTTGGTTCTCAAAAACACGCTGTTTAAGAGAAAAGTAATAAAAAATTTTGCAAAAAATCAGAACTTCCATAAATTTTATTTTGAGCACGACTTTCAAACCTAATTTCCAAGTGACCTTTCTATTTGCACACGAATTAAATACTTATGGTCATTCGACCTCCTGCAACCGTGTTCAATACAAGCTTATGCTATTAGGCCATTTAATCTAAGATTAGTTTGCACACGATTTCTTCTGTCCACTCTTAACTAGATGTCTCTATCGTTATCATTATTTATGACATGTATCAATATTGAAACTGTGTGATGAAACATAG
Organism: Anticarsia gemmatalis; assembly: GCF_050436995.1. Lineage (NCBI taxonomy): Eukaryota > Metazoa > Arthropoda > Insecta > Lepidoptera > Erebidae > Anticarsia > Anticarsia gemmatalis. Next base: position 13,590,539 of record NC_134750.1, on the reverse strand, counting down.
GATTGATAGTTTTGGAAATTCATTTAGTTTTGTTTTGCGTTTGGGATGGTTGTGGTCTTAGTATTCATATTCTTGCTAGTTTTCGCCTGCGATTTTGTCTACGTGAAAAGACTGGAGTAAAAAGTATCCTTTGTGTTCACCTAGGTAATAAACAATCTGTGTATCGAAGTCCATTCTGTATTTTTTTCGTGGAAGAGTAAGTCACTGCGAAAATAAAAAAGTAAAGTAAATTATTTCATAATTATTATGTATTTTTTGTTTCAGGTACATCTTCAGGTTGGTGAGTACATGCTGTTTTTCTAATAACTTAGAAAAAGCATGAAAATAAATTTATGGATGGAGATTGAAGGAAAATAGAAAATTGAGAAAGGTTGCACCAATGAAAGGCTTTCTATCAATCTATTCAGCCCACTTATACCCACTGTTGAGTATAGGCCTGTTCTCAGTGCGTCATTTTCTATGATTCTGCGCTTGTCTCATCCATTGCAGGCCTACACATACGATGTCATCCTGTGATCTTCGCGCTTCTAGGGCCGCCAGTCCGTTACTGCTTTGGTCCACCTTCCATCTTCACGTCTTGCCAAGTGCTCTGCCCATTGCAATTTCAAATTGCTTATACGCGTACATCTACGAATTTAGTGCGACGACGTATTTTTTATTAAAGGTTTTCTGAGCATTCATGTTACCAAATTTCTTTGTTGTGTTCGTGGCATCTTGTTTGGGCACAAGATCTTTGAAAACTATAATATATTTTGTAGTCACTTTAAATAATTTACTTTCGTGGTATGGCAGCTGACAGTGGACCTATTAATCTAATAGCGCGCACGTACTCGTAGCCTGGAAATCATATAAATAGAGCTAATTCAAACTTAAAGTATTGATTTAAGAATTACGATATACGATATAAGTATGATGTGGAAGTAATGTTATACGTAACGATTACCATCTTACTACTGGGCAAGGATATCTTCCCTTTTACTTAACCCATACCTATGGGTATATGATATAGAGAGAGAAGATATAGGAAAAGAGACCCTTGCCCAGCAATGGGATCTCTTTCCGAACGAGGGAGGGGCTAGGCCTTGAGTCCACCACGCTGGCCAAGTGCAGCTTGGGGACTTAGCATGCCGACAAAAAATGTATGCAAACCATTTTTAAGCAATCAAGGTTTTATCACGGTGTTTTCCTTCACTGTTAGAGCAAGTGACAATTATTTCTGATAGCTTCGAAAAGTCATTGGCGTGTTCCGCCTTGCTGACCAGCAAGTCGTGATGACTTATATTTTCTTTGAAAAATTTCAAGAACTCTTCGTCATTCGTCATCTCGAGATCGTTCTTACAAGAGTATGCGATAATTATTTTAATACACATGTTACTTCGAATATATTGATATGTTACATTGCTTGAATGCTTTCATACAAAATACAATCATTTTCATTACATTGTATCGTAATCATTTTAATGCCTACACATATTTTAATTAAATTCTCTTATCTCATAGGTAATTGGAATCCGGCAGTGGCCACTGCTCTGATTCCGTAATATTGATATTTTAGCTAATCTTATTCACGTTTTAAATACTGCTGTTTTATTTTGATTATTCATAGGTTGGAATTTCGATAAAACAAAATTTAGAATTCCTAACTCTAGCGCCGTCTGTTGCCTAATCATCACCTTTCTTCCTACGAACTCCAACTATGTTGGCGTTGGCTTCCATTCTTATCATATGCAGCTGAATACCATTATTTTACATCTGCATATGGAGTTGATTTATTTTACATGGAGCGACTGTCTATCGGACCTCCACAACCCAGTTACTTGGTTTATAACACAGTAGCTCTCGGTGAGACTGGTTGTTCAACTATCAAGCTTCTGAAAGCTTCTTCTTCGTCGGTCCTACGCCTGACCTCTCACTGGTCTTACCGTCGATCCCCGCACGATTTAGCCAGCCGATCGATCTATGAGAGTAAAGGAATAAAGAGTGTTCCTCTCTGTATTGTATACACACTGTGACAAATCCTGCACAGTAGGCTGATTGATTATTGGTCAGTATGACATTATAAACTTCATTTACTGTCTTTGGAAATTCCCAGTAGCTAAATCGACTTAGGTATATGATAATTTTAACTACAGTCATCCCTAATGTTTTACGCTATCTCCATAAATTATCTATCTACAATTATGTTATCTGTATGTTCTTTCAGAATTTAGTTATTAACTACAATAATTGGAATATTTCTATTATCATATGAGTCATGTATCGAATCGATTCTGTTTTCTTAAGCTGTTGTAAGGAGTTAACTGATTAAAGACATTTGAAATGTAAAAGTCACCTTTGATATATAGAAACTTCGCGTCTCCGTCTGGGCCGCACTACATGTTATCAACTTGCTCTCAAATCCGTATTCATCCTTTTAATGTCCATTATCCTCTAGACACAATCAATTTAGTCTTCTTCAGTCTTCCTCTACATGTTCGCTTACATTCATTCTCATCACTCGTCTCGTAACATGCCTTTTTTCTCCTTAATTACTTACTTAAAAGGTCGCCGTGTACATGTTTTCATTTTACCACGAAAAAGTTAATGATAAAGTTGTGATCAATTGTACACGTAATACCCCGCTTGTCTCTGAAGTTGTATGAAAAAATACCCACGTTTCATCATTTACAACGTTCTTTCCGTGTAAGCGTATTGCCATTTAGCGGACACGTAACCCAACTCCGGGCATTTCTTAATAATAAAAATTTGAAAAGATTAAAAGTACTCAGACGGACCCGGGAATCGAACCCTAAACCCTCATGATCAGACGGATACACCGACCGCGCCACTGAAGCAGTCTGTTAAATATTCCATTAACAAAAAGGTGACATTAAATGAGGTCATAAATTTACCAAAACATAAACATAGTGTGTAAAACTTTATTGTTATAATACGTAGATTGTTTAATATAGCTTTATCTATATGATAAGTTTGAGATAACTACTGAATTGCAGGTGTTCGTACCCGAAAGGCTTCCTGTTTCCTGCACTAGCCTTTTATCTTAAGGTCAAGGAGAGGTGGGGGCCAAGTGTACTCCCTTGTATGACACCCTAGCCTTTCTTCCAACTATGTTGGAGTCGGCTTCCAATCTCATCGGATGCAGCTGGATACCAGTATTTTAGAAGGAGCGCCTGCCTATCGGACCTCCACAACCAACTGGGTTATAACACGATACATAGTGTACTCCTTAGTACCATATTGAATTATTTTTTGGTGGTAGAAATTAACACCTGACACCTTAAACACGAAATAAACCTACATATATAGAGAGAGAGTCAAATAGTCAATTAACCTTCTTGCAAGTGAACGAAAAGGATTTTTTGTTTTTGCATGTTATGATGTCCTACTGTTCGGACACCGAGGAATGGCTTATGGCTATTACTTCAGAGTCAACGATCTCTTACTTGAATTGCTCGGTCGAAGCTAGAAAGTAATGTCCTATCTTTAAATATATTATTCTTCTATAAGTGTGTATGTAACTGAACTTCTCTTAAACGACTGGACCGATTTTGATGATTTTTTTGTGTGTGTTAAAGGGGATCTGAGAATGGTTTAGATTCATAATTTTGTCCGCTGGACAATGTTTTTTTAATTAATTTTTAATTTATTAGTAACGTGTAGACAGGACAACGTCTGTCGGGTCCGCTAGTGTAATTATAATAATATAATTATAATTATTATACATACATTATCATTATTAAGACAGTCGCCAAGAATCTCTTTGACTACATCATTAGAAATAACACGGATGTTGTTTATAAGATTCGTTGACATTTCGAGATAATTTGCACTAAACATATTTTAATTGTGTACGTGATAATATTTATGTGATTAAACTCAATCATTAGATTATTACTACGCACTAAGTACAGACACCTGATAGAGATTATCATTTGCGCGGCTAATGATAAATATTGTGTTTAAAATATTAATAGGATTGTGATGTAGATTATCTTCTTTCAATAAAGAATAAGTCGAGGAGAAGAGCGCTCGGTGAACTTAGTATGAAGAGAAGACTGGAGATTACGCTCTGGATAAACACAGTATGACAATTTGTATGAATGTAAATGTAGCGAAAGAAGTTTTTATCGATCGTATTATGTCGCATTTAGATACCTACTGCCGTAAGCAAAAGCGATTTTGATGAAGTCGAAACTCCAGGCGGTAACTAAAAACCTGTTCCTGGTTGTTGTATATTAAATTAGAAAAAAATATAAAATATGTAATTTAGGTTAAATATTGCAATTTTTACTGATTCGGTTAGAACAGCAGAGCTTAGAAAAGCTAGTAAGAAATTAACATCAAAATAGAGACTATTCCGAAAGAATTAGTTTTGGTACAATTAAACATAAAATAACGCCTGTGGTATTCGAAGGTTTAGGCAAAGGTGAATGATATACTATACACCCGCGGGCCGCGTCCATGCCATAGAGGGCGAACTTGTAGTCATATATATAATTAACACACCTCTGGGTTACTATTGAGAATATCCTACTAATATTATAATATAGATGTACCAAATAATAGTCATTGCCATAGAAAAAGTCGCAGTCATTTTCCCAATCGTGCGATGTTACATAAATTCGGCAATATCGAATTGACTTGATGACCTCGATGTACTTATCGGTTAATTACGATACATTTATTGTAATCGTATTATATTTAATAGATAATGTGTCAAATTACTCACTGGTCAAATTGGTACGAATTTTTGTAATACTTTATTCATGAATAGTGAACATGAATTAAGATCGATTTGGTTTCAACGAATGGTAGGTATTGTATGATTAAGAGGTATTGATTTCGTACCCAGTTTGGGAAAAAAATATTTTCTAGTATTTAAGGAAGGTGGACACAATTATTAAATGGACCGGAATTTTAATGATAGCAATTAGTTTCATAATTTGTTCATAAACTAGAATTTCATAAAGGCAGACGAAAAAATTAAATAACGTTTGTTTTCAAAATAAAATGAATTTAGTATGTACTTATTTGTATTTCCATTATGGAAGCTAATCATAGATATTGGTAAAAAATTAATGTGTCATAAATTACTATTTGTCTGGTCTACCTTTGTGATTAACAGAATATCTCATAGCTTGGTAGTGGTTTTGTACACCTGTCTATGATTGACGATATAAAAGTAAGACTTAATACAAAAATAAATAAATGTATACTTATTATAATTTTAACGCAATGGAATTAAAAGAAACGTACTATTCTTACTTTAATTTGTAATAGCGACATCTACAGTTTTATCGGTAACTTATTCTCATTTCAGCGTCTCGGTATTAAAGGAGTTGTCTTAGTTCATTAATCATTTACTAGATGTAGCTGTTTTAGTACTATACGCAAAAAAATGTAATGTATGCAAAAATGCTTTATGTAACCAATTAACTTAGATACAACAAATTCGTTTTATTCTGTACCTTATAATATTATGGAAATGACTACTGAACTTATTAATTACACACAGTGTGATTATAGTATGTAGTGCTATCTATGATTGTTCAGAGCAAACTAGTGGTCGTTGTCGAATACTTGCAGTCGTCTCAGTTAGTTCAGTAATTTTGTCATAGATGGCGCTTCCTAAACATAGTGTATTTTCAGTTTTACAAGGGTTGAAATACAAAATTTTATTTTAGTTTAGTATGAGTAGACTATGGGATTGACAGGGTTATTTATACTATGTACATGCCTGCAGCGGCGTTACTACGTTTGACCAACTACAGACTTACACTAGGTAGGGAAAGGTGTGGAACCAGTTAGCTAACATTCGGTACCCTTCTGGGCATTGTTTTTATAAGTATGTTACTAACTATAATTTTTTTCATTACATAGTAACTCAATATTATAATACTTTTCACACACGCTCGAATATTAAAATTTTTGTTTTACTAATTGCGCCATGAGTCTTCATCACTCAAAGCCCCCTCATATATTACCACCAGCGAACCACAATGCAAGGTAATTAGTCCGCCCAATGAACACAGACTGCACATTCCGTATCACTGATCCGCACTGATACGATTAGCGATGCACACGACGGACTGACGGTCACCATGAAAGGGTGGATCACGGAGTTTTGATTTGAAGGGGTAGGTTTTTGTTCATGTTTCATTTAGAAAGAACTGCAGCGCGATTTTAATGATTTAGTACCACTAAGTAACAAGCTTGTAGTAAGTAAGTACAAGTACCAAGCTTGACATTTAAAACGTTCTTTATAATTAGTTCCCAAAGCACCCGCTAGGGGCGCTGTTCTGGTTTTCATACAAAATTGTCTATATTCTTGTTTATAGTCGATAGTGGTAGAAAAACGCACTATTGTGTTGTTCTTTAAGTTTAGAATTACGCAATAAATATCTTTCGAAATACTTCGAAAGAGACGCCGACATATAGAATCGGGTGTATCTATGTAATCTCGCTAGTAGTAAATAAATCTTTCTATAGCACTATTATTTTCATATGCCAAGTTTTCTATCTAATTATCAAAAGGCTACAGTTACATTCTAAGACTAACTGAGTAGACAAATATTTTTAGAAAAGGATCAAGCCTTCTGTTTCTTAATGTTAGTAGACTCTCTTCCAAATTTTATATTCAATTCCACTTTTTAATAAATTACTTACAAATATTTATACCAAGTCTCTTTGGCATATAGACTTATAAAATTAATAAACTCACATCCGAATTCCAACCAAATCACGCCAAATCCCACATCACAAAATCAATTATTTCTCACATAACTTGTTTCATTTACCACTACACCGCAGGCGGCAGGTCCTCATCAACACTACAATGAGCAGTGGGAGTCCATCACAATAGCACCACGGTGTACTGACTCTCTTTGACTCTTTGTCGAACCACCGCAACTGTAGCCAGGATTTTGTACACATGTACAAAAGACACGTGTCTAGGTTGGTTATAAAAAATAGTGGGTACCACACAAATGAGCGAATTTATGTTGATTATCATATTTTTTGGCGTGGGAATTGAATTGATTTACATACCCACATACCTACAAAACATAACACCCGTTATACCCTTAGGTGTAAGCAGAAAAGTATGGAATAAATATTTGTCCTCAATTAAAGGGGTGAGTTTATTGCAATACCTTTCGAATATCTTACCTACTAAACTCTAGGCTACAATAAAAATAGACTTATAACACTTCACTTGACCAGAGAACCAGACCGAGCCCTTGTGCTCAGCATTCGTACACTCCCAACTAGACCACAGAGGCAGCTTATGTTATAGATTGTTTACAAAAATTAAGATTTGTTTGTAATTAAAAGTTCTTCAGCAATTTACAAGTAATAATTACATCTCCTTAAACGACTAACTAATCATTTCCACCTACATTCAGCGAGACACTTATTCCAACAGTTTTATGATTTCAAATGAAGGCATCGCCATTAATCACGTTATGCGCGGGCGGTCTTTTGTGAACGAAATTATGGGTGCCATGAGTTACGGCACGGTTTAATGTACTACCACACAATGGCTCATTGATTCACACGACTAATGTTCTAGAGGCACGCTAACTTGATCTATGGGTTTATTTTGGATTATGGGTTTTCTTAAATTATTCGTTAGTTTTATTTGCACGAAGATTTCTTTGACTAATTCTGTCTTTAAGACTGTCAATGTATGTTTTATACCTATATGAATTAAACTGTCTATAAGTGAGAAAAAAATTGCATTTGCCTCAGTAGATGTCGTGATGTTTCGAATATAAACAGACAAGATTGCCTTGCTTCTTTAAAGGATACAACAAAGGAGTAATTGAAATAGACTTGTAAAGAAGTAATGATCTTACGCTTGGTACGAAGGATGGCCCAAAACTAGATGAGAAATTGTAGTGCAGTAAGACATGAGTTAGTGTGAGGTTTCCGAAGACGATGTCTAGGACAGAGCGAAGTGGAGGAGAAAGACCAGGAAGGCTGACCCCACTACCATATGGGATTCATAGCATGGAAGAGAGAGAGGTTGGTACGAAGGTCGTGGCTAAGCAGAGTTGCTGTGGTCAAGGGCCTTGATTTGATTACTCTTTTATAGCAAGTATTAGTGATTCTTTTATAAGTTTTTTTTTGCAAATTCTTAAAGGTAAGTCAGTTGAGTCCAGCATTCTTTACAAGTTCTTACAGGTACTTATTTTTCGTTACAGTTACTTACTTTACGGGTACATATCTGCTTGCTTAAAACCCATGTAACTCCACACAAAAGTACCTAACCCCAAAATTAAAATGACTCAAAAAGTCTCCCCATGGTTTAGTAATCAGAAATTTTAGCTTCATCATTACGCGTAATATTGAGTGTAACATCGGGATATAATACGGTGGGTAGCGGCTTCGATTCCCGCGGGGTGCGTCCAGGGGGTCTGAGTATTAGAATCAAAGAGTAAGTATAAATATGTAATATGTTTTTACCTACAAATACGTAGAGGTATTAAATGACTGGTTGTAATCGGACATGCATGCTGGGGCTTTCTTTTCCATCTTTTTCATTTTCTTGCCTCTGTGGCACGGTCAGTGGTGTATGTGACTGCCGCGCAAGAGGGCTCGGGTTCGAATCCCGGGTCCGGGCAATAAGTCATTGTTGAGTTATCTGTTAAAAAATTTCAAAGAAAAAGATTGCCCGGAGTCAGAGAGTTGAAGTCAAGGACCTCCGTGCCTCTGAGAGTACGCAAAGTTCTTGCGCCTGCCCTCTCCCTGGTCGTGCCGATTTAGCCGTCCTGCTGGACTATGAGAGCAAAGGAATTGTGAGTGTACCTGCGTATGCAGTAATTAATAATAAATTATTTAGTGTACATCGATGAAATTATACCATCACATTGTTTGACCCATCTACATCACTGCCATAGTTTATGTCTAAGCCTCATTCAAAGGGGTTCAGTCACACCAGGAGGTCAGAATCACCGCATGATTCGAAACTGATCCATTTGCTTCCATTCTATAGCCGTATTAATTTCTTTACCCATTGTTATTGAGATGAAACTATTGTAGCAAGGAGTTCTATTGAATTGTAATGATTTTTTGATAAATTTGAGGATTGGTTAAATTAGCTGGAATCCCTGGGGTAAGTATAATAAAATATGAAGTAGCAAGAATATGAATCGCTACCTTTTTTTTTAATCTAAAAATTTAAGCTTATAGTATACTGTGTATTAAAGAGGATAATAATATCTGACATTGTTTTTTTATATTAGAATTTACTAGTACATACATACCACGCCTGCTATACCTGACGCTGTAGGCAGGGTTATATGAAACATCGCGTTTTGCCATTGATAATGCTAGTCCCATGTAATAGGGGGAAAAATACCAATAGCACTTTGTCCACCTTGAAAATTGAACCCAGGTCCTTGTGGTCAGCAGTTGGATGCTCAACAGCAGCGGCAGTCAATATAAGATTTTAATATGTAATTGGGCTTGTATCTTGGAATGGCAATTCGTTAGCACTCCTCCATTCACTTCATAACAAGTGATAGATATATTCGATATTTAAGAAAGTCTATTATTGTCTCACTGCTGGACAAGAGTCTCCTTGAAGAACCCTGATTTTTAAACGTCTAACTCGTTCCTCATTCCTGTCCCTAGTCTCCACTTAGCAAGCGTAATATCCACTGCGCCCTGCAGTATCGAAAATCTAACTATAAAGAAAACAAATACATTGAATAAAACAGTTGAATACAATAAACACTGTATTTTGTTCTCTAAAACCTTTCTCTATCAGCTGCAACCGGTTTTCACCTTCCGTATCCAGTATCGATGAATTGTGAGTAAAATATACCAGCAATGCTTTTGTTATTGAAATACGACAACAATTTACTGTTTAGTTAAACAAAATACCTGTTCAATAAACTGGTCAAGATAGATTTATTCCAGGATTAAGAGGACAATATAAAGCCATGGTGCTCTTTCAGATTTTTTAAGGCATTATTTAACACACATTACAGACAACATAACAAGACATTACTATTAAATATATACACGAACTAACACACTTTAAATAACGTATATTTGAACTAGCGTCCACCTGCGACTCCGTCAAATTTCAAAAAAGTCCGTCCAGTATGTTTTACGTAAAGGAGTAACAAACATTTATAATATTTGTAGAACAATTCAAAGGAATTAACGCGAATTATAATGTTTGATTTAGTTTTATTGACATTTTTGTAAAGGTCTCGATTAGTAATAAGTAATTCTTGGTCACTGGTCGTATTGAAAATCAATCTTTAACCAGTAAACTTACATCAATACGCAAACATCTAGAAAACTAACTTCAAATGCGTGATTCACAATCATTCCCATGTAAATCGCGCTATTATTTATTTTGTACATTAGATAGCAGTCATGCATTAAAAGTAATGATATCATCAAGAACTGCTTCCCAATATCTTCCTTCTTCGGCAAAAGGTATTCTTCAAAGGCTAAACTCAGAGAGCCGTAAGCAAGCTTCTGCGTATATTTAGTATAGGTATGTTTACAAGGCTATAAAGTACAATCCAGGGCTCGCAGACCACCTATCGCAGTGCTATCGCAACAAATTGCCCGTGATGTATCGCTGGCTATTATTGCTGTGAGCACAATGTTGCGGGAAGGTGGATAGTCCCGGAAAGAAAAAGGTATTGTTAGTATTTTTTTGGTGGATATTTTACAGGCTGATGTTTGTATATTCATATGGTTTTGTTTGAAATAAAGCTTTGTTGTTTACCAGTTCTGTCATACATTCTGCAATCAAGTGTGAAACTTCAAAATAAATGTTTTAGGGATAAAGTTAGTCGCATTTGTGCAATTTTTTTTCTGGGCATAAAATAATATACTCAACAATATTAGTGATGGAATTTTCCTGGCTGATTGGCTGCATAATCAGCTGGGCTTCTCCGTGTTGTAAAACGTAAGCTTAAAATCAACACATTACATTACAAAAAAATCACACAACAAAGTTAAAAAGCTTTAGCTGGCTAGAAGGCTTCTGTCAACTGGATGTCCATTTACCAAACGAAAGATGAAAATCCTTAAAGCTCTTGAAGTACTTCAATTCACTGCAAAAATATCTGAAATCCAAAAAATCCAACAAAAACAATACAAAAATATCCTGCCAAACACCAACCCATACCCACAAGCTCCATTACGCGGGCCGGGCCGACCGACCGCCACAGCTAGATTTTATCGCTCCTTCGAACCATTAAAACGACCATAATGAAGTTTCTGCGCCGGATAATGCACTGAGGCATTACGCAATGATTTACAAGGGAGGCAATAAAAAGAATTTAAGGGATGACCCAGGGATAGTAAAAATAGCGGATCGCCATCATAAAGAAGAGGAATGCGGGGCGGAACTGACTGTGGTTCGTTTTATTATATTATATTACATGTTGAATGTGCTTTATGATGCTTTTAGTGTGGTTTTGTATGAGTCTAAAGAAGTAATGGCTACTACTTATTGTGGTAACTGCTTAGGTGTAGAAAGGAATGCTGGCCAATTATTTTGTCGAACAGTGTGAAAGCTTGGAATGGGACATCATGAAAATTATTTTTTAGTTTTATAATGTGACTAGCTGACCCGCGCAACTTTGCTTGCGTCACATAAGAGAGAATGGTTAAAATTTTCCCCGTTTTTGTAACATTTTTTACTGGCACTTTGCTCCTTTTGATCGTAGCGTAATTATATAGCCTATAGCCTTCCTCGATAAATGAGCTATCTAACAGTGCAAGAATTTTTCAAATCGGACCAGTAGTTCCTGAGATTAGCGCGTTCAAACAAACAAACAAACAAACAAACTCTTCAGCTTTATAATATTAAAGTATTAAAGTATAGATGTTCCTTTCATGGCAGACTTTTCCATCGACATAACGCTAGTAAAAAAAAGTTTGTTTCGTTTAGAAATTATCTGTACACACCGGTCCGGACTTTGTTATTACTTTTGTTACATGGTACCTATTCTATAAAGACAGGCTTTACTAACAACCTAGGAGCACTTAGAAAAACTTAATACCGGATCAACCTATGAATCTTATAAATAAATAAATATCATATATTGCCATCTAACACCTCAGGCTGTATTACACAATAAATCATTTCTCTATTATATTACCACTCTCGGCAGTACAAAACCTTGTACCTGACGCATCTTAATTCACTGGAAAATACCATGTTTATATTAAATCCTATCAAAAACGACCATAAACTCAAATTAACATAACCTCAGACCTTTTCCAAACGAATAAGGTACTACAACATCAAAACAAAAACGTTGTATCAGACATACTTGTGAGGTTACTTAAACCGTTTTAGAATCGAACGTGGTATGTGTAATAACAAATTGAATTGATGCTCTGATCGGTCTACAATTAAGGCGGGATGCAATAAATCGGTTGGTATCGGTTTCAGAACATGAAAGAGGCGTAGCGGGTAAAGGATAGGGGTATAATGAGTGTTTAGAATTATAATTATTAGGATTGATAGCCATTTTAGAAGGGTATTATAATAAATATGGTAGTTAAGTACGCAATTTTGTGATAGCGTTTTATATCAGTCACGCTTGAAGGATCATTATCTGGCTGATGGTTTATACAAGACTTTATCAGTGTTTAAAGAGTTTGATACATTATATCATGCTTTTGACCGTGGTTCTACCTTAGCAGCCTAGGCATATAGTAGCATAAAGAAGGGTTTTGCCGTGAAAGTATTAGCCGGCAGGCAAAATTACGTTTGCATTTGTGTATGCGTGGAAGTACTGACCAATGGATTTGACTAGAAGTTACAAGTCCAGCTTAGTGTAACTGTCAAAATATATCTTTGAGAACAGCCTCGTCCCACAATTTAACGTGTCTTCCAATACGAAGGAACTCAGTATGGGATGATGGATGTGGTCACCCATCCACCGACCAACCTCGGCAAGCGTAGCCTAGCGAAGCCTGTTGGTATCTTACTATTAGTTTAATTCGTATTATGCATTTATTTATTGTATACTACTTAATAAGTTCATGTTCTTATTGTGTTACAAGCTTGTAAGATTATACAAATGTATAATTAACTTCGCGGATGTAGCTTGACGTAATCGATGCGCCCTTACACCTTATGAACACTTTATCATGTGTGTTAGCATAAGTTCCTGTCTTAGTTTTGTTTTAACGGTAATTCTGTAGTCAGGTCAATATAATACTTTACATTTTTATAAGTATAGCATTTATGTAGAACTATTTTAATAGTACAATAACAGAATTCTTCACAATAATCAATGGATTGAAAGACAATGAGGAAACTGGGCAATATTTTCGTATTCGAAAAAATACATTAGCATCAGCGGTTTTCGAAGCAACTCTAGTAAGTTGCAGTTTTACCAGTGGCAGTTTTACCATTGGCAGTTTTACCATGCTCAGTAAAATTGGTAATTAATGTTTAAAAAGTTCAATTGCACGTAAATTTCAAATCGCTACTATTTTTTTTTTAAGCCAGAATCTACTACAAGGCAATAATTCAAAGAAACTAATAAAATACCAATTCTTCCTCAAATCTCAACCAGTTCTCCCATCACCACTTTCAAAGATAAATCGTTACAAATAAAACAGAACTCTATAAAGCTACCGTACATTCCTATTTGATATACGAACACAATAAATAGCCACAAAAATACCGAACAAAGACATAAAATATCGTTGGATATCGAACTCATAAATATTGGAGTCGTGAGATCTTGGCCTACTGCTGTAGAGGCCATTTTACTTTAGTTTATAGTGGTATTCAAGTTGCGTTCACTGGTAAGTAAACGATTGGGTTAAGCAACCTGACCGGTCATTCTATGGATGGGTGACCGACGTTGGTGGAAGTCTCCGTGCTTGGAACGGCACGTTAAAACTTTCAAATATCTTAAAGTTCACTAATTCGTGAAGCCATATTTAAAACCTTACAATGGCTTGTATGACTTCAGAAGGTAAGGTTCGTAGGTTCAGTCTTAGTAGTAGTTATACTGAAAATCTTGTTTTGTTATAATTTTGATTTTGATTTGAAAGAGTTTTTGCAAATAAGCACCTTTATTAGCTTGCAGTGCCTTCAGCTATAAGCACTATAAGATGTTCTAGAACTCTTGACTGGACTTGATGGAATAATAAATAAGCCTAAATAATTTTATTAGCAAACAGTGCATCATCATTTTTATATGCTAACACTTTCAACAGTAAATTCACAGATATTACCAGCAATAAAATATCTAATCGTAATATAAGCACAACACTATCGTTTGTCACCGCACTAAATCACGGCACACATTCATTTACAATACGGTAGTGTTGGGACAATGCGCACGATGTCTCGATATGAACGAAATATGCAAAATTCAATAACGCTCACGACCCGCAGGTGTGTAGGGGTGCCGCTAACATTTTTTATTTCCAATAAAGAAATTGGTCTTTGGTCTCTGCCTTTATGGGAAAAAGGCGTGATTTTATGGATGTAGGTAAATATACCTCTAAATCTTTGATACCAACCTCTCATTTAAAGAAGAGATTTGTGTTTATTAGTCCAGTGTAACCATGAAGTTGAGGATAAGTTACTATAATAGCACAATTCAGTGCATAATATATTTTTCCTTTCTCTACTTTGAATCAGATGAAACTAGCAGTTTTAATCAGCAGTCTTCTTTTTAAGAGTTAATTCGGCTGAATTAAAATATCAACTTGAGAGTTTATTAAAGTTTTTGAACTAAAGTAAATTGTTCACATAGTGCTTAATTGCCAAAAGGGTATTAAACGTGATGTCAATTTTGAAGGTTGCTATTAATAGAATTTAGACCAAATTTGCCCATATTTTAGCACTGATTAGAGTTAAGTGGGTAGGTATCTTCATATTTAGAATTTTACTAGAAATTCTTTAGGCTACCACATATTTTGAACGACTTACAAAACTTCAACATCAAAAGGTTTAACGAAAACTAAATAAAATAAATTAAACGTACATTTCAATCTACAAATCCACACAAACACTTCATCGATATGTACAACAAACAGTGTTATTAATATCATAACTCACAGCCCTGCATTCAGATGCGCGATAGCACAGGTCACGCGGTGATTTAGTGTGCAGCAGATTATTTATCAGCGCATGCGCATACACCAGCCATTAGTGAGCATGTGTTCTGTGGAGAAAAAAGTTGTTTGGGGAGGTTTTTTATGGAGATGCGTTGTGGAAACATTGTGATAAAAGACCTAGTAGAATATGGAACGCGAACACACATATTAGCTATGTAATATAATAAGAATGCATCGCAGACTGTAAATTTTCTTTTATCTGAAGACGTTTTTGATATAATAAAAATGCCAAAAATCTAAATTAACAAGAAAGTTTAAATGTTATAAATAAATTGTGTGGCTAACAATCAAATTGGACATACGCTGTAAATTTACCCCATCAATATTTTACCGACCTACCAATCTTTAAGAATGGAAAATTTAAACTAGCAGAATGAACTGTTAAGCTGTTGCATTATTAATGCTAAAGGTAAATTTTATTGAAAAAATAACAGCATCTTATTATTATTTCGGGCTCATTTTGAGCTATGTCATGTAGGTAAGTTATTTGTGTTATTATAACTAAAAGTCTTTAAATGAGAATGGACACTTCTGGGCGGTCGGCGGCCATTAATGAAAGTAGTGTCAAATTAAAGTAATGATAACTAGCAACAACTTTTACTAAGAACGTTTCGCTGCAATCCTTTTAGGAAACAATATATTGAAATGTCAATATAATGGAATTTCATAGAACATAAAAACATTTATTTCGTGTCTGTAATGCATTTAACGTCGTGTTATAACGTTACATCTTCTTATAACGATGCAATGCCATCAAGATATTAAACAACAATCGTAACAATATGACTAGACAAAGAGCAGCATTCCAAAGTATCACCGGCGATCAGCCTTTTTGTGATGATTTTCCAAATCTGTCAGAAGATGATCTAATCCTTTTCGCTCTGAGTACGTATCAAGTGAAGTTAGCTCGTAGTTATTATGCTATCTATCTATCATATGGTTAACCCAGTGTCAAAGTTGTTCAAGTCACCTGAAAGGCCTTTGACATGGCTTAACGACTGTTATCTTAGTTGACAACAACCGGGACCGACTTTTTACGTACCCTCCGAAGCACGGAGTCGCTCAGTTCAAATACCACTATGCGGTCACTCATCTATAGAATGACCGCGCCAACGGTTGCTTAACCCACAGATCGTTTACCGACCGATGAGCGTAACTGGCTATGAACGCCTCGTTATTATGCTGAGCATTCAAGACAGGGCTTATATAACATAGTGTATCAGGAGCAACAGATAAGGCGTCTCAGTGTAGTGAGCAAAATGTTTACTTGTGACGATATTTATATATATTTTACTTGCTATGATTGTTCGAATATTAATCATGTCTATATTTGTATACGTACATAAAAAAAACACAAAATCAAGTTTGGCCGCGGATCGCCCAGGCTCCATACTATTTTGCCCATTCTCCTTTCTACAAACGTTAATCTAATCACATCTTCTAAAAGCTCTTAAAAAGTAAAAATCATAATCAAAATACCGTAACACCACTTACGTTAAAACAAAAACTCATCTCTCAACTTCAAAGGCCCTCCGGACCCTAACATCCTCAAAGATCAAGTGCCTACAAAATTTATGTGCTCTTCCATTTATTAAAACGTTCGCGAGTACGTGATTAAGACGTCTCGCCCTTGCACCGTTAATTTGACAAATAGGAGGCCAAATTGTCGAGTATCGAGGATACTTGGAATCTCCGCCTTCAACACGATTTGTTAGTGATTTGTTGATGTGGCAGTTTTGTTTGAAGAACGTTTTATGTATTTTGAAAGCTGTTCTAGATTTATAGGGAATGTTTTTTGTGACGATAGATTGAACTGGTAGCCTAATGCTGTTTGTATCCTGCATTTATAAACAATTTTTAGGGTCTGTAGAATGATTGTTAAGTTTTTACATGATCGTGTCATATTTGTATTCAGATTTTGACAGATATAGATAGATTCTTGAGTTCATATAACTAATATGAGCAAACCTTAGATTATTAGTTATCTACCTAGTAGTAAATGAAATTGATAGTCCACTTTTTACAATAATGTAAAAAGACATATTTTTGTTTGTAGTGAGGAGATTTCTTCATACTAGACTAAAAGAATCATCTTTGAACCTGGAAAGTATTTTATAGTAACTTTAAGAAAATTTACAAAAACAAGTGAAATAAATACAAAACATATTCCTACTTTATGTAGATCTTATTCTCTAATTACAGTAACTCTTAGGAACAGGCGCAACAGTCTTACAAATACACCTTTGCCTTTCTCTTCACCCTTATTACTTTCATCTTAAAGTTCATTATCATCTGTTTGGACTGCATCAAGTAAGTGTTGACTTTGTTGAGTGGTTACTTGAAATAATGTTGAGTGCTCAACATCGTTAGCAGGGGGCGTGGCTTCGGGCACGTGGTCGTTATGTGAATTGTTCTGTAATTAATGGTGCAGACGATTTATATGTTCATTCTTTAAAATTTGCAACTGCTTTTTTATGTCTGCATTGTGTATCTTTTAGTATATAAATACCCATTAATATTCCACTGATGGACATAGGTCTCTAACTGAATTATGAGAGATGATAATATAGCCAACGCTTTCAAGCTACTATATAAAAACAGGTATATTGCATACTGCAAAAAAAATTAAGTTACTTGAATGACAGGCAGATATAGGTAAAATAAAGACACAATAAGCCGAATTTTCTGAAATAGTTTTTAAGTAAGAGAAATCATAAAAGATTACTAACATTTGGTAGAAGATTATTTACAATGAATATCGAAATAAATTGACATTACACTAATAAGAACACAGTCAATGACAGTCATATAAATAAATCATATCTGGCTACAAAACAAATCTCAATATCAGTTTCTTCGATCATCAATAGTTTTTCTTAAACTGTACCAAACGCCAAGTAAATAAACTCAAATACATACAAAGCAATACATAAGAGAAGGGCCATTGTCACTCGCAATAAGCGAAACGTTCAATTGTTGGAGTGTTCGAGTGTCGAGGACGTCGTTAGTGATGGGCGGAGACTAGACATTTGTATTATAAGGAAATGTTTCAGAGTATTTTATTGGAAATTATAAAATGTTTAGGGAGAGCAAATGATAGGTTTTTATTGAACGATATTTTTTGAATTGACTGTTGTACATTGTACATTGCTGGGCTAGGGTCTCCTCCTCAAAGAGGAGTTCGGCCTTGAGCGATGTTGAAGCTAAATAAAATGGCGTCAATGTAAGATTCATTCACTATCTATGACAGGCAATAGCTTGGATGAATTTTGAACAAGTATACAGACACATTACCTGTAGTTATCTAAACCCTCCCTTCCCCGCTAAGAGAACCTTGGCCACCAGTGAGAAAATCATGTGTTAAAAAATTTACACCAAACTCTAAAAGTATATTGCTACGTTGCTTTATAGAAGAATCTCAATAAGTTTTCAATGCAATATTTAAAAGTCACGATACCTTGATGTATTTTATTATAAGCTTCTGAGCTGTGATCTTCTATATTTAACGGAAATAATTATAGCAGAATTCATAAACAAACAGTCATATCAAATCATGAACGGTTGAACAAAATCAAATAGCATAAATTCTCATGTCGTGACTACAAACACGTTATCAGAACTGCTGCAATGAGAACAAACATGTTCCTTAACAGGCCGCCCGGAGTGCCACAGGGGCGGGGCGCACCGCCCTATGAACGGAACACAAATTATACCCTCCCAGACCTGAATCACCTTTACTTCAACGACTATTTGGATGGAGTCATGTTGGTTGGAACCAGGTCCAACAAATACGTGTAACATCTTTAACTTAAATGTATATAAAGGCGAAGAATTTCGATTCTATTTGAACCGTCTTAAGCTTTTAACAACTTCATGCAAATCTCAGAAATGATGATTAGTCAATTCTTCTTTGGTTCATCTCCTTACATAGGTTTTCATACTTGTATGTATCATTAGAAATCTGCCACTTTAAATATCAGAATATAGTATTTTTGACAAATTTATTAAGTAAGTACAGTTAATTTGGGTTATTTTAATTTCACGGTTTCATAAAGATTGCAGTTCGTATAGCATTATTTTGATATTCTCGTTAAATAAAATTTATTACAAAAAATCTTAAACATGTCAACTTAACTCGGTTCTGTTTCACATAACACCATCAACTCCTTCAATAAAAACATTATTATTTGCACCTCCAATGGTTGTTTGTTCATCAACGTTATTTAATTCAGCGTTTGATTCAGTAGGTGTGGTCTTGTACCAGTTAGTACCGTCTTTGTTGTGTTGCTTTGTTTTCACACGTCGTGCTGGGTTTGTGGACGTTTGTATGTTCACGCCTATTAGTAGAGGGTGTTATTAGTTCAGTCTAATCGTCGGTATTCTTGTTAGGAAAATATTGTCGGTTGTTATTTTTTTTTTTCAAATTTATACTAAATGCTATCAATATTTAGTCGTTGCCTCACAAAAACGGTTTTGACGATTGACGATAAAAATTTTTATATACTCTGTATTAAAAAAACCTCAAAAAGTCAAAACAGTCTGGGACTTCGACGATTAAACAATGACGGAACATATAATAGCAACCAAGCCAAAGACACTTCGTGCAAATAACAGATAAAGATCTGCAATTAATTTTAAAATACTACTTGTAAGTTTATAAAGGACCTTATCACAAGCAAACTTTTAAACAATGCATTACTAATTTCACGATTTACTTCTACACTTAACAAAAACACGATTCTTTCGAATAGTATTACAAAACTATTCATTACTTTCATACCGAACAAAACAAAACTAAAACAATAAAATAAATCACTTGTATCTACACGCGACCTCTCTTAAACCTATTTAATTCATACTTAAGTAAGTGCTCCATATTTTTATACGAAACGACGGTCCATAACTCGAATGTCGCCTAAAGAAGTATGAGCATAATTTGTAAGAAAATGGTTATAGTCGGAGGCTAGGCTAAATAATAAAAGGCTGGCGTTCAGCCTAGGAATGAGTCTAGAATGTAAGACAGTTGTGCTTTAGCATGGGGATGTCTTGACCGTACTCATGGTTTTAGAATTTTTTTCACTTTCGAGTTTATGTCGTGCCATTTTTTACTCGTATTGAATTTAAATTGTTTCCGATTGTTTCAATATATCTTTCGTTGATTTCCCTGACTCTTTTGTCAATTTGTCACTAGATTAAGTTTCTTGTAATTTCTATTAATACAACTAGTTTCCTGTATTTCATAGTATTGTGTGGTCTGTCTGAGCTGTTTTTCTGTAATGTACTACACGTCACTGCTACACATTTTACGTACTACGTTTTTACGTATGCTATTAGTAAAACAAAATTAAATGCTTTATGACATCTTTCAAACATGCTTACATACATAATGAAATCAATTAGTTACTTAATTAACTAGTTTTATCCTTTTAAATTTTACTGAACAATACACAAATCCAAAAGTAAAACTAAATTATATTAAAACGCGCAAGAAAACAAACGTTAGTTTCACAAACTCATAGTAAGAAACGATGTTTTTCATAACATGGCGCTGGGTCGTACAACGGCATAATGGCCGAGTCACTGCCAAAATAAATGTTGCTTAATACGCCAAAACTTTTGAAATATGTCGCCTTTAAATGTGCCGCTGAAAGCGCAATAATTTTCCCCTTTATGTTCCAAGTTGCGTCGCTTTTTGTACCGCGTATCTTTTTATTGTTTAACATTTTCTCGGCGTCTTTTGTTGTTTAATGTGCCTTCTGTTATTTTAGTGTGTCATGTTCAAGATATTAAGTGATTTAGTTTTTGTATCATTTGTAAAGAATGTGTTTCGAAATTGTGTTATGTAGTAAGTAATTTGGTAATTTTGAGAGTCAATATTTTGTGCCTGAGTTAATTAGTTGTAGTTTTAATTTGTCGACATTTTCAAAAGTCTATTTCAACATGCAAACATTAAACTTTACTCGTAATAAATTCTATTTGATACTGAACTTAGTAATACCAACCGATAATATATTTTACCTTTTAACTAAAGAAATATAAAGCTAATAAAGTAAACAACGACAAGTTTCAGTCAAACAGTGAACACACGAACGATGAACACCTCCAATAAAACTCAGTTCAACTCCATACAAAAACTACATCTATAAACTACACACAATGCTTTCCAACAGAGGCCATTTCAGCAATAGAGTCATACAGATACGATATCTTCACGGTTCTACTTAAGTGGGCTATTACAGATAGGGAATAGCGTATAATAGATACTGCATGTGCACCACTGATGGCCTATTTCCATACCTATTGAGGGCTCAATGGCTCGATTTGATAACGTCAGCTCTTCTCCTTAACCCGTTTTCCATTTGAACACACTATACGAGAAGCAAATAGGTTTCGTTGAAGAATTTCGTGCACTGTGTCGCACTGTGTTGCGTGTTTCATGTTTTAGAGTGCCTCCTACGTAATACTTTGGTTAGAGGTAACAATGGTGGTGGGATATGGGTATGTTTTTGGTGTCGGTGATAGTGTGGATGTCTGTAGATATGCCTACAAGGTGATGTAAATTTAAATTGGTTTGTTTGTGTGTGTATTATGGGCTGTTTCGATTGATGTTGACGGTGATGATAGTGTGACTCAATCAATTGTTGTAGGATTGAGGAAATGTTCTGCAATGTGGATTGAATTGTCGCAGCTTCGATTGATATTGCCTTATTGATTTTGAAAAATAAGGTATTAAGGTATATAATCATCAGTCAATTTATGTGGATATTTTATTTTATTTGGTTAGAGTTATAAATTAGATTTTTGTCACACTATCCGGTCTGAAAAGGGGGGTGGCACAATTCCTATTTTTTTATTGGTTAAGATAATGATCTCTATTAATCTACACATTCCTAATTCTTTGAGCGATCGCTTAAATTATTTATAATGTATCCACAACATATTTTTTTACGTTTAATACCCTTTAAGGCCATTATTTATAGCTAAATCATTAGCATATCATTACACCAAACTTATATCCAAACTAAAAACCCGTTCATTACTTTCACTCACAACTGTCTTATCAAACGCCATCAAAACTCCCATAACAGCCCATCTATCACTCGGTACATTATCGCCGGCCCCCAAACAGCACAGGATAATATTATTGGATTTACGAGGTCGTACACCGGACCTATGATTTACGTTTTCCTCTGGCTATAAATTATAGCTTGATAGCCGGTACTATGGGCCGCGATCTTGTGTCGAATTGGTGGTTTGTTGGCTTAACCGTGTCTGTAGTTTGTCTTTCAAGTACTGTTATAATATAGCGTTTTAGTTTATAGTATATTTTAAAATGTTGGTTAAATTTCTCAGGTTCAAAAAAATTCTAAGCTTTAACTTGCAACTTGAACATTTACCTTTATCTTAGACTAAAATCCAGAAAACAGATTTCTAGTCTTTCTTTAATAATCCTGTCTTATTATAAATTATGCGAGTTTGTTTGGCTAAAGAGGTCTGTATTGCACTTTTACACGTAAAACTTACAGCAAGGATTTAAATTAATAATGGCACACAGATAGTTTATTACTTGACACATACGTCAAGATTTACTCCGAGATATATCGAGCAAAATCTCAGGCAAAATCAAATCTCCAGCTAAACGTTCTTCTCATCAATAAATTACCCCTTTTAAGCCTAAACACTAATCCTAAAGACAAACCACATAACTATCGAACAGTGTTTACGAGCACGCCATCCACAATGCTATCTGGATCTGTTCACCCTACCCCGAACAAAGACCATTCATCCGCTGATGCGGCAACAAGATTATCATATTTAATGGCCCCACACATTATTTATGCCGCGCCGGGATGTGAATTTACATTCAGTTACGCCTTTAGATCTCAATATGGGTGGACTGATAGTGGGGTTGCAATGTTCAAGTGAAAAATTTGCCCTACAGATGTTGATGCATAAAAGAAGAAGCGAGTAAACATACATAATATCACGAGACATGGTACTGCTAATATATCCGAAGATGTTGGCAAAGATTTAGGAAATATACCCACGTTTCGCCAGAAACAATGTTAGTCCCACGTATCGATCTCATGCCTGGTATATAACGATCTTATTGCCATTGGGCACACAAGAGTAGTATTGAAAAACATCCTAGTATAAATTTGAAAAGATAAATATATTTTAACATTTGCCCTGACTTATTGACTGATTTATAGTGACTAAAGCTATGCTACAAGAATTTTATGAAGTGCAAAGTTAATTGCAGGTAAAAAATAATTATCTTCTGCATTCATATTCGTAACATGAAATACAAGCAGATGCAGTATTTCCATTATTCATTAAACATGACTATCTTACATCACCATCATTTTTAATTTTCCTTATTTTCTATCCTTTTGTATTATTATCTATTAGTTACCATACATCTATATGTTACTGTAAAAGCCCGAACGGTGGTAAATCCTAAGATTTTCCGGTATAACCTAAGATTTACCAACTCGCAATGGTAAAAGTCCGAACAATTCTTTTATTTTGAACTTTTACGTATATTCACTTGATGATGTCGAGATGTCGCTGGAGCCCCACTTCGCGGGGCTCCTCCTTCTGGGTGGTTAAAAAAAAATAACCACGAAGGCTAAGGTGGGAGCTTCTTTATAACTATGTCACAGTATATAATTATACCGTGAAATAGTTATAAACATAGTTATGAAGGAGGATTTTTTTATATATCGTAACATAGTTTTTAAACTCTGGCTTGTTCGGACTTTTACCGTTGAGAGTTGGTAAATCTTAGGTTTTACCGGAAAATCTCAGGATTTACCACAGTTCGGGCTTTTACAGTAACATATATACTACATCAAAATCACCACTTTTATATTTATTTCCCTCAATAAGTACTACAATTTCGCCTCTAGCAACACTGCCATCATCTACAACTCACATTGCATATTCAGCCTCGGGCGCCATATTAATTGTACTACAGATGCGATTGAGATGTGCTAACGTATGCGTCAAGATTTATTGAATACCGAATATATCAATTCTTTGTTTCATAATACGATTATCGAGACAGGGATGGGCCGGAAATGTTGAAACTGAAAGCTTTAATAATATGAATAGATATAATAAACGTTCTTTATAGTGGGGTAAGTATAGAAACTAAAGTTAGTAAAGTGACACAACGAACCCTTTCAAATAATGATTGAACTACATACATAGTGCACGTCAAAGAATCAAAAATATAAGGTTAGGCAGGTACTAACGAAGAACGCTTTCCTACTACTATCGACAAACGGGTAGCTATCGAGTAACTTCGTATGAAAATCTGAATAGCGCCTCTAGCGGGCGCCATAGTAACTATTTTTAGAATAAATTTTGAATGTCAAAATTTCCATACCTACTTGATAGTAGATTGTTACAAAAAATAATTTTATCATTAAATAATACATTTTAAGAGGCAAAGTTCATGTTAAGAAATAAAGAGAAATCAAAATGCAGCAGCAACTATGCTTTAATTGGATAATAAATATCGTACTGTTGTAAAATTTACATAGAAATTAATTTATGATGATGATGTTAAAGAAATTAACTAACGCAAACGTTAAGTTCCTTCAAAATATATTCTAAAAATTACTTATCTATAGACTACTAGTGACCATTTCAGTGACCAAAGTTATATATTTCCGGCACCTAAATTTGAATAAAAATTACTTACAATTTGCATTTAATTTGTCATACGTGCAACATAATAATTTACGATAACTTCCCCGACCATAATCGACGACAATCTATACAAAGTATCATACATTTTCAAGCAATAAATCTAACATGCAAAAAGTAGTTAATAACTGGTTTAGACGTAATTTATAGCGTTATAACAGGCTTGAACGTGGGTTGTAATTACTTGATCGATATTATTTTAAAATTCATATTTTATTCATCGAGCCGTGCAAGCGCGACCATATTCATGTTTACGTTTTAATTTAATGAAGGCGTGCCTTTGAATTTAATGGGTTTCGTTATAAATTGTTTTGTTTGTAAGTACTTTGTGAGAATATTTCAGAGAATTAATTTGTGATTATTACACATGTCGTGACTGTTTTTTGTAACTTTTCCTATTTCTACAAGTAATAAAATTATTATAGTTAGTTCAAGTATGTTGTTTTTACATGTAGTTATGATATTGTGATTGAATTCATACATGATATTGTTTGGAAAATCATTTACACCAAATAGAGCAGTCGAATTAGTATGATTTGCGGATATCATGTAACTAAGGGACCTCATTGCCGTTTACCAGTTAGTTAAAAATGTCCTTTTGATAATATCCTTATAAAAATTGCACCATTACTAAGTCCCATTATTCAATAAAGCTTCATACTTCCTAACCTGCTCTCACATTCACTTCATACTTTATTAAATCCAAATCCCTACCGGTTTGACTTATTAATATTGACTATAGTAATGTAGTATAGTAATATAGTTAAAATATCGTACAAAACATTGAAGATTCGATTTGAAGTATCCTAATATACCTGAATCCTTGGGTATATTGGGCTCAATTGCTGATACGCTTAAAACCGTCACGTACAACACAGGAGCAGACGTTAACACTTCTTATAAGACAGATAAAGATCTAGATGTACCGATAGTAGCCAATGATTTACATCGTATAATATCACCTCAGTACGATGATGTATTGTATGCGTAGGTTTCTCGTCACGTTCCGCGGTTTAAAATAGAATTATCTGATCAAACTGATTGTTGGAAGGGCTCTTTGTTGAATAGGAAATGTATAAATGACTCATGAAGGTAATGATGGGGAAGGAATGACGATAAAAAGAGCTGAATATTGAAGTAGTATTAAGAATTAAGAAACAACAAGAAAGTTTAAAGTCGTTATAAAAGTAAAATCTAAAAGGAAAATAAAAGCTTGTTAAGTAAAGGAACGAATTATATGCAATAAACGGACAGAGGCCTATAATTACAAAGAAAGGCTGTTTTCTTATATCAAAAGTATTACGAAAATATATCAGTGATACGTGAAAAAGTAACAGAAGCAAGGTTGCTTCAACAGCATAGAATATAGAATCCTTAATAAAAACTAAACTAAAAGCCGTAAAAAAAACCTATCAAAAGCATAGGAGAAAAACTTGTATTGCTTTCAATAAAAATAAACTACGTTTTACTATAAACGTTTCACAACTACTAGATCAAAACGTTCAAGAAATATCTCTAACTAAGTACAGAACCGTTCAGTGAGAACAAATGTAATGGTACATCGATTAATATTAATAAATCAATCAGTCAGCGCACCTGCACGGCTATTAATCGATAACAATCGTTACGCGCCACTCGATCAACGCATTCCTTTAGCATAATCGACATAACATTGTTTATACACCATAGCAGACAATTGTTTTAGCATTGATGGTATTTTTTTTGCTTTGAGTATTCCAAGGAACATGGTCCGAAAGTCTTGTATAAAAACTGCAAAAATTATACGGAGGATTAATCACTAAAACAGAAATTGCGGTTAGATACTAAATTTTTATCTAAATATCACAACTCAATTCGACTACAATCATCTAAGTTGCAGTATTTGGATATAGATTGGAGATGGACGCAGAATCGATAGATAAATTTGAGTAAAACAATAACTAAATGATTTTTAATGCCGGGTTTCTCGTAAAAAATGAATCTGTATCTTAGTAAACGGTTCACTTCGCTCCTTATACTTACGTTTTTTGCATTGCATTATTTTTTATGTACATATGTTATAGTCGGTTGCAAGCAGCAATCCTAAAAAAGCAATCTAACGAATCATTTTAAAAATCACTTATTTTTGTTTCTCATGTAAATGACAAACTTATTGCTAGCAGCCAACTAACAATTGCATTGGTATGTGTTATAAAAGATACATAGCAAACACACTATACCACAAGCGCCTAAAACACTCCCCTAGCAATATGTCACTTGAGAACACAAAACCAACAACAGCTTCACACATTAACTGCGTACAACTGCAATTGAACTCGATAGCAAATGCACATGGCATTATGTGACTTTAGTCATTGATATAGCTCTTATAAAGAGCCGATAAATCCAATCTCTGCGTGGGCTGCGACTGCCCACAGAAAACTTTATTGAATTCACTCTTACAAGCTATTTTCAACTTTGTTATCTAGGTAGTAAGGTTGATGTTTGAGTGTGTGTTTCCATATGCAGTTCACCGATTCACTATTGTTTCTCGATTTGAGCCAAACATTACTTTTTATCGTTCCGAAGTGGTATCGAGATATCCCTTTGAGTTTCATTTCTGGTGTTTTTTTATTGATTTTCAGTTATTTCCCCGTTGATATAAATTGTACGTTATGATATTGGATCGTAAAAAGCCGGGTTTTTAACTGTGGCTTTGTTGAGCCGTCTGTTTATGAGTTCACAGAAAGTTTTGAAGTTAATTATGTTTAAAATATTTTTATTAATTTTAATTTGTGCTGTCTTGATTATGGAATCGTTAAAATTTAATGATAAAGAGATAAAAACGTAGTTGATCTGATATAACGGATTTTTATTGTACCTGAGTGTATCTGTGAATCTGTCAACGTAAAATTTCTCATACATTGCGCTCTGGTTGGATGCATAATTTAATTTTCGGTTTTTGTCTTGCTTAATTAATCTTCTATTACAAGATCAAAACTGACTGAAATAATTGACGTTAAACAAGCGGCTTTATCGGAATTATCAATACATACACTACGCGCAATCTATCTTGGCCAGCATGAGGTTAGCAGCAGTAGCTGCGCAGATAACTTTCTTGTAAATAAATCGTGATGTAACAAGGAACTACACGGGCAAATGTCCTATTATGCCTAACTTCAGGCCGATCTGTACTGTAGTGTTCACTATATTATATCGTCAATTAAAAAAACCCAAGACCCTTATATGAATAAAATAGTAGTTTTATTAATAGACAATTGATGACTATCAAATCGCTTGGTTGGTTAGACACAAAGTCATTCTAATTCCCGTTCAATTCACAGTGACATCGGAATCTATCAAACTTCGGACTCGCTAAACATTTGACAGTCGGAATGTTAGACATTGATAGCTCTTAACATTGAACGCTTTTCCTACTCTGTGTCTTTAGTTATTTGAAGCATGGCTGACTCAATGACTGTACCTTGAAGTTAATGATTCATTACAAATTCAATTCATATAGTTTTTTTTTAATTCAAAATCATTATTTTGGCCCTGCTTCCTTCTGCTTCAAGCTGTGGATCAATGTGAAAAACAGTGTATTTTCTAACGTGTTGGATAAGTCTGCATTCAAATGGTAAGGAATTACTACTACGTACTTGGAAAATCCGTATTTTAATTTTAAACTTTATAGAATAAAATAAAGTCATCTAGTTTAGGTGTCTGGTGTAAATGGAAATGTGTAAAAAATCACTGCAGAATGTTTTCTTATCGTTAAGTAAAATATGTTTCCTGGCGATGTATTATTTGATTTGTAATCCGCTATTTGTAGAGACAAGAATTGGTGCCTTTTAAAGAATCCAGCAGAGAAACATTAAAGTGGTTTGCATTTCTCGCAAAGCAGCATTACTTTGCTTCTGCGCTAGCAGCTGAAGAAACTAATCATAATTTACATTATGCCGTAATAAATAAACTTAAAAACCTTTTTCTAAAATAAAATTTTCCAGCTACGTCAGGTTAATAATTCATTGCCATATATCGTTCGGTACACGGCAATGTATTGCCGATAATTGTTGGTTGTTGCCAGTTATCGCCGCAGTTCCCGCCCCACACCAATGAAACGTTGAGTTATGAACTGATATATTGAATCTTTTTCATTATAATGTTTTTGTTTCGGTTTAATTATTTCGTCATTTGTATTGCTTAATAAGTGGGATGATAATAAATACTTTTGTGTTAATAAAAGTGTTGTGTTAACGTCATAGCAGCGTACCATGTATTGCCAAAAATGTTTGCAAATCAGATGTATTCTGATTTACGGAGAACAATTCCCATAAAATTATTGTTTTTAACTATAATTACTTTACACTCTACACAGATATCAACGTAACAAAGGATATTTTTTACCTTGATTCTTGTAAAGTAATTTCAGCAGAAATGGTATTGGCTGTCAACCATTATAACTTGGCGTTAAATCGAGTAATATTATGTCAACCTTTTTTAAGATTAGAATTTCTCAAAAGTGAATTGCTTACTACAAAACTAACCATAAATATCTAATTCGTGAAATAAGAGTAGTTAAAAATCGAGGAAATAACCCTAAAAAGAATTATCTAATATATAAAAGTCTCACGTCACAGTTTTCGATGCCATACTCCTCCGAAACGGCTTGACCGATTTTGATGATTTTTTTTGTGCTTATCCGGTATCTATGTGAATCGGTCAACATCTATTTTTCATACCCAAATGACATATTTTTTTTATTATATGGCACAACCACGTTTGCCGTGTTTAGCTAGTGATAAATAAAAATTGCGTTCCAGCCGTAGTCTTTGCATAACTTACCTAGTACATTCCTATCTTACACAAGCCTATATAATCCACAAATCATTTAAGTTAAACCCAACATTACTTCACAAAATATTACGTGAGAAACCGCCGTAGGTATCACATAACAACACCATGTAGGGTTTATACACTTTACTGAGTACTTGAAACTAGCAATTTCCGAATCGTAAACAACGGACGCTAAATACGGTGTTAGTGAGGGAATAGTGATGTGGTGTTTGGAACTGGTATGATGTATCTGTTATTTATGTTCGTATTTTTCACTGACATTTTGTTTTGCTAAGGTACTGGTTTTTTTATTTGGTTAACACTTCTTTACTTATTGACTTACATATTTTTTGGGGAAATATAATAACTTTATATACGAGTCGTTCTTCTAGGATATGAATTTCTGCTGCGACTTCTTAAAAATATGTCTGGTCAGAATGCCAAGTGTCAAAAAAATGTGACTTGTATTAACATTGGAAAAGTAAATTCTTGAACCCCGTTTGATAGTAACACCACAATTAGTAGCCTGTAGCATAACAACATCTCTGTTTCAATGCACTTTAGCAAACACTAATCTGAAAATCAATTATAATCTCTATGAACCAGTACAAAATACTAGTACCACTACTACTAAAGTACATCACTAGCCTGGCCAGCAACAGTGAACCGCAGTGAAAGTGCTCGTAAAAAAATCATACACAAACACAATGAGCAGTTAATCGCAAGATTGCCGCTTCATTTAACGTATTGACGGTTGAACGGACGGCAAATGTTAAAAAAACGCTTTTATATGCGTTATTGTTCATCCAAGTATTATAATGACTTATTACTGTAAAGGTTTTGAATGTATGAAGCAAATGGGTGGTTTTTGTTAGTGGGCATAATGTGAGAAACTCTTGTAGTCCAAATTATTTTTTAAGTAGCTATTACTGTTGACAGCATACGTAACTTAAAAACGCCCGTAACTAATATTTTGCTAACACCTGAACGCTTTTTTGTTATTTTAAGGAACACTAATGAATGATTAAATAATGCATTTATGTCTCAACATTTACCTTTATTTTTATAGATACCCTTTAAGTACCATAGATATTTTACTCTATATTTGCATTCTGAACAGACACATCTCTTTTTCACATTCAATTTCATCCAATTTTATTGTCATGTCTGATTGTAAATATCTGAAAAAACATTATTTTACATACTAATTAACTAGTCCTATAATGATATTGCTTCTAGCAATACACAAACATTTATGCACTTGCAAAACATCGAAAAACCCTCAATTATACGTCATACAAGCAGTTTACATACATACATAATTACACACGTTTACCTTAAGTGCTTCTAATAACTGCTCCTATTCAATCGTGAACATTAGATAATAATACACGAACTTACTATGCAGAGTAATGGCGCCTATTATTGACTAGGGGATAATCTGTCCTACAATTTGGGTGAAAGTATAAAATAATACTGGAATAAAGAACTATTAATGGTGTCCTTTTTTGTAGCCTATATTAGAGGTATATTTAAGGCAGGTAATCTAGATATAAGTCGATTAATAATTTAAATATTATCATCGTCATCACTGTAGCATTGCCTATCGTAGGCTAAATTCCTACAACTAATAAAAAACCAAGTAGAGAAGAGATTGTTGTATGTGATCTACAGATTGTATAAAAGGTCATTAAACAGGAACTCTAAGTTAACATTCTTATTTGCGCATTAA
Organism: Anticarsia gemmatalis; assembly: GCF_050436995.1. NCBI lineage: Eukaryota > Metazoa > Arthropoda > Insecta > Lepidoptera > Erebidae > Anticarsia > Anticarsia gemmatalis. The sequence goes on along the minus strand of NC_134750.1, from coordinate 13,559,146 downwards.
GAAATAAACTTCAAATAAAAAACTTATAATCAATTTTCTTGCCATAAGAGTTGAATTCATAAACATTTTTTTCAATAATTACTACACGTAACACTGACGCAAAATTAATCACCATAATTATAATTTTCCTGTCATAAAAACGACATACAACAAATTACGAAGCAGTCCATATTAGTCGACTTCACCTCACTAAACTAGTAGTTTACAACATTGTACGGTGTACATTGGAGGGTTAATAGCTAGAAAATTGATACTTGTCAATGATTTATGACACTAATGACGTAATGTAGCAGTAACAATTATCGTGAGTCGTAGTAGCGGGTAATTAGACCCCTGCAATGTGTTGTAGAGTGCAATATTATGCAGAAATGACGCATAGTTTTCGTTGAGTATTCTGCCTATTAGAATCTTTCTTCTATGAGGTAAACGAACGTACATAAGTGTATTAGTTCCCAGTAGAAAGGAAGGAGTCCATCCTGCACCAATTATTATGGCAGCAACATTGTTATCATTGACCTGAAAGTTTAGGGTTAAATTTTCCCACAGTAGGTAGGTACATACAATTTTGAACTACAGAATGGGAGTTTTGAGTCTTTTACAAAAGGTCTGCATACAAGATTATTAACTTTTACGTGTATTTTGAAAAAGTTGCGTTATATCCGCTTTAATTGTCGAAATTATGTCTATTTAAAAATTCTAGCGGTAACCTAAGAATGTTGTACTTAATTTGGAGTTAAATAAGTAGAAAATATTTATGCTTTAACTTTACTATCTCTCCTTTAAATCGTATTACAATTAAAAGGAAATGCGATAGCTTACTTAAGTCCTTTAATATTTAAATTGATTGTTTTTGTACCAATCAATTTAAATATTACTATCAATTATAATTAACAACAGAGCTGTCAGATTAGAATTACTAACAATCTCCAACGAAGCAAACACGAAATATTTATCAGCAAATCCGTATCGATTTGTCACTTCTGCAATCAACATTGTCTACAATCAATCGCACTTCTATTTTAATAATACAATAAATCTCGTAATCCCTAGGTTTTTCCAATTACAACTATAAAAGTATAAATATCAGGTGATTTTTGTCATAATAATATATTAACCTACAATATACTTACTAAGCTTTTGACAAATTTACACAAGGGATTATATTATAAAACCATTATAAATAACTCTGCTTATTACAGTTTCTATGTCAACATTACCAATTGAAATGCAACCTTAAATCAATAAACTAATGATTCAAATTTCCTTGGCTTCTGTACGTGCCCGGTCATTCTATTTTGAATGCAAATATGTAGGTATTCCCCAAAGATATTGTAATCTTATTGTTCAAGAAAATTCTCTTTTAAGTAAGCTCATATGATATATGACTCCATACCTGTATTACTGAATGAGTTATACGACCTACTGGTCCTATTTTATGCTCAAGTCAAACTTACTACTTCATTTACAAATTTGTTCCCATTTTATATTATTACAAGCTTTCCGACGTCAGCTTTTCTCATGTAGAACTTTATCTTAGTTAAGGTGGAATTTCCAAAAATCATCTATTAGTGCTTCCTAATAAATCTCTTTCAACTTTCTATGCTTAGCACCTAGTTTCGACTGAGCATTATCCATCAGTTAAGAAGTCAGTCCGTCAATCAGTAACGGAAGAGTTACATATAATATTAGGTCGGGGAAAAAGTTTTTTCGCATTATACTTAGGCAGTATGTATGAACTTGTAATAACATCTCTTTGACTTCAAGAATCACAAATGAGTGGGTACGAGGTTCATTAGGTTTATTTCAGTGAACTCGTGAGGTACCCAAATATCGAGCTTTTTTGTGTAGAGAAAAGTTTTTGTTACAAGTTCATACATACTATAATGCGAAAAGACTTTTGCCCCGACCTAATATTATATTGATTACAATTTGTTTTCTCTTTTATAATCTATTTATCTGAGCATCTACTTGATTTATCAAAATGTAATCAGCTTGACTATATTTTTCTTCATCAGCCCTTCATGTTTGTTATGGTAATTATATTATCATTAGTATTTTTTTTAAAACTAGCAGCGCAACATGAATTTTATTTTGATTATTAAAACCCCATCTTTCGAGCCGACAGTAAAATGTTGAACATTTTATACCGAACGATGCACTTATTCACCTTCAACCTTCAACTAGTTTCAAATTAAATCAGCTTATAGACTTACACACTATCTTATCAAAGTCTGGGGTAATTAGGCATTAATGTCTGGTCGAGCGTCACTCATCGCCTTCGTGGGGGCTATCAGTGATAACGGCATATGTGTAAGTATTTTGTAAGACATTATTTATATCGGATGACTCAGCAGTTTCTCTCAAGCCAACTATGCAAGATATCCAATACTTATTAAGCTTGACGCGTTGTAAAAATGAGAGAAACCAAATTGATTCAAACGTAAATCACGCCCATAGAACACGTGTTTCTTAAACTTGGTTTCGGTTTGAGAAATTCCCGTTTTCCAGCATTTTGTTTAATTTAACACTTTGCACACAGCTGTTATGCTTTTCTTTTACTTTAGTTTGTATAATGAGGTGAATATTATTTAAAAGATAAGGTTAAGTAATTTTTCCTTAGTATAATTATAATAGCCATGAACTATTTCCGTAATAATCTATTTATTACATTCGTGACCCAAAAGATTACTTCCGTATATTGTTCGATTTAATCTTACTGCCTTTATTTTTCAACCAGTAGTCAGTTAAACCGTATTTTATTATGTCATGGGTGCAATGAGTTGTCTTGAAAAAGATTTTTCTAAATTATCTGACGTTTAATCTTCCCTCTTTATTTAGTCAATAAAAAAAAATATTTGCCTACTGCAAGACAAAGGTCTCCTCCCGGACTGAGGGAACTCTTTGACTCAACCACGTCGGTGAAGTGTGGATTTTTTTTACGTAGTACTTACTGACTGCTGATGGGCAAGGATCTCCTCCCGAACTAGGGGATCCTTAGAACTTCAGTCCATCACGCTGGCCAAGTGCGGCAAATTCAGGCAAAAATATATATTGACCGTAAAACTGCGTGCAGCTGCACACATTTCATCGCATTTATCATAATCATGATATCTGCAAGTTAATGTCAACATCAACATATAAATAAATTAAATGACACTCATAAATATTGTAATGTATGGATAAAATAATTAATTTACAACACGGATGTAGGTAAGTAAGCCTGTGATTTATTGTACTTATGTCGCTTGTCGCTCGACGCTTATTGATAATGTTCAACGCAAGATATATCTTTATAATTGGTTTTATAAGCTTCCGTATTTCATGGTTGATGGTTTATGTTTATTTTTGTATATTAAGTCCTTAAATTAACGAGCAGTTTTAACGTTTATTATGTGGCCTTGTTTTAACTTTAAAGCTAGTAGCTCTACTTTTGTGGATCCCAAAATCTATGTAGGGTGACATGCGTTTGCAATTATTTTGTCAAACAAAAAGCAAAGGTATGTAAGGTATCCAAAGTATTTTAATATGTCTTAAAAACTTTTATCTTCATTGATAAACCAAATCAGATTGTTAACTTGCCCATTCACACAAAGACGCTCAGTTTAAACACTGCCAAGCCATCTTTGGGCTGCCCGTGCCAACGGTTGCTTAATCAACAGATAGTTTACCGACCAGTGACTATAAGTATCACAAACGGTGCTTTCTCAGTGCCTAGAGCCATCACACAACAATTTCACATAAATAAAATTTGAACCCAATGTAGAAGAAAAACCAAAATTATTTATATATACATAAAATAACGCGTGTTATCAAAATATTTCCTTTAGGAGAAGGGATAGACCAGAAAACGACACTTGATACGATCTTTACAAACTTAAAAATATATAAAAAATTCTTACCACATACAAACATACAAAATTGCAAACATAATTATAAACGCCACGGGATAATTTACAACAATGTAAACATGAGGTGCCAATACAGAACATATTAGCATAATAAAACGATAATGAATGTGACATAATAACAGACAGAGATCGCTGTTGTGGGCAGAACAGGGAGATGAATGGAGACGTGTTTGTTGTAAATAGTTTTGGAGAACTAAATTGAGGTACTAAACATAGCTTAGAGAAAGCTTGTTGGTAAATCGGTATCATCTTTATTTTGTGAAAATATTTTTGAATATTAAAAAATACTTGAAAAGCGACTTTCTACAGGCAGGTTAATCAGGCCTAAATTTGTTAAACTGATATAAAAAGGAAATGTTTGATGTAAGAAGGAAGAAATACTCTCTTTCCTTCTTTCAGGCATATTGGGAAGCTACGCGGTTTAACCACTAACATCATTGTTTGTGCTTACTGATAATTACCCTTAATACTAATAAACTATGGCAAAAAATATCGTTGCTCTATAAAAACTACTAATTTTATGACCTGACCTTGTCAGTTTCGTCACTATCAGTTTCGTCACAGTAACTTTAGCCTATAAAAATATCCTATTCAATAAACTAAACAGGAACATCTACTGTCGCACGGTGGCTAACATTGATTTATAACGAATATTCATTTCAACAGGCTGGCTGTCAGATTGCGCACGATTACAGTCCAGATTTATGTCGCGGTGCTTCGTCTGCCGTGTGGGAGCGTTAAGGTGCCACGTGACGGGAGATATCGTCGAGATGTTATACTGTTAATTATAGGGATTTTAATGGTGTGATAGGTTTTAGTAAAGATGTATAAGTGAAAAACCTATATATTTATGAAGTGAACTGAGGGTGATTATAGGTTTAAATACCGTGTGATTGTTGAAGAAAATGTAGATTTGAGAAGTGAATTGAGGGTGACAAAGTGTGAGTTGAAGGGTGTTCATGATTATATGCTAAATTGTCAAAATGCAAAGGTTTGAAATTGCAATCATTACTTTCCAAAAAGAAGATGCTTCAAGAAAGTATATAAAATGAGAACGAATACACCCAATGTTGTCTATAGTGGACATATTGATAAAAAAAGTATCCGATCGAATTAAGCATACTTGAGTGCAGTATAAGTCTACAATTTGATCTTAAAATAAGTAGCTCTAACAACGGAAACCAAGAGTTTTAAGAAACTAACTAAAAACCGATCACAAATTAACATGGCATAGAATGGAATACATAAAATTGAAGACAAAACACATACCATAACTTGCCCTAAATAAAAAGCAAAATTAAACAACACCAAAGTCATGAATTAATTAAAAGAAAAACGCACGCTCAATAAATCTGTAGAGACGTTTACAATCGCAATACAGTACCGCTGACAGTGTGATTTAGTGCGATAGTTGCGTCAAGGAGTCGCCGCATTTAACATATACTGTGGTTTATACATACAGATGTTTAGATATTACATCATGTGTTTCCGAGTACTGATGTGATGATGATGCTGCATTGAAAACTAAGGATCTGAGAATTATTTCCACTTTCAAAGACTCAACTTCAACTCGTAACTATTGGTTAGATTATCAGGCAGAATTTTGGCAGCTCTTTTTCATATTGGATATCCAACACTTGTCCATAACCCGTGAAAATCGCTCTAATTTTAATACCTATGATTCTACAGTTGAATGTCATTAATTTAACCAAGGTCTCAAATGACGAAATTTATTTACATAGCTTATGGCATTTTTCATACAACAAATACGGAAGGTTTAGTTTGTTTCATCTAATATTACATACAATATTATCGTAACTGGGCAAAGTTATCAAGCTTCACTGCTGTCCAGATTTCAAAGAAAACATCCTGCACTAATGTTTTATTTAAAGAAAAACCAGACAATTTAAGATCCAGTCTCAATAATCATCTGAAATTTTAAAATCTTCTTCTTTGTCAACATTGTCCACTCCATCCACCTCTAAAACAAGTAATTCTTTATCTACAACTTCTATTAAAACTCGAGTTACAAGCATAATTGCATGAATCATCACAATTCATGTAAGTGTCGATACAGCTAAGTACATCATTATTTACACTTATCTTAGATCTTTATTGAGATACATGGCAGCATTGCTCTTTACACTGTTACTTTGTTGCGGATAAGTTTTTCTGCTGTTAAGGTTAAGCGATTGCACAGTAAGGAATTTACCAAGGCTTGGCGAGTAAAGTAGACATATACCACGAATGTATTCTGTGATAGAAGCTACTGATTCACGTCTCGAAATATAATTTAACACATTTCTCTATTTTGCTGGGCAAGGATTTTCTTCTGGAATGAAGAAAGGGTGAGACTTTGAGTTCACCAGTCCAAGCCAAATACCGGTTAGGAACTTTTCACTGCTATAAATTGCAAACTAATAGACACTTCCACCTTAAAAAGACGAGTAGATATCAACAAAAAATTGATTAAGGTCTCTAGGGTATTCTCAAGTAAGTAGTTTAGACTATTACTATAGCGTCAAATATGGGAACAGGGGAACGGGTATAGGACAGATACATCATATCGTGAGCTGCAAGTGCCCGAATCATAGCAGGAACAGCTTAAGGACATTCTTTCGTCACAAAAATGTCTTCTCTTTCGATGCATATGTGCTTCGCCTTTATAAATACGGCGAATAGTCAACTCAAGATATCAATTGCAACGTTTTATTTTACTACTGTTTTTATAATTTTATATACAGTTATGAGACTTGACAGTCATGTGGATTGTTAATAAGAAGTAGTTAAATTGTCTGAATATTTGTTATGCGACCCGTAATAAAATGAATTATAATTTCTAGTTACTTTGTTGCAAACATGTTGAAAGACTTGCTTTGAAAATTTTGTAAATGTGAAGCAAAAAACCATTTCAAGTTAGACCAGAATCATATGTACTAGTCTGAACTTAAATACGTATTAAACATCTTCAGTAACGCAATTAGTTACACAGGGTAATATAGTAATACATTTCAAATCTACACGAAAATGTTGCGCTTATGGCTAACGCTTGCTATCCGTCGTACTATCAAGTAGGGAGTTTGACAGTTAAAATGTTCACCCACTAAGGATAGTTCCTACGGCGCTCGCTAGAGGCGCTTATCAGGTTTTCATACAAAACTGGCGGTTGTCGTTAATATTAGGAATTTGACCCTCAGAAATCAGTTGTTTAACATAATTGTTTGTAAGCTACTAGATCGGATTCGAAACCGAGTTTTAACCAAATACCTGTTGCGCAATACTCTGCAGTCGGTACTGTCGAGAATCGAGAGCTTGAAATTTAAAATGTACTTCGAAAATAGTTCTTCCGCAGCTCGCTAGAGGCGCTGATTAGATTTTCGTCCAAAATTCTGTAGTCGATAGTGGTAGAGAATCGAGCTACCTTAACTCAAGAAATATTATAGGTATCAGATGTTAGTCACTATATTTCAATCTCAATCTCCACAACCGCGTGTGCCGCAGTCTGTGGAGTATCTTACAAGAGCCATATAGTATCGTTGACAGTGTGATTTAATGCGATAGTCGCCGTGTCAGAGGAGACAATGTCGTAATACAACCGCTGTTTATTTCTCTGTGAAATTGTGATGCGATCTATGTTGGAGAGATGATTTGGTTTCAATTGAGTTATTGCTTTTATTAATGTATATTTTAACTAGCACTTTATGAAATCATTCAAAAATACGTTGATTACAATTTGCAACTATTCTGGTAACCAACCAACACATAATGAACACTAGGGAATTATATTTTCAATTATGGAAAACCAAATTTGAGCAGGACTGATGCTTTTGCCCAAACAGCTGCTCATATTTTAATTTTACAAAATCATTAATACGAGTTATAGACCCAGTCTGAGGTACTTTAACTGTCCAAAAGCGTTTCGAAATAAAGACTGCAATTTTGTTAACAAAATCCTGACAAATTTGTGTCCAGATTTTGACCCACCTTGTGAAGCGTTTAGACTATGATATGTACATGGGCTTCTTATTTCATTTCTATTCAGCTTTCAAATCGAATTTCTCAGTCAGTCTTTAACTATAAACATAATCCACTAGAACATTAAACTACACAATTCAAATCACCGCATCAGCGATGCAAAACGCACACAACCATATTATGACCATATTAAAATGCTAATAAGATTTCATTATGTCTTATGGCAGTGTCATAAAACTTAATTGCTTATTATTATGCTTGAGAGGATGAAAATTAAATATATTAGCTGTGATGCAATCGTTAGTAGATAGCCTATTATAGTGTTGAGGTTATTGCGTTCTGTAGCCAGCTATTTAAGTATGTAATAAAATGTAGGAAAAATGTACGGATAAAATATTGTGATAATATATTTAATTTTAAAATAAATAACATTCCTACTGTACAAACAACAGAAGAGTGTCTCCAATAGAAATAATTTTTCGAAAAAATATAGGTAAAATTATTGTCAATAGTAGTCCGGTGTTTCATAACGTGTCCGCAGTGCCCGATATAAGGCAATAGGCTCCCCCTTTATTACATGGGACTAATATTGTAAATGGCGAAACATTTGAATTTAACAGGCGTGCTATTTAGTATGTAAGTATTCAAAATAATATCGAGACAATAGACTCACTCTATATTGCAAATACAAATTTTAATGTCATGTAAATTATTATTTAACACTTTTCTGCATATGCTACTGCAATTGCTCAATTTTATATTTCATTCAATTACGTATTCACATTTCCACCTAATTTGAATTCAAACACGAGAATGCATTTCAAATAAAGAGCTCAATTCATTCACTCAGTAATAAGAGCAGTATGAAAGTAATTCACTCGTTCTGTTCATTCAAATGCATTCATTTAGACGTCTCTTGAATTGAATTTAATTATTTTAATAAGTTTGAGTCACAGATCGTTTTTTGTATTTTTTTATATTTTATCTTTGTTTTTGTATTTATTTCTAGGTTTTCATGGCTATGAATAAAGATGAGTTTGTAAGAATCGTGTCAGTGAAACAAGTGTCAGTGTCAGTGAAACAAGTGGCGTCCTTTGCCTTCTGCCTATCCCAATGGGAAAAAGGCGTGATATGTGTGTATCTATGTATTCTTCTTGTCATTTTCTAAATGCACATATGCTCTATGTTTATATACCAAACCATGCTTAGGTTCTGAGTAGAGTAGAGCGTAGACCTAACTTAAAGGTTACTTAGGGGTATGCAATTACAAAAAAAAGTTTATTTAATTTATAGGAAAATGAAGACCATGTAATAAAATAAACATAGAACTAAAACTTGTTTCCAAGCGCAATCCAAGTAATAGCTTTGATAAACCTTCTATAAATACGAGCCTATTATTTTAATTTCCTGACCTTTCGACTGCCAAATTCATCAACAAGTATATAAAATTATCTAAATCTATTATTCAAGATTTATAAGACATTCAATGATAAATACGTCGAGAAAAAGATTAATTAATATTGAATCATTACAAACTTGTCTCATAACTTTGTTGTTGGTATTTAAAGGTTAACTTAAGTCAGAATCTTATAACTTATATCTTAGTTATATTATAAATACAAAAGTGTACAACTATCTGTCTGTTAGTTTTACTTTAACGACTAAACCACTTACCCCCAGTTTCTAAGGTACATTTAACGTATATTCCCGGTGTCCACCCCCTGCTTGTCCACCCCGGGTGGACAGAGACACAATCGGTAGTTTATCTTTTCAATAGCGTTTAAACTTATATAAAAAACGCTTTTGAATAGATAAACTACCCCTAAATGTACTCAGAAACCGGGGGTTAGTTATTTTTTTATTTAATAGAAAAAAAACTAGGCCAACCACAAACTTTATTTTTGTAACAATCAGAAGAACGAACTTTTGCCATTATTGACTACCAGCTATCTATCAAGAAATATGTGTGAAAATCTGAACAACGCCTCTAAAGGCCGCTGTAGGAACTATTTTTACAGGAACTACTAAATAGATCTTAAAAGGCACACATATATTTTTATGAACTAAATTCACGTAACATTAATCTTTCTATGTGGATGCAGTCAAAGACAGAAGCTAGTTCAAGCTAGTATACTGTACATTAAGGCTAAATACTTAAACATAAAGTTTATTACCTTTAAACAATGCAGTAAATTATTTGTATTATGTACGTTTAAATGAATTTTTAATGCCGTCCTTGTCAAGCTCGTTAGAAGTGACAGAGACAATGAATTTATGATTCAGAAGTAATTATTGAGACGGTAATAAATAATAATGGATTTGAATTAATAGGATATGAATAGTAATGTAATCAGATAGTCTATCTTAATGTAGCTTCATATCTGTTGTGTTCCAAACAGTCAACTGTTTGAAGCACAAACCCACTTCAATGTCATTAAAAGGCAAAATAAATTCATCCATTACTGGTTGGAAAGGGTTTAGTCTCATGATTAGATCTTAAGACCACCAAGCTCATCAAGCACAGGTCTAGCTTGGCAACCCTTCAAGAACTAGTTTTAATAACTCTCAAAATTGTAAAGTTTTGTAAGAACAAGCTATTTTTTATATATTATAATATTTACTAATACACACATAATCCTGAATAGTAGAAGGTATGTTGTCTTAGGTGCCTTGTTACATCTTTTACCACTTTCGTAGAAGGCGAACACTCATTACTTAGAACTTCCAGGTATCGTACTTATTGCTTAGAACTTCTAAGTTTCATATCTTCTGCCAGAATATAGTATCAAAAGTCCATCATCAAACAGGACGTAAAATGGCCACCCATCTCTTTAAATACCGCGTTAAAGCACGCTTAATCAAAATCATACATATTCAATCACACCAACCCACTACAGTATTCACAAAACGATCTATCAAATCTCAAATAATTGATGTACCACCAGAAGATTAATGCTCCCATTTTAAGAATACGCTTCGTGTGTGCGGCGTTGAACAATAGGGTGCCGCCCACATTTAGCAAGGTTATCGTGATTGATACGATTGGTGAAATGTACTGTGATTGATTACGAGTAAGTAATGAAGGTTGAATATAGTTTGATTGGAAGGTCTTATATCATTTGAGATTGATATGACTGTCTGGTGATGGTTAGTTTTGATTATCGTGTTTTGCACTGTGCTTAAAATCTCCAAATTACTTTAGTTGCAATTATACCAACGTGTTGATAAAGGGATTATGACGTTAGTGTTGCATTAGAAACTTTCTTGACGATTTCAAACACTTTTGGCGTGGCTGGTTAGATGGGTGGGCGAGTTGCAGTTGTTGAGGTTTTCTTGCGTAGGTTGGATTTTTATTGAGACAGACTTTCAGCTATTGAACGACTTTGACACAAGGTTAGTGTTTTATACAACTGGCCTTAACAACTAGGCGTTCAACAGCACTATTGCTGCGACTGATAACTTCCATCAACAATTGCTTATTGACATATAAACTTTTTAAAAATAGGTTATAAATTCATTCCTACAACCAAAAATAATCCCGTTTCCCGCCAAATCACGTCGGCCATCTTGTTGATAGTAGCCGCCATTTGTAACCGTCATGCATCAGTCATAGCTCGTAAAACAGCACTTAGTCGGAACAGCCACGTTACGTTAACTATGGTGGCGATTACACATAAAGTTTTCATTTAAAGCACTAACATTATGAAACAATTCATCGGTCTGACGGGTTTCGTGGGGTGCTAGTGACAGCGGGAAGCGGGGAAGATTTATTACATGTCGAGAAATTGATTGAGTTTATGTTTTGGAGTGAAATTTATTGTTTGATGATATGGTTTGTTATCTGGGAACTATCAACTTAAATATCTGGTGATTTAGATTTTAAAGAAACCCATAAAACCACTTTGATTATCTTTCTTTTATTAAAAGTAGGCACCATTCCAGACTAACTAAATTGCTCATAAACGTTTTATTCACTCACTTCAACAGCTTAGGATATGTAAAATAAAAAGTTCAGTTTTTAAGATCCTGGTTTCAGAATCACCATGCCAAGTTTTATCTTAATTGGTTCAGTATTAGGTAATTCAGTAGTTAGTAAAAGCGGCAGACTTTTGCGTTTCTAATAACAGTAAAGATTTTAATAGGACAAATAATGCATGAAATTAAGATCCAGTAACTAGTTCATTCTCGACTGCCCACTCATTACACTCAATTGAGACCTATACTTAAGCAACCATCATCTTAATATCCTCCATAATTCATCAATACAAGCTATAAAACCTAATTCATCGTACTTCAATGAACTATAAATAAATATGAATCTTTAATAACGATCAATTCAAGTACGGCTCGAGGCGATATACTAACGATTATGCTATTAACTTTGTTGCAACTAATAAATTTGTTTCGCGTTATAAATTGTGAGGATGTACGCCCATTTTGTTGTTTAAGAGATTAGATGTACATAGATATTATAGTGTTGTATAATAATTGTAGTATTGTGTTATACAGTTCCTACTTTCCTTTCTATGATATGATATTGTATAAATAAACGTATTTAAGCTATTGCAGCTTCTACACATAATACGGGGATGCAGAACAGGTCTTATGTGCGGTAATTATTTTAAAGGTTATGAAACCTTTTTTAATTCACGACTTCTGTGTAATTTACCTAATATTTTCCGAGAATATTGTTTTCATTTTAGAAAATAAAACGTTTTTTTCTATTATAAATATAATATATAGCCTCGTATGTTTTGTAGCATATCTGGAGACTACAACATTGTACGCACAGCAAAAATTGGCTATGTAATTTTTCAATTGATTATTTACAAAAAATCTTATAAATCGCTCCGCTACCCGCTACCACTACCACCACACACGACCCAAGCACCTAAGGCGTGCGAAGTAATTTCCTGCGCTCAATATTTCACAGTGCCCACACTGCGGCATAAATATGAATAATCGACAACGTTCGCTTCGACAACACACATAAATAACACGAAGCGAAAGCGATAGCCGGCTACGTTAGGGTAGCTATTATCGACACGATTTATAACAAAATGTATTTGTTTATTGCTCAGCTTATCGGGTTTCAACGGGTAATTATTTTGTTGGAAAGAATTTTATTGATTTGAATTATTGTGGTGTTGTTTTATTCGTCTTGTTTGATGCATGTATCTTCTATTTATTAAGGTCAATACTGTAATTCAAGACTACGCCTTGTGTATAGAGTAGGATGAATTATCAGTCTAAGTACGTAACGTTTTAAAGGTTTGCACACATATTTGTTGGAATCGAGTAGAGTTCGAGCGCATGCACATTTTTTGTTTTTTAAATGTGAGAATTTTCGATCAGAAGTAGGTTTCAAAAGTTAGAAAACATCTGGTTCAAAGCCTTTCCAACTCGATAATTAATAAATATGAATTGTCTACATAGATTACTCAATTAGTTTCTTGTGAATTGTCAAAAAACATAACTACTAATATGTTTAAACTTCATCATCAGTGTAACCTTTCTTCCAACTATGTTGGAGTTGACTTTCAGTCTCACAGAAAATAGCTGAATACCAATATTGCCTGGACTTCAAATGAGATAATCAATAAGTGGCACCAAGTTAATGTATAGATTAATAAAGAATGCAAATAGCGTTTGTTTGTAGATAAATATAAATCGTGTCTCAAAGTAATTTACACAGAATTTATGATTATTGCTTCTAATACTGTAATTACGATAATTGAAAAGCTAAATAGCAAAAACGTTACAATTTATTGGAAGGCAATCTTGAAACAATAAGTGTTAATAGTGACGACAGACAATTACAATGTTGGTTTAAATAACAAGACACAATGGACATTGTAAACAAAAACAAGATTAAATTAGAAGCAAACATTTACATCTAATTACGATAAAAACTTTTTAAGATCTTGTCTACAAACTGCGACATGCAACTTTGGCGTCATCAAAATTTTTGCATTATTTTTTATCGTTATTAAATTCTTGGATAGCGAAAATGCGATTATAATAAATCAGCTTTTGTTTACTAGACAAAATTGTGTATTCGTTGTCAATCCAGAACAAAACCTATTTTTGTGATGCGTGAATAGTAACGCAATTCTCTACCAGTATCGACTGTTGACAACCGGCTAGCTATCGAGAAATTTGAATGAAAATTGATCTCTATCTAAATATCAAACTCTCGCTATTCGATAGTACCTACCTGCTCTAGTGAATCATGCTGTATCTAATCCAATGCATCAAATACAACAACAACCGCCCAAAGTGTTCATCCATACTATATTAATACATTACATTCATTTATTTATACTAATATAAATGATGCGTTAGATACAATATTATTCGCTACTTCGCTTGCATCACATAATAGAGAACGGGTCAAAATTTTCCCCGTTTTCGTAACATTTTTTATTGGTACTCTGCTCCTATTGGTCGTTGTTTGAAGATATATTATAGCTTATAGCCTTCCTCGGTAAAAGGACTATCTAACACTGAAAGAATTTTGCAAATCGGGCCAGTAGTTCCTGAGATTAGCGCGTTCAAATAAACAAACAAACTCTTCAGCTTTATAATATTAAGTATAGATTAAAAAAACAGTAATTTTTAGCTTTTTTCTGATGTTTCGGTACACTGACCATAGTTCCAATCTGTAAATACATCAATGCTAATTTCTGCAAGCAAAACAAACACAGTCATCTTAGAAACAGCCTCTGCATACATTACCTTTCCCCAAACCTGTTGCTATCTACGTCTTCATGGCAATTTGTCAGTTGTCTGTCATTAGATGGCTGTATAATTTACTGTCATTACTGTCAGCCCGCTGACACGCTTCCTTGTAATCAGTCGTCGTTAGAATGTAGGACCTTAATTTGTAATGGTTTTTGTTGCCTTGTTACAGTTTTTGTAGACAAATGCTGTATTATGCATTCATTGTAGACTTTTAATTAGATGTTAAGCTAATATTTGTTGAATGGAATGTTTGAAGGTGTATTACAAGTTGGAACTTGGTGATCGAATCATTTTAGTCTTTCTGTTGTCCTAATTTTATTACAGTCTACTTACTCTAAGACTACTAATAATTAATTTTACTTTCGTATCAAGAATACTAACTTTGCACTGATTACTAAAACTTCTAAAATAATATATTATCTTCAAATATTCCGCAGCAAAAAAACTACATACAGTAATATAATTTATAGAGTGATCTGTAGGTAAACTATTACAACAGCAATTTCAGGAATCTCATAAAAGCCTATTATTTAAACAATATTAAAATTTATCAAACGACTAATAAAAAGACTGCCCTTGACCACGGTCGATGCAATTAGACCGAAACGTCGGGTAAACAGTTGAGTGCCTTTAGTTTTCAAGACCCATGTTAAGGACGCGTTACATTAAGATATAATATTATGTGTCGCACGAGTTTAAAATCGTTAACTAAAAAAAAAATCACTTGTAAAACAAAACAATTATATCTTATTTGGACAGTACATCAATCAAATGATCAATAAAGTACATTTCAGTAGTGCATAATACGACGCCCTGCGGTGCTCTGCGCGCGTAAAACACGTCCAGAACTTTAATGCTCTCGATAAATTACTTTAGACAGCCGCAAGATCGTGTTACTCTACCACGCTAATACCGGCTAGTAGACGAGAAAATGTATAGTGAAATTGAGTATAATCTGGTTTTGAGAACCATGTGTATATATATATTTTTAACATGGCTTTGATAAGGAAGATTTGAGTTTATTACGCTGACCAATTGCAGCTAGCCAATTGCAGTGACTTTACATTCTCTTAGGAACTATTTTGGTAAACCTTTGGTCATGCAAATTTTCATAAAAATGTTCGAGTTCATCGTTGGGGCAACTGCCCCATAGTATCGCCAAGTTCTTGGCGTGCTGCCGTACGTTTTTAACCCTCGTTTGAACGAAATGTGTCTGAGGCGAATGTGCTAACCATTGGGTTATCATACAAATTTAATTGTGTTCAAGGAAGCAATTAAGCTCACGTTAAAAAATATTAAAATGAGATAAAGAACCGGCTATCAAATAAATTAGAAAATTCAATTATAGTTCCTTTGGAAAAAAAAAATTTCCAAGAAATTTGAAATGTCAAATAATACGAAGGCGACACATTATGGAACGATCATTATCGCTGGCACCTTTTAGAATTTCAACACGCGTCAAAAAAATAAAAAACAGTATTTAAGTACACCACAAAATAAAACATTCAGATGGTAAAATACACAAAACATAAACAAACAGAAGCATATAATTTGAAATTCTCTAAACTCATAAATAACAATTGGAATCTGTTTGCAACCAGGTGTTATTTAATTCGTATCGAAATTAATTTGTAGTTCGGTTTGGAAAACCTGTTGCTTTGAAATATACCGTAACTAGAGAACGGTGGTTGTATTGATGTTGCTTTTTGTTATTGTTTAATGTGATTGGTATTTAGGATTTTCTGAGATAATTTCGTTAGTGTAAAAAGGATTAATAAAGATACCCAGATTAGTCAATTATAACTATGTACCGTCTCACTACCACATATGTGATAAAAAATTAAATATTAGTTCAATACTGTTCCCTCATTATCAACCAGACACAAACAGGGAATTTACACAATTAAGTCGCCAACCTTTGATATCGGCGATTACATATCGAAAGTTTTATTTTAAAAGATGCCTAGCCGTGATTCTTCTTAAATAAAGGGTCGCCAATATCAATTTATCGACTTTTCCATCACATAGATATTTGAAAACATACAAATTACGCCAATATTCGATGCGTATGAGCATATAAAATCCGAGACCTTAGCGCATTGGTATGTGATGGTACCTTCTTAATCATTGCACAAAGATCGTCATATAGTTCATATGACTAACACTAACAGTAATACCATACAAATGAATCAACACAAACAAGAACTCGATTCTATAAATACATCGTTTTAATTACTAGAAAGCTATGCGTGCTTTTCACACCTAGTTGGCAGTGTGCTGGCTGTTTAATAGATTGTCAATTGATGAAGGATGGTTGGCAAGTGAACGCATTGCGCCGGTAGTAAATGCCAGGCCGACAGATGACAGTGATGAGGTGTAGACCGAGATTGTTTTGTAAAGTTAAATATATTCTTAAATTAGTTTAATGTGTAGTGATGGGTTTACGAACTTGGGCTATGCTCTGATGATTGTGAGAATGAAGAGACTGTTTTTTTGTGGTAGTACTTATTCCTAAAAAAAGCCAAAAGAAAACATCACTTGAGTCATTGATAACTCCTTATAGGTGTTGTTTATGCCGCAACTTCGTCGGCATGAAAAGATTTTCCAGGATAAAAAGTATTCTGTTTAAATCGAGGTTATTAACTATCTGTGTATCAAATTTCATAAAAAATGCTTAATAGTTTTAACACCCATCCGAGGATTTTAACATTCGAACTCTTTCATTTAGGCATTTACAATTTTAACTCCATGTAATAAGAGGCGAGCTTTTTGCCAAATACCAGGCACGTTACCGAAATCTAGACTACTGTTGAGAAGTATTCTAAAGTACATTAGAAAAAACTAATGGCATTTTTGCCTAGTAGTATTAATACACTGTACACCTATCCTACAGAGGCTGCTTGACCTAAGAGGTATTCATTTACTTACATCTGATACATAGACATTTAAAGATAAATTCAAAACATTAAAAATTCCGATCATTTCCCTAAAATCCAAAATTTTACATCATTTAAATCACATGTCCTTCAAAATGCAATAACTTATCATTTTGGTAAATGGTTTCATAAATCGACTATTTCTGACTTCCTTTCCTCAAGTAAATAGTTTCCGTTAACGTCAATCGTAACCCTCTTACGTCAATAAAAGAAATTAATATAAACATATTAAGGTAATTTATTTTAATACCTATTAGATTCATTTGTTTAGAATATAAATTATATTAAGATGCTTATTTAAATATTTATCTACTTTGTTTTAGAGATAAAGATTTAAGTGATTATCTTTTACGATGTGAAGTTAAATGTCATGATTTTAATAAGTATTCATTAGTTCTGTTGTTTTTTTTATTTTGTTTTATTGTTCTAAGTATTTAGCACAGTATATGAAAATACGTGAGTGGTAATATAGGTAATTGTACAAAAAAATCCGGGTACTGTTTTAATGCAAGGTAATGCTTAAAGTTCCTCTTAAAGAGGTCTCAAGAATCTACCAATGCTGAAAATAGGTTTTTCAAAGCTTGATTATATTGATTTACACTCTACAGCCACCTTTGATGCCTTTTGACCAATATATTTTTCTTTCTTGCAATTTCAGACGAATAACAAGACACTTTCAAAAGCCAGACCCTAGTTAGTCTAGGTTAGGCAATACTCTAGTCTAGGGTCATAAAACCGCTAATCTATGACACCAACATTCTTTTCGACTCTATACCACGGAAAATTCATTTCCACTGACAGAAGACTGTATTGATCAATACAGCACAGAAACACAAAAATATAAAAAGCAGTCCAAGAAAATCGCACCTAATTCCTATCAATCAATCACAAACAAATATAATCCATATATCAACTGCCATTAATTAAATCCTTAACACAATCAATACATAATCTTGTACATAACTTACTGTTTCTGTTAACATAAGGTCTCATTAGAAGGAGTGGTTTATCCATCATTCTGTCAGACTGCTCCCGTGTGACTTGGCTGCCATTAGTGTCTTCATTCTGTGGCCGCTTTAATTACTTTTGCTCTTTTAAAATGTGCTGATCTTTTAATGTACTTTAAACAATTTTTTGACGTTGTTTTTGGAAATATTTTTTTAAATCTTCTTTTTCAGTTCTGAGAGTAGTAAAAGCTTTGAAAGGGTAGTCTTCGTAAGGTTTTAAACCTTAGAAGTTGTGTAGGTTTCAAACGTATCGAAGAAGATATCCAATGACGTATCGAAGTTATGTGTGTAATACACATAATTATCACTTGTTTTAAAGATGAAGAAAATCATCGTGATGAAACCGTGCATGCTTAAAAGCTGCTTCACATGCAGCAAAGTCCCCAGCCAGCACTTAGCCAGCTCGATGAAGTCAAAGTCTCCCCTCATTTTGAAAAGAAATCCTTGCCGAGTTGTGGACCGGTTAGCTAGAGTGATAACATTTAAAATTCTTATTCTTAAGAATTTTGTGTGTGTTTTGCGATGTATAAACGCGAAATCCTTAAGACAGCAAAAAAATATATTTTGTGAAATAGTCGACCCATGACAACTTGGCAATTTCAGAAACAATTAAAACACATAACTAACATAGTAATAAATAATATTAATTCGCTGCTGATTTAGTTTTAAGCCTTTGACTTGTCGTGAGTCTTGATGATGATTGATGACACTATTGTTTAATTAACTTTCATAAACTTAGTCATAAAAACAAAGACATTTATCATGTTCTTTAAAGATTTTATATAAGTCAATAATAGCCGGATGTATGCCTCTAATATTATAAATGCGTATGTTTGTTACTCTATCGCGCCAAAATCACACAACATTTTGATGGATTTTAGTGCACATACAGTCTATAGCCTGGATTAACGCTTAGGATTCTTTTCATAACAGGAAATCTTTTCAGTCGGGTAAGTCGCAGACAGAGGCTGGTCTTACAAATATTATTTATGCATGAATGTTTGTCACTCAACCGTACCAAAACTATTCAACGGATTTTGATAAACCTTGATAGTGTTGTAACTTATGTACCAAAATAACACATGTTCTAATATAAACATATTGCTCATTTTTTCGTTGAAATAACATAATCAAAAATCAGTTGTTGAAAAATGATTGTCAAAAATCATTACGTGAGTAACCAATAAATAAATAAAATAAATAAATAAATATTATTGGACAACTCACACACGGTCATTTGATTCCAAACTAAGCAGAGCTTGTACTATGGTAACCAAATAACTGATAAACATACTTATATACTTCTAAATATATACTTATATAGATAAATTGACAACCAGGCAATAACTTAAATAACCATAGTCCACATAAACGGTGTCGCGGGTAACAGCTAGTTAGAGTTCCAGGAGCTACAATTACATCGTTCAATCAACGTCAAATACTTATCCAAATCATAATCGTGTCATAATATTTTTTATACAACTAGTAACACGATAGTCCTTTAGATAAAGCGCTTATTTCATATCCAGAGTTACATGGAAACTTTCCAATTCATGAATAATATTATTGTTGCTAGGTTTCTTGTTCTGCTGATTTTTTTGTTAGCCTTTTATGTCTTAGATTTTCTCTTTGTGTTATTATTTTTTTAGGATTCTGTAAGTTTCATTGGAAAAAATCGTTGTTGTATATATTATAAATTATAGTAGCAAGTCATGATATCAAGAATTTTGAATACATCGGTTTTGATATTAGATTCCCTATTGTATAAGTGAAAAATTTAATGGAAGTTTGTAGCAGTCGTACCAAGTGGCGTTCTTTGGTCTCTGCCTACCTACAAAGCCTACCCCTATAGGAAAAGGGCGTGATTTTAATGCATGTATTTGTAATAAAAAATCTTATAACGGGTGTAAAGGTGATGAAGAAAGATGACTTGTCTATTAAAAGCGCAGTTATATCCACGAGAGGTTAACGTAGGGGATTTCAAATTCATTTATTCATAAAACATAAGCTTACAGTATACACCAATTCGCTTATATCTATGCTAATTAGACTAAAACAAATTAAAAACTACTACAATATTAACAAGAACTTAGACTAACATAAAATCAATAAAATAGGTAAACAAAAACAATCTTGTATGATACATAGGAACTTTACATAAAATTACATTTTTATATTAAGAAATATATACATATTTTTTAAGATTACACTCCGAGAGTCAAAAAATATATCAGCATCTGGACAATATTTCAGAAACTCATTAATTAGTCGAATTGCTCTAGCTGTGGGACAATTCTCAGCTTGTGGAGAGCGCCACATAGGCGGATAGCTCAGGAGCTTATGCTGTCGTCTTCCAATACCACGCATATATTGATCGGGAATGTAAAAGTGTATCGATTCCCGTACCACAGGGCTATCTACTTTGTCAGCTAATATTAAACAATAATTTATTATATGCGTGGATTCTCGCCTAAGTTTGAGTGTGTCGAAACTTACCATTCCTGAGACAAACATAGAGGGATAGAGAAAGGGATAGTATCCATATTGACGTTTGTACAGAAACCTACAAAATTTACGTTGAATTTTTTCTAACATTACAGTGTACAGTGACTCTTTAGGACTCCAAACTATTGCATTATATTCTAACTTACTACGAACATAGGCATTATATATTTGCTTTATAACTTCAATATTCTTAAATTGTGATGATATTCTAATAATGAATCCAAGGCATTTATTAGCGTCTTTGCAAGTTCTTAGTATATGGGCGTGGAAATTTAATTTGCTGTCCATTATAACTCCCAAATCCTTCATTGACAAAACACGTTCTATCGGTACGCCATTAATATTATATATGTGTGTAATCTGATTACGGGATCGAGAAAAAGTGATAGTTTTACATTTAGAATAATTTAAAGGCAGTTTGTTTTTAATACTCCACTCAAGTACCGCGTCAATATCATTTTGTAGGACTACACAATCATTAGCCTCTTTTACAGAAAGGTATAGTTTTAAATCGTCGGCAAACATAAGGCATTTTGCTTCGGAAATTACACTGGGTAAGTCATTAATCATTATTAAAAATTGCATTGGGCCTAAAGTGCTACCTTGACTTACACCAGAACGAGTGTAATACTCTTCTGATTTAAAGCCTTCAGCCTTTACGAACTGTTTTCGATCTTTTAAGTAGTGAGCCATAAATTTTAACAGATAATTTGAGAATCCCAGTACCGCAAATTTATTCAACAGCACATCATTATCCACCAGATCAAAGGCCTTCCTAAAATCAAAGTACGCTGCATCTACTTGACAGCCAGACTTAACCCTAGTACTTAAATAGTCTACATATTCTATATGATTTGTCAACGTGGAGCGCCTAGGTCGAAACCCATGCTGGCAGTCGCTCAATTGGCCTTTGATTTGTTTATAAATGTTATTATTAAGTAATACATATAAGAATTATACATATAAGATAACATAATACATATAAGAAATGCCATAATTTTCAAATGCGCGACTTTGTATTTAACAAACTTAACTTGAATATCTTAAAGGAAAAATTACTACAATCTCTAAATACAGATGAAACGACCAACCAAAACTTATATACGTGAATCAAACGAAATACGAAATCGATCGATCACGATTTAAAGCTTTACGATATTTTATCACAACATCGAGGTAAACCTGCCAATAAATAATAGTATATCTAGCGAACAGTCAATATAAATCACATATTAAGTCTAGATAATGAGATCGAAATGATTTCTCTGACAGATATTGATTGCTAGCAAATAGATGGGGATGGATAAGATTGTTAATGCATTCTTATTAGTGGTAAAATGTGTGATGACGTCATACGCTGAAAACATGATGAGGAAATCTCCTTATTGATTGATGAATTTCAAAATAATATAAGAATATTAAAGTAATTTTGAAATCCAAAAGAAATACGCATTATATAGAGGTCTATTTCCAATTTCAGTCATTTATTTGTTTAGGTTACTGACTGTTAATGAAGTTAGAGTTGAATCCACTTTTTGCATTGCCCATGTGAACGTACTAAGCTTAAGTTATCACTATGACGTAGTGTTAATAATCTGATATTTTAAATAGTTCATGATTAAATAAGAAAATAAAAAAGAGAACAATATTCGTATTCTCTTATCTGCCCCGAAAGGAAAAAAGTATAATATTGTAATTTACGTATCGACTTATATATATCTTAAAAGTAACGTGAAACATCAAACTATCAAAAGTAATTTATAATAAGGATTTCCCCTAAACGTTTTTAACAATCAGCTTGTTGTCTAGCAGTATTAATCTCTATAACGATAACAATAAGTAAAATAGCACCAAAAACAGCACATTAACACACGATCAAAGTCCAAATCCTAGCGAAAATTCTGTTTACTGATAAAACAAGTAATTGAACTACGATAGATCCAATCACTACTAATACTCGATCATTGTGTATATCTGTTAAATAATCATAATTATCATTTATACGCATTATGAGTTGTCTATAGATAGTATCTTGTTTGATTTCAATCGATTCAGATTTGCCTTTATTTTGATTAATTAAAGTATTGTTTTTTGTGTTTCTAGAAGGTATTGTTTTGTCACCTGTGTGGTATAGGTATAGTTTGGTTTATTCTTAGTTAGATTTGAATTCCATGGTTGCTCTTTGTACTCTGAAACGGTGATGGCCTCCGTGGCGCAGTGGTTAAGGTGGTCGCCACGCCACTACCATTGTGTCAGGGGACGTGCGTTCGACTCCCACGCGAATCAATTATATTGGTGCGATCCGCAGATAGTTGTTTCGGGTTTGGTTATGGCTTGTGTCCATTGTCTGAATAAGTCCCCGCGACAAAAGAGCAATTCTTATCGTCCTGTATGGAAAGCAAATGACCTTACCATCTCATGATTGCTTTTTACACAATTTATATCCAACGAAATTACACCCTTACACAACCTTCAACCACATCCATAGACACAATTTAATCACAATTAACTCAGCAATTTTAAATAATAACACTTTCAACGTACGAAAGTAAAAATTAAGTAATTTACCGTAATTACTTTCGCGCTAAAACTACCAACATTAAGTTAATGTCACGAACAGTTGGCAGCTCTGACATTAAAGTTACTTCGAAACATGTCATTATAAAGATATAAGGGGCAAGACGACAAGTTGGTTATAATAAAAATGAGTTTTGACGTTGACAAATTGCCGCCAGAGGGCGCCGCGGGCGGCTTGTTAATGTCGCTCGTGTGACTCCTTAGAGTGTGGTGTTAGGTAAAATATACGCGTGTTTTTGTTGATTCTTGTACAGATGTTTTATTGCAGACCACACAAGTACTAGTAATTATTTTTTCGCTGGTGATAGATATTTTTACCTGACCAATATTATTAATATCTATTGTGTATAAAAAATTTGAAAATATGCTATGACTAGTAACGCGATTATCTACAGTCGGTACAATTGAGGACCGACAGTTTGACAGTTAAGAATGTACTGCAAAAATAGTTCATACGGTGTTTGCTAGAGAAGCCGATTAGGTTTTCATAAACAATTTCTTCATAGCAAGCCGTCGATAAAACCGACTGGAGCCATTCACTACAGTTGAGCATTTCCGTGATCTATTGAAGTATTGACCAGTGCAAACAAAAAGTTTCCTATCAGTATTCAAGAATGAGTTAAGACATTCCTTGGTCTAAGTCATCACAGTGTCGATGTCAATTTGACTATCATGATAAAAATAGGTTTAAATACCTACTGTTACGAATACACATAGTTCAGATTTCATGAAATTGATCTTATGCGCAATTGAGCTAAAAGTGCAAGGAAAATATTTTGCCCTACAAAATTACATTCGACACAGATTCTTATTAATTTACTAAATCTTTCAACCAAGCGTTACGCATAATTATCACATTTAAAACTTAAACTTTAATACATTGACACTTTTAAATTGATAAATTGTATTGACCTTTTACAAATATATAATTAATATCTTAATGTCAAGAGATTAATATAAAATTATATGTTTTATGATTCATAATGCGAGTTTGTGAATAATTTATTTTTAATATATTATATTTTATGGAAAAATTGATTGTATCTACTTAATTTGTAATGGCATTTAGAGACCTTTTTATTGTAATAAATAACTTAAAAATGAGAAAAGATGATCCTTTTTTATAACGATAAACTACAAGTATATATTATAATGATATATGCTTATAGCTTAATCTAAGCTAAATCGGAAGAAAATAGTTTTTAGAATTCTAGAGTTTGTCTTAAATTTTGACATAGACCACTGAATGTAAAATTATGATATGAGTATCCTTTTTTTTACTTAATCATCCATTTTTAGTATATTAAGTACACCCGTGTCTTCAAATTAAACCCTTGCTTTATCCGGAGAACAGACCTCAGTTTGCTATCAAGAATAAAACTCTTTAATTTCAAAGCATTCTAGCTTAAACAAACTATTCATTTACCGGGTAGCCAACAAGCTGACATGATTATTCACTTACTTACACTAAGCAATGATTACAAAAAGCATCCCACGTCTTGCTCATCTCGGCAACGATCACGGGCTGCCATTAGAGCATTCATCAATAGAGGCACGCATCCGCTATGCCGTGACTAGATAATGATTGAAAGTGGCTTCCACATCGTTTGTTCTGTTTGGTACCGAAGATTTGATGCTGTCATTTCCTTGATTGAAATTTGATGATTGATAAAGAAAATCTGAAACAATAAATCAAATTGTTGACAGTCAGTTAGGAAAATAAATAAATGATAGTCACTTGAGATGTCATTTTAGTTTACTGCATGAAATTGGGATAAAAATAAATCTCTGATTTGCGTCTGTGTCATAACAATTATTTAACTTCGCCTTAAAGTAATTTCATTAAAAAAAACAGTAATACAAAGCACATACTTCTATTAATAAATAACAAGCAACAAATAAATAGATCAAACATAAAACGTACAAAAGAAAATCGAAAATTTTACAGACTTCATGATTCTGATATTTGCAAAGAAAATTAATGAAAATAAGATAGGAAATGACAAAAACAGTAAGTGAATTCCCAAAAGAGGTCATTCTAGCTTAAAATATAATCTCTAGTAACTTCATAAAATATATCCTTTAGTATTAAATATTTTACGACAATATTAAACAGGATTAAGATCGGCCTCGTTTTTGTTTTGACTGTATATTCTTCATTGAAGGAATGACGCAGTTTGTTATCAACTGCAGTTTAGGGCACTATGTTAGTCATTTAGTAAATCATACGATGTGGTAACGTCATGTATTTTTTGGTATTTTTTTGATATCTTAAAGTGCTTATTTCTTTTATGCTGGGTTTTCTCCAGTAACAGGAAAATGCATTGTATTGGAACTAGGTGATCTGATGTTTCTTTGATGAAAATATCACTTTAAAAATTGCACATGTAGGTATAGTATATATATGTATTTCTGTGATTTTGCAACATAATTTGTTACAATATTATACAGGCAGAGGTATATAAAATACACGTTTCGCCATTGACAAAGTTAGCCCCAAGTAAAAGGGGACCTAATGCCATCTATCTATGACAATTGTATTTATTTAATTTGAAACCTAACATTTTTTTTGTCCTTAGCCTATTTGAATGTCCCACTGCTGGGCAAAGGCAAAATACAGAAATAAAATGTACTTTTATCTTATCTATATTTCCCTATAATTAAAGATGGTAGCGTAACTAAGGGTGTAAACTTAAAGTCGTACCTAACGTAAACAAAATTTTCGAATTCTACATTTAGATTCCTAACAAGACTACATCTACAAATTCTACGTTATACAATCCAAGAGTACCACTATAAATATCCTTTCAACAAATTGTTTGAACTGATGAGGACACAAACATTTGGCTAAAAGCCACGCAGTAATAACATCTGTGGTTTAAACGTACTACTTGCCGTTGACTTCTCACAAACTGTTGGTTTTATATGAATTTTCTTCTATTTTAGAATAAAGGATGGGATGGTTGGTCTCGTTTCTTTATGTAGTTTGTTTGATTGGAAATTTTAGAATCAGAGCAATATTCGAATCAGCAGAAAATTTTCTTTGGTTCTGACATAATTTGCCATCGTCATTCTCAGGTCTTGATCAAAATTTCTCGTAAAATGTTGAAAACAGTTACTAGCGACGACCTATATTATAATAAATAAAAAATATAACCTTAACTGTTTATAAGGCGAAAGATCTTTTGTCTATCTAAAAATCATTATTTAGATCATGAAACTAATTTAAAATTATGATTGCATACGCTTATATCTTCTTTCAATAAGGTTTTTTTTTTTAACCCGCCAGTAGTCGCGCATGGGTCGAAAAGACCCAGAGCTACAGAATTTCTTTTCAATTACATTTCATTTATTAATTTTCAATTAAAGAAATTCTGTATTATAGAAAATACGGACCAAATTCTGTAGCTCTGGGACTTTTCGACCCATGCGCGACTACTGGCGGGTTAATGCCATAAATTATAAACTTTATTGAAATAAATACGTGACATACTGCTCTAACATACAAAATATTGTTAGTATAACGTTTCCACTGCAACGGATATAAGTGACTCAAATTCCGCCACGCTTATCAGTTCTTTAAACGGCCTCTAAAATTAAACTAGCAATAAATTAAACTAAACCAACCTCGATAATAGTCATATAACTGTCTAGTACTGATTATACACTCATAAACATACAGATTAAAGATTATGGCACAATGTCAGTGAAGAAAATATCGATTCAGGTTAGAATATAGGGTAGGTCTAGGAAAAAGATAAAATAGTTTACAATATAATAACAAGCATGGCTAACAAGATTAGACAACAGATTAGGGTGGTCGCCACGCCACTACCAGTGGTCGTGGGTTCGATTCCCACTCGGAACAAATTTTTGTGCGATCCATAAATACCTCTAGTTGTAATTAATTGTATGTATGTAAAAGTCCCCGCGACACAAGAGCAATACATAACTAGTGCGGGATCCGTCTTTAAAAAAAAGTAAACATAAAAACAAACGCAATAGTTGACGTAGAAGTAAAAGCAGGAAATTATAATGAAATAAAAATATTGGTAACATAAATACAGGATTTAAGAATGATTATGCAAATAAGGTAACCTAAATTACATCAAGCAAAATAATTGCAAGTAATTTAAATTAAGACTGCGACATAAATCATAAGCCTGACATTTAGTTCATGTAAAAACTACTTGTCACTCTTAATCCATGTCCAATCGAGATTACTATCAGCGGACCATAATCACATAAAATTACTTAGAAACTAGCAAAGGTACAATTCCACGGTACCAAGTGCAACCACCTCTCAAATCTGACAAGAGCATGAATAAATCATAACCGTTCTCTGTAATAAAGTAGCCATGTTTATCCCTACATTCATTTATCACCGTTTTGCCAGACCAATACAACTTGACCCCTCTCGTTTCTTCAACAACTTCTGCTCCTGCGTTCAAATTGTTAGTTCGAAAGGTCTTGAAACCTGGCCGGTTGGTATTCATGATTGCAACGGTCATCAATCAAGCAAGTCGGTTAGAATGATGGTCGGTATATTGCGTAATGTGTTTGAAGAATGTTTATTTGTAAGCTTTTTGTGTGGGTTTTTTCGAGTTGTTTTTGTTGATTAATAGCTTGATGGATGGTTCAAGGATGGAATTGCATTTTAATTGCTAAAGTAATTTGGCTGTCCGAGACTTAAGAATGGGTCATCTTTTATGTGTGAAGGAAACTGTTTATAATTAACTACGCACTTGTCTGTTTCATCTCCATTTACAGCAGTAATTGAAATAAGGAAACCAGTCTTGGTAGTTTTAATAATTAGGATGATGAAAACATTGTAGATATTATCTGAAGCTCATATTAGCTTTAAGCCTTCACAATATAAATACAATTAGATTAAACATTATGAATTAATTGAAAATCAAAAATACAGAAATGAAGCATTCTATATCGATCATCAAAATGCCAACGAATGACAACTTTTAATTTATAATAGCTGCTTAAGACTTAAACTCAAATGAGACAAAATAAAAGAGCTTTACTAGAACGCAGAACCTGCGCCAAAATTCTACCAACAACAAACGAATACTAAAAAAAAAATGCGTGAATTATAATCCTGTTCAAACATTCATATACTACAAAGTTAATGTACTGTCTGACAAGACTAATACTTATTAATGACAGATGTTAATGGAAAGTGACTTCTGGACAACGCAATAAAACTCTTTGAAACATATTAATGTTTTCATATTAATAGCTTTCACTAGTGGCGAGTTTAAATACGTCGTGAGTAATTTGATAGAATCAAGGAATGTTGAATTATTAACTACCTATGTTCTGTCTAAATCTGGATTAGGGTTTTCTAGTTTTATTTCCGCTGCTAATATGTCTAGTTGATTTTGAGTTCTTGTCATATAGAAACACATTTTTTTTTGCTCGTTTAAGAAAAAATGTGTGTACGTCTTTAAATGAAGAGCGCATAGGTATATTTGGGGACATATTCGCAAAAATACTGTTGGTATTTATAAATTACAAAAATGGATGTAATTGAGAATAACGGGCTGCAGATGGTGACGATAGATTCAAAATGATGTTTTTATTCAAAAGAAATACACACCTGTCTATATGATAAAGTTTAATACGTAGAACACATAAAATATGACAGCGATGAAGTGCTGACAATAGCTTACGACAAACACGTGTTTGTCAATTAATAAACGAATAAGACAAAGAGCATGAACAGCAAAATATTGCTAAAATATTAATAGCTTTTCTGGTGCCAAGAAACTTGAATATTTCATCGCTTCTCTGAACAGTGTCGATGTATTGATGATAAACGTTGACAGTAATATAATTCGAAGTAAGACATCGGCGGAATAACAATCAGGTACTCAGAATTGTGTTCATTCATTGATTCAAAGGTACACCGCGTGCGAGGCCGGATACGTTTTGTTCTTGAAGTGAAATTTTTGATTTCGAAATTGCAAAGCTTGTGATGAATTATGCAGTAAATGTGACACTGTACAGAGAATTTAATAACACGTCACGATTTTGGCAAGCTGAATCAAAAAATATTATATTGTCATTATAGAAAATTTTTGAAAAACCTTTATTTTAAAGTCTTAATAGGTTTTGAATATCTACACGACTGTCGTTTTTATAAATATATCCAAATAGCGTTTTTCAGTAGTCATTTTGATGCATTTTTTTCTTGTCACCATTTCAATATTGATAAATGAATCAGCATCAATATGTTGATTACCCGGTACTACAAATATGATTCATGACACGGAACTTTAAACTATTTTATTTGACCAATTCTTATCTGCTCTATCAATAATGTCATTAAGTCCACATTTTGTCATTGACAATCGTACAAGGTTTCTCAACAATCGTTCAAGACTATTCTTTCTAGTCATCAATATGAAGTTCTATCAATCCATCATCATGATTCATTACGATTGTACTGATATTATCTGACCTGAATGCATTATCTAGATTAGGTTTTATTGGTATTTTATTTAGATCATTCAGCCTTATTTATGAGGTTGTATTTTTGTATTGTGCTATATTTTTATTCTGATAATACTGTTGTTGAGCCGGTTTTCATTTATCTATATCTGGGTGATATACCTTTAAATTTATTACCGCCAAAGTATCCTAGTTATTTTTATTGGTGCTTTGGCTTTCAGTCCTTTAGATGGTATGTTAACTGAAGTTTCTTATTTCATCTTCCTGATGTTGGAAATTTAGAAAAATGTAATTTAGGTTTGATCCCAATCGTTCAATTATCTCCATTCCAAATTTCAGTTAAATCGCTGCAGCTGTTATAGCATAAAAGCGTTACAGATACTTTCGCATTTATAATACTAATGTTTGATTCCAAAATAAATCGTCTTAATTAATTAGTCCCACGAAGCACTTCTTATTTCACTTGTGCTATGAATTAATGTCGTAACAACTACTGTCACTCGTTCACATTAACACCATTGCC
The DNA here is from genome assembly GCF_050436995.1 of Anticarsia gemmatalis. Classification (NCBI taxonomy): domain Eukaryota; kingdom Metazoa; phylum Arthropoda; class Insecta; order Lepidoptera; family Erebidae; genus Anticarsia; species Anticarsia gemmatalis. The sequence goes on along the minus strand of NC_134750.1, from coordinate 13,528,506 downwards.
AATATGTCGTTAGCATTAGTCACACCTTTAAGTTATGTTAAATTATTGCAATGATTAATACTTTACATTTTTTATTAACTTATAGCTGAACCGCACACCCAGATGAACAAAGGCGTAAGTACGAAAACTTATTTTTTATTGCAGTTTTGAGCAGTAAAAGTAAATCCTACGGAATTTATTTTCGTTAATCACGGTAACGTGATATTTAGTGATGTGAATTGAAGCTTTTAAAAAAATTGTAAGTTGAGAACCTTCTTTTTATAAGTCGGTTAAATAAAGGATTGCATCACATGAGTACAATATTTTTTTAATTAAAGAAGTAAATATACCGGCAAGCTCACCTTTTTGAATAAAAATATTACTTATGTCTCTGAATTTTAACTACTTTTGGTAACACAAGATAAGATAATGAAAGTAGGTACTTAGTATATCGTTAAACAGTTTTTAACTGTCTTATAAAGTAACCATATTCCACTTACACCTTTATATTCCTGGGTGTGCATACTTAACTTAATGGCATCCTTTAATCACCATTTAAAATACCTCATGACCGCACTTAACCGATGATTTCACCTGTAAATGCAGACATACATTATTTATTAGTATTTATATAAAATACTGTATGTTAAGTATGTGTGTTAGTTATGGTCTTTTGAATTGTCCAGTGACATTTATGGGTAAAGCGTTTAACAAGAATAAATTGTTGGAATAAATTGTAACAATTTATTCTATCGATCTTTATAATCATGGCAGAATATCAAAATCATGCTGTACGTTTTAAATTTCAAGTCATACAGTGAAGAGTGTCAGTATTACGAAACTACTTATTTGGTCAACTTCTATGCTTAGTGCTGTGTCTATGACGAAATCATAATATGTCTAGTCTTTCTTCTAACTATGTTTGAGTCGGTTTTTAGTATACCATACCAGAGGCAGCTGATAACCACTATCTTACATGAAGGGACTGTGTCTATCTAGGAATATAAGATTGTAGAATATTTGTTTCTCGATGGCTAATCGATATTAATGGTTGAAGGTTGAACAAAATCTAAAAATAAGAATCAAAGTTAGGAATAAAGAATGCTGTAATACCAAATCAACGTACTAACAATTGCAAATATCTGATTTAGAAAATAATATGAAATAAATCAACGGCAAGATAAATAGATACGAACTAATCCAACCATAACATAATGGTCTTCTCTAAATCCGTCGAGTAAAACACACTATTACACATCCAACACATCAAAAACCTGTAAAAAGATGAAGACAAAGATGGACAAGACTATCATTAATAACTTCAAAGTAAAATAGAACTTAACACTGTAGCTATAAGGTTTATATTGCTATATCAGTTGCAAGAGTATCATGTAATTACTCATGGCTAGCGGCGTGATACCGATTGACTTTGATAAAACGCCCCAACCTACTTGTTTAACACGATTTATTACCTGCGAGCCGCGAGAGGGCCTGGACGTCCGTCACTCGGAATCTAGAATTTTTGTAAGACAATGGAGGTGATAATTGTATTGTTTTGGAATGTTTATGTCAAATACAGATTATGAGGTCTGATTGCTTTATAATGTTTGTCGTAAACTGTATTGTAGGTTCCTATACTCGGTTATAATTAATAATAACCTTTGGCATTTAAAATGTTTTCTAAAATTTAATTCCTAATCAAGACGCAAAAGGCGCTGGTCAATTTCATACAATTTTTCTCGTTAGCTACTTGACTATTTATAGTCAATGATGTTCGAGAATTACCCCTTTTCTGTGCAGACTCCAATCTGTAAAGAAATGCAAATGAATCATTTAATGTCTAAAAACTAGTTAAAACAAAGCAATAATTGATATTTCTGGTCATATTCTCGAAGATGGTTCATATAAAGAAAGAGTACTACATCCTAGCGATAGTAAAATAGCCCACGTCAGTTCAGAAACAGATGCCAATACGAATAAATCTAATGAACTCGTTGACAGATAGACTGATGATGTAAAATATAGTGGTACATAACTCAGATTGCATAAAACATTGTTGCTTGATGTTAGTGACGTGAAACGACACTGAAGTGTCAATTGACTATTAATAGAGAACAATTATTGTCAACTTGATTTGTTTGAAATGACTGTTTTACTTGGCCTAGTAATTAAAGACATTCTCATTTCTTCATTCATCTTCATTAGTCACGGCTGTCATTTTTAAAGATCTTTGACAGACGTTAACAGTAGTCAGAAGCATGAAAGTCTGACAATCAGCTTTACCGAAGGGTATCGTGTTGTTACCCAGGAACTGGGTTGTGGATGCCTGATAGGCAGTCGCTCCATTAAAATTACAGCTGCATCCGGAGAGACTGGAAGCCGACTCCAACTTAGTTGGAAGAAAAACCAAGCTGATGATGATACAAAACGACTTTTGACTGTAATAAGTAACATAACAAATAAATAAAAACATACATACCTACTGGCTATTGAACTTTTAAAACGTTACCTAAAGAATAATGATGGTTCAAAACGAACAAAAATTTACAATGAAGTTATAAATCATGAAAAAGAAGATTTTTTTCTATTTAAGAATAACGTAATCAATTCAAAGCCGGGTGGTCTCAAACCAACAATTGAAAGAAGGCGAGAATCAATTAAAACGTAACGCTTCATTAATTCGAAAAAACCAAAGGTCACTGAGTTTCTGACTTCAAGATATGGTAATATAGTTTATTAATATGTATCTGCAATTTATGTTGAGGTGTCGTATCGTATGTAATTACTATGACACTGATAAATATGGTAGTTACCATATTGCAGGTCTGTTGATAATTACTTCTTTATAATCTGTTTACGATAGAAGAGTATATGAATTTTATATTATAGAAATAGTTGAATAAATAACTAGCTGACCCGAGCGGCATAGGTCTTGATCCTTCCTTTAGATCCAGCCTTAGGGTATAAAGAGAAAACGAGTAAGCTACAATTGACAGTGGGTCTTTAACTATTGTCTAGTACGATAATTTGACTAATATTTATTTATTGTTAAAGCTTATCTGACGGATGAATGTTATTCTTTTGATATCATTCGCTTTTCTAGTTTTATGAATAGCCAGATAAAAAAGGATATTGCCATGTATTTTCGATTCAAATATGACATTAGTCGTTTAATCAGATGCAAATAAATAAAATTAAACGTCTAACTGAACATCAATAAAATTACTAGTTTATGTAATATTGATTATCCGATTAGGAGTAAAAAATACAGTTTTAGTTAAAATATACATCAAAGTCTGCACACGAGATCTTTATCAAAGAATTATAGACTTGTTGTGTATTTACGAGTATAAGTTAAAATGCTAATTGCAGCATGTTTCCTAAGGCGTGAACATACCTCGCTATCGTTTTGTTATTTACGATCAATTTATTGAAATTATTAACTGGGAATCGCTTGTGAAAGTAGATTTACTAGAAAAACAGCTCTTACGTTTTGAAAAATAGGTTTTGAGTGTAAATGATTCATTTAATAAGAAGTTGTGGATGTTTTCTGACATATATGAAGACAATTTTATAAACTTATTAATCGCCAGATCAAAAGCCTAAATGAATAATCTTATGGACTATCACTCTCTTATGGAATGACACATTTTCGTTCTTTTTTCACCTCTTCTTAATTTTTGAAAAAAGCCTTGCTCTCATTTTTCCGCTAATCAATGAACCTAAGAGTATGTTTTGAACATAAATTAGCGCAAAGAACTTTTTTTTTTTGCCTCCTCTTATTTTAAATCAAAATCCTCTTCCATCTAAATTACTACTGTTTAAATTCCATCTAACCTATACATTAAACCATCAAATTCCAAAAAAATAATCCATTGGCGTCGGGACGTGACGACCCCACCGCCCACTAGAGGTACTTAGTACCACTAGTGCAAACAGTCAACCGACTAATGGCGGTCAAACCATTCTAACACGGCGGAAGGAAATAGCGAGACACAAGACGGGCAGCAGCGTCTTGTGATGAGCTTTCCGCCACTGCGATCGCCAACCCGCCTGCCAAGCGTGGCGATTATGGCACAACCCCCCCATAATGATGGCACAAAAAGATCGGCCCCTAGTCCCCGGCGGCCCCGCTATTCCTGACTATGGTAGCGGTCATGGTAACGGCGGGGCAAGGGGTGCTAAGAATCCCCGGCAGCGATCAGGCTACCACAACCGACGACAACTGGCCCTGGCAACATATAACACGCGCACACTGCGGACCGACGAGAAGTTAGTCGAACTGGAGGAAGAATTGAGCAGGATACGATGGGACATTGTAGGGTTATCTGAAGTCCGAAGACAGGGGGAGGACTCAATAATCCTTAAGTCAGGTAACCTGCTCTATTTCCGGGAGGGCGACCAGCAGTCCCAGGGTGGTGTCGGGTTTATCATCCACAAGTCCCTCGTGAACAACGTGGTGAAGATCGAGAGTGTGTCGACAAGGGTGGCGTACCTGATACTCAGAATTACCAAAAGGTATTCGTTGAAGGTCATCCAGGTCTACGCCCCGACTTCGGCACATTCCGACGATGAGGTGGAGGCTATGTACGAGGATATATCCCGGGCTATACATAGCTCCCAGACCTACTTCACCGTTGTCATGGGAGACTTCAACGCGAAACTGGGCAAACGTTGCGGTAATGAGTTGAAAGTGGGGCAATTTGGGTATGGGCAACGAAACGCGCGGGGTCAACTGCTGGCCGACTTCATGGAGAGGGAAGGACTCTTTATGATGAACTCCTTCTTCAGGAAACGGAATCACCGCAAGTGGACCTGGGTGGGTCCCGATGGTGCGACCAAAAATGAGATCGACTTCATCATGTCGACCAAACGGCGCATATTCAATGATGTCTCTGTGATCAATGCGGTGAAAACCGGGAGTGATCACCGAATGGTAAGAGGCACATTGAATCTGAACATAGCGCTCGAACGGTCACGACTGATGAAGTCCACGCTCCGACCGGCACCTGCTCATATTCAAAACCCCGAGAGCTTTCAACTCGAACTACGTAACCGATTCGAGTGCCTAGGTGAGTGCGTAGATGTGGATGTTTATAGCAACAGGCTCGTGGAAACTGTCCAGATGACTGGGTCCAAGTTCTTTAAGACCCAGCATCCAAAAAGAACTAAAAAACTCTCAGACCCTACCCTACAGCTTATGGAAGAACGACGTAGGATGGTTCAGCAGTCCTCCGGTGACGTGACAGTCTGCCGGCGGCTCAATCGACGGATCTCAAAGTCCCTGAAACGCGATATACGCCAATTCAACACCAAATGTGTTGAAGAGGCTATTGAGCGGAACAGGGGCTCTAAGGTGTTTGCCAGGGATCTATCCATTGGGCAAAGCCGGCTGACCAAACTGAAGACCGAGGACGGAAGGATCATATCTTCCGGAGCTGAGCTCATGGGTGAGATAGAGAAGTTCTACGGACAGTTATACACGTCCACACGATCACCTGTTTGCAGTGCGGCAACAGATCCAAGAGCCGCACTAACCCGACACTATACCGAAGATATCCCGGACATCGACCTGTGCGAGATTAGTATGGCTCTCAGACAGCTCAAGAACAACAAGGCTCCAGGTGATGACGGAATAACAGCAGAGCTTCTAAAAGCGGGCGGACAGCCGATATTAGAAGCTCTCCGAAAACTGTTTAATTCCGTCATTCACGAGGGTACCACGCCTAAGGCATGGCACAGGAGCGTGGTGGTGCTGTTCTTTAAAAAGGGCGATAAAGCCCTTTTGAAGAACTATAGGCCCATCTCGCTCCTGAGTCACGTCTACAAGCTGTTCTCGAGAGTTATTACGAATCGTCTCGCTAACAGGTTCGATGACTTCCAGCCTCACGAACAAGCCGGTTTCCGAAAAGGCTTTAGTACCATAGACCACATACATACGCTGCGGCAGGTTATACAGAAGTCCGAGGAGTATAACCGGCCCCTATGTTTAGCGTTTGTGGACTATGAGAAAGCCTTCGATTCGATCGAGACCTGGGCAGTGCTACAGTCTCTCCAGAGGTGCCAAATTGACTATCGGTACATCGAAGTGTTGAAGTGCTTATGCGAAAACGCCACCATGTCAGTCCGCCTTCAAGACCAGAACTCGAAACCTATCCAGCTGCGGCGTGGCGTGAGACAGGGAGATGTAATATCTCCGAAACTGTTCACCGCTGCACTGGAAGACGTCTTCAAGCTTCTGGATTGGAGAGGACTCGGCATCAACGTCAATGGCGAGTATTTGACTCACCTTCGATTTGCCGACGATATCGTAGTCATGGCTGAGACCATGGAAGACCTAGGCGCAATGCTCGATGACCTCAGTAGCGTATCCCAACAAGTGGGTCTCAAAATGAACATGGACAAGACAAAAATCATGTCGAACCACCATGTCAGACCCACCCCTGTCAAGATCGGCGACGCTACACTCGAAGTTGTTGACGATTACGTCTACCTAGGACAAACTGTCCAGTTAGGTAGGTCCAACTTCGAGAAAGAGGTCACTCGTCGAATCCAACTCGGCTGGGCAGCGTTCGGGAGGCTCCGACACATCTTCTCGTCCGAATTACCGCAGTGTCTCAAGACGAAAGTCTTTGACCAGTGTGTGTTGCCAGTGATGACCTATGGCGCTGAAACGTGGTCGCTAACTATGGGCCTTATCAGAAGGCTCAAAGTCACCCAGAGGGCAATGGAGAGGGCTATGCTCGGAGTTTCCCTGCGAGATCGAATCAGAAATGAGGAGATCCGCAGGAGAACCAAAGTAACCGATATAGCCCTAAGAGTTGCGAACCTCAAGTGGCAGTGGGCAGGGCACATAGCTCGCAGAACCGACGGCCGTTGGGGCAGAAAGGTTCTGGAGTGGCGACCACGAACCGGGAAACGTAGTGTTGGCAGGCCCCCCACAAGATGGACCGACGACCTGGTAAGGGTTGCCGGAGTCCGATGGATGAGGCCGGCCCAGGACCGGTCCTATTGGCGCTCGATGGGGGAGGCCTTTGTCCAGCAGTGGACGATTCCCGGCTGAGATGATGAATCCAATACTCTAAAATAAATACTACCACATCCACAAAACACACAAGACTAAAGTGTTCGTCACTCCGAGGGCCTCACAACGCGATGATCTATCAACTTGTCTGCACAAGATTAATGCGTGCAGATGATTGACGATTCGCGTTGTCGGCGTCGCTCTAATGGTACATATGCCCAATGTTTGCTGAGCTTGGATGTTGGTAACGCGTATTGGTGTAGCTGGTGTTTGTTTAAGAAAAGTATACTTAAGAAATTAGTTTTGCGTTTATACTTCGATCTAGACTGGTGATACTTTTAAGGATATCCTATGATTTTAAGTATATACTTTTAAGGATATCCCTGAAGTTTTCAAAGGTGGTTTTGAAATAAAAAATTCCGAATGAAGAATCAGTTGAAGTTGTAGATTTCAATAGAATGACGTTAAATTAGTCTGATGCTATGGTTACTCATATGATGGTGACAGAGGTAAGGAAGAAGTATTCCTCTAAAATACCGCAGTTTAGACTTCTTCACCTAAGATTTGATTAGCTACAAATAACGGCTACGCTTCCATTTTCTAAAATCAAGAAACGTATCAAATTCCTAGGATATTATTCTAATTTGGGAGGAAAATAATTACAACGGAGAAACATAGTAAAACCATAAAATCATAAATGTCTCCAATTTTACTGCAGCACTGCAGATTAATCAAGTAGGTAACCTGCATAGATAATATCAATATTTCCCTTCATTTACAAACTGTTATGACTTTCAAAATATATATAAGCGATCAAATTCAATCGTATTGCGAATTCTGTTGCAATACCGTCAGAAATGAAGTTTATGGCGATATTTTCTACTGATCATTGTTCAAGTCATTTTGCAAACAAGGCTTTACTAAACCAGTGACATTTACGACCCATTTTGAAAGTTGTTCTTTATTAATTTATTAACTCTGTATAAGTTCTCCAGTGTTAACTGTTTGAGCTTCAATTGTCTCATTCAGTTTATTGCCTACATTTATTTTACTGCCATGTATTGGGTGGTCTCCATAAAGGATTATGTCCTTGACAAAACTGATGTTATTTGGAGAAACTTAAGCTAAAAATACATTTATTGTTTAACATTTGAGTAGGTGTAAAATTACCTTGTTTTACAAATCGGAAGTACCTAAATAAATTATCGAAAAATTTGATACGTCTGCAATGTTTGGCGCAAATGTTTGATCAAATGTTGGTTGAACAGTAGTTGGCAGTTGGCACATAGTTCAAACTGGAGTATGAAAGCTTATTTATGTGGCGTCTTAGCGGATGTCTAGTAGACAATAACGTTCCTAATACTTAAATCAACTCGTCTTACGATCAAACAAAAATGTTGGAACACTTTAATCTTTTTTGATGTTTCGAAGAATTCTTTACCGTTGACTGAATGTTGAAGATTCTATTAGAGTAGTAAACAATAGTTTCACAGAAAAAGTGAGTGAGGCAGTTTGCTTATGTTTGTATTGAGGAAAATATTTGGAACAAATGTTGGGATTGAAAAGTAGGTCTGTAATATTTTTATTTGTTTTTTAATACTGCCCATTTTAGCTGAATGAGTAGTTTGATAACGGACTGATCTGAAGTAGGTATTTGTTATTCAACACTTAATTTAAGAGGTAGTTTTTTGATACAAACTAAATATTTTACGTATAAATCTGTCGTTTCATTAATCAAAGATAAACTAACGTGTCTAACAATATTTTATTACCATCATAAAATTATGACAACTTAATAAACCAATCCCGTTACCAGTGTTACCACTCAATTAAATCATAAAAATACGCATAAAAATCTAGATTTCTATGAATATAATAACAAGTTCGCAACAGTGCAGTAATTATTTCACATCTGATGATAAATCTAAGAAAGCATTGCGTGACGCCCGGGTATGAGCGAACCGTCAATCATGATGGAACATAGATTATAGAGGAGAGAGTAGACGCGAGAAAAATAAAACATTTTATTACTGATTTGACAACTTAACTGGTGTGAGTCATTGTTGATGCTAAGGCAAGACCATTTTACTGTCAGTAGAACCATTTACTATTGTTGTAGAGTATCGACAACCGATAAGCTATCGAAAAAAAATGTATGAAAATCTAATCTCTGCTTAAGGCTTTTTTGTGTAGAAAATTGATCAACGTGTTCTTCATCTTCAGTGCATACTTAAGAACTATTTATTACAAGTCGCTTACGTCAAATGTTCCCTAGTTGATTTTCTTGACTGTAGAATCTATACATCAGTCCGATAACAAATGTATATTTTCAGTAACTATATAAAGTCCCCCATGAAGAGCATCGTTGCCTGTATTTAAAAGACTTCTCATCTAGAATTATGTCAAGATGGATAAAGGGTCCAAACAGAAATATTAGGCTTAACATTGGATGGATATTACGACTGGATGTTAAAATAATTACCTCTTAAAATTACTAATAATAATAACTAGATCGAATTCACCCAGTACAAGGGTCTTCGAATAGACCATTAACCATATAAAAGAATAATTTATTGCATAATGCAAAATCTCTTCTAATTATTCCTTGATCTATGCAGTACAATGAAAAACCACAGCAACTTGATGTCTGTCATCACAACGAAACAATAATGACAGGGAATTCGCTGTTCATTGCTGCGTCTTAATTAATGCAAATACATTGCTAGTATCGCAAGTGTAATGTATAGCGTGTGTGAGTGGAATAAGTAAATTAGTTGATTCGTTGAAGCAATTATGTTAAGTTACTTTGTTGCGTTTCCTCAGGATGTTACATGTGTCATCGTGATTAATTACTTTCTTATAGTTAAGTCTCTAATTAATTGTGGAAGTTGATTGTTTGATTACTGCGTAGTTCATATTACTCATCATATAAGACGACTTGTTCATGCGACTTTCCATGGGTGGAGTTGCATGAGCAAATTGCAAGAGCAACAATTGCTTTTTTCGGGGCTTAATCTATCATTTTGCCAAATTTTATCAAAATGGGTTTAGACGTTTTCACATAAATGAGGGAGAAAGCAACAAACTTGACGATTTTACTTACAGTGCGTCAGGAGAGGCCAAATTCTCTTACAACATAAACAGAAAAAAATAAATTTAAGATCAATGGAAGCTAAATATATGAAAAAAGTACGTTGACAGTATTTAATACAATGTCTTCTTCATAAAACTTAACACTTACGTTTAACAAGCACTTTTACCGGTTTATCATGATCGTCAGTAAAATAAGATAGTGTACCAGGTGTCATGTAAGTGTCAACGTCACATAGCGTGAGCAAGCGCATCTTAGAACGAGAGCTGAACCGTGAAAAATGAAGGATTTATTTACTTTAGTCAAAACTTGTCTGCTTGTCGGTGTCTAAGTGACTTTTAGACACAAATTCTGATAATATGTTGTGTGAGTAATTAAATTAAATTTTCTGCTAAATCTTTTTATTCCATAATCCATGACTGTATTGCTGAGCAAGGGTCCTTTTTTCAAGAGGGGTTAGGCCTTAAGAGACTTTGCATGTCCTTAAGAAATGTGTTAAAAAATTTTTAGTCATTGTTCATCACGATATTCTTTTTTATTGCGGAGGAAAAATCGCTCCAGATACCTGATGTCCTAAATGGGAAATATCGGCGCATGTGGTGTGTCCACTAAACTGCCATCGCGCTACCAGAAGCCGGTCATCTTGTCTGCCTAGATAGTGAAGTCTTGGGCCCTATAGTACCTTTTACTAGGTAAGCTAACTGATACTTATTAAAAGTTACAACTACGATGACAGCCATGTATCTGAAAGACTTGATATTACAAAAAATATTTTAATTTCTCATCAAAGAAAGTGATGGCAAAACAATGATAGACATATATCTGCTCCAATTAATACAGCAGATGTATGATTGATAAACGCTTTCGAAAACCAAGCTCCCAGTCTTAATATTGGCTATAAATCAGTTGCGAACAGACAGTTCGCGTGTCGAGAAATGCGAGATTATAAATAAACTAGTCGTGCGCTTGCGACGACACGACAAGCCGTTTAATACTACACAACGTTTTGACGTGAGCGTTATCGTGCTGATAGAGCTGACATCTCGCGGATTATATTGTGTTTGTTTGTTTGTTTTTTCGTGTGTCTTGAGCATTATACTAGTGATATTCTTGTTGTATAAGTGTAGTAGAGTGTATTGATTATAAATTCAGGTTATTTAAACTTTTAAACCTGTTACTAGTCTTGTTTTATTATTGAGTACCTTTTTGAGTATTACTAACGTTCTTATATCTACAAATTAGGAAAGCAACTTTAAAGCTTAAAGATAATCAACTTGTACCTTTATCAATAAACTACTACCTAAAATTGGCAGCACCTAAGGTTATTCACCTCTTGTTTAATAAAGGCAACCAAACTGTTGAAGAAAAAAGTTATAGACCATTTTATGAAACAGCAGAATCGGTAAGCCATAACCTCTCAATCATAGTGGTAGAATCCAAACATAAATCAGTTTTATTTTCGCCAACGGTGAAATGAAGCCAATAAAATGTCCACTACTTTCCACAAATCACGCGCTGCCAACGGACGGCGTCGAAAAGTTATGTCACTTACATGTCGTGTGTCACGTCATGTCCGCGACATTCGGACATGACGCCGTGACAGCCCGTCACGCTCGCGGCCAGAGCGGTAATTAGCTAATTGCCACGTGACTTTCACTTCACATCGAAACAACTTTATTGTATAAACATAAGGTTGAACATCGCTTGTGTTGTCCGTAAATGTTGTAGTCGTAAATTTCGCCTCATTAAAATATCGTGCGTGAATCATTTTTGATTGACGCTTATTGCGGTGCAATAAAGTCTATTTTGGTAATGACGTTGATCGGTTGTTGTGATGTGTTAGACAATAACGGGCGGTTATGAGTTGTACGTAAATCCTTTAATGAGCTGATCTGACAGTTGAATTGATGGGAAGCTGGTTGCTACGATCTGATGTATTAATAGTTGATTCTGACATTTAAATTTGTTTTTATGTAATTTAATGTTCGTGAGGATTATTTGTGTGTTTTGTGAAGGTAGATTAATGTGTTTTGCGGCCTTTTTTAAGGTATCAGCTGTGCTCTCCTACGTCATAGCACTGGTAGAATGTTGTACGCTGTAATAAACTGTGTAGTTTATGTAAAAATTATCCAAAACAAGCTACCACAGAAAACCCCATAAAATACCAGGACAAGCCGAGATTGAAACCCAGCTTATTCCATTTATTATTAATCATCAACGCTATCACTCGGCTTCCATTTTGTTAATAAATCTGAGTAAAAAAATATTTGCTTTTTGGAACTTAAACAAATAAATAGTGAAATAGTTAACAGCCAATATTTCAGTAAAATACAAATATTTGTATAACTGTATGTGAATCTCTATCACTAAACGAAATATAACTGTTATGCATTTACTTTAGTCGGATTGTCCATTTCCGGATTTGAATTGGTGTTAGTATTGACACAAGTAGCGCAATGTTTCAGTCAAAAACATGTATTCATATAAAGTTTTTAAAAATTAGCGTAGGTAGTAACCTATGGTAGCTAAAACCCATTGTTACCCGATCTTCCCACTGTTTACCTGAAATCTGACTACCGTGTTGGACAGTACCGACTGCTTCCCGCTAGTCGCGAACAATTTTGCCCAAAAATTTCGGCAACCGATTGGCTCAGAATTAAGGCGCTAGTACAAATATCACTTTTATTGCGCAAATCTTGTATGAAAATAGAAACAACGCTACCTTATTTAATTAATAACGTCCATCAATAAAAAAACCCAGCATGACATTTTCCTCTACACAATTAGTCAATCAGCCGACAGCGATTGCAGTGAACTGTCAACGAATGTCAATTAATTGATCATTGTCACGATAGACATCGATAGCCACGATTATGGGAACAACGGGTTTTTATTGTGAAGAAATTACCGCGATTGATACGATTATGTGTTGGGAAATGTGATTGTAGTGACTGTTATAGACAAGGAAGTATTAGGATGATATTTTTTTCTGTTGCGTCAGAAAATCTTAGGTGCATGTGAAGTCAATTTTCTAATTAAACTGAAGAAAAACAAATGTAGCCTATTATTGCAGATATTTTTCAGATTGGCTGAGTAACAAATGGCGGGTTTGGGGTACTGTTCTTAGTTCCTTCAAAATATTCCTAAAGACATGCCGGGTTACCTGACCATTTTTCTTTTACTTTTATTCTTTATTTGTTGTATATTAGATTTAATAAAAACACAAACATTATTACGTTGCATTATTAGTAAATTTTAATTTGCTCATTCATATTTTTTAAATTGCGATTGTAAAGTACTGCCAAAACCATAAATGCACCACAGAATTAAACAACTATACAGCAGACAAATCCATAAATAATTAACATTAGAGCATATACACAATTTAATAACACATTTCATAGTACTAACTTCGAAATCCGATGTAAAATGGCCGGCAGCGTGTCAGCCGTGTCAGGTGTCAGCGTGACAGATCACCAACGTGACACTCGACGCGACACTGTAGCAAGATTTATTATTACGTGTTGCCTCTGTAATTTGGACTACTCTGTTGAAGTGCGAGGATTTTTGGATGTATGTTACAAATGTGTGGAATTGTTACCTTGTTATTTACATGTTAGTGTAACTTTGAAACAGTGTTTTTGTATTATGTTGTACGAGACAAGTAATTATTTAATTTCGTTTACTTAATCGATATAAAAATAGAAATGAGTCGTTAAATTTTGTCGCATTAAAAAAATCCACTCTATCCTAATTCACCAGAATACCGTGGATTATGATAGTTTTGGTCACGTGACTGTTGCGTTTATACTGCGAACATTACAAAAATCTATTTTTTTTCAAATTTTCTCTTTTTGTACTCGTACTCTAGACTGATATTTAAAACATGTTTAAATAAGCTAAGAACTTAGAAAACTTAACCAAGCTGTTTTTACAGTTATATTTTATCTACAGACATGTAACAATAAAAAATTACAAAATAATTCCCGCAACAACTCACAATATTTATCAAATCAGATCCTTCAAATTAGTTTATAATAAATGAATTACCGTAGACAAGATAATTAGTATTATAATTACTGAGGCGATTACACAAACCTTGGTACGAAATAATTTGCTTGTAATAACAGCACATCATCAATCAAATGTTTATTTGCCAATGATTTTTATACTATACTAGCTGACCCCCGCAACTTCACTTGCTTCACATAAGAGAGAATGGGTCAAATTTTCCCCCGATTTGTAACATTTTTCTCTGGTACTCTGCTCCTATTGGTAGTAGCGTGATGATATATAATAGCCTATAACCTTCTTCAATAAATGGACTATCTAACACTGAAAGAATTTTTCAAATCGAACCAGTAGTTCCTGAGATTAGCGCGCTCAAACAAACAAACAAATGAAAAACAAACAAACAAACTCTTCAGCTTTATAATATTAGTATAGATTTGTATCGTTTTGTATGTTTGTTACATCTTCAGTAAGCACTGAGCAACCTATGATCGTAGAAAGAGTTTTCTCAATTATAGGTCGAAAACAACAAGTTATTTAATTTAATAGGTTTTCCTACCTTTGTCAGATTAAAATTATAGTAGACAGAGCTATGTCAAAAGCTGGGACAACTTAAATTTTGTCAATAGTTTTTAACCGCCATTGATATTGTGGACTACTGTTTGCTTTTCGCTCTTCAGTTATATTGAACAACGGATCATTTATATCATTTCCATCAGTCACAAAGACGTTCAACGTTACGTTTTTATAATAATTATTAAAATAAATAACAAGCTGCCTTGAAGTGTTCATCAATCACCTTACCTACTTATTTATTTTTAATAATATTTATCCAGTATTCGTGTACTTTATCTAGGCGAAGGTTTCATCTCTGCAATTTCAAACCCACAAAGTATCTGATGATTTCAAAAATCAATCTTTGACTACAAAAATCAGACTCTAAAAGTAATATATTAACAAGACCCCTTTACAAGAGTCTTTATCACACTAATTTGCAAGTATCACATCTTCCATCTCTTTCACTCCAAGCTAATTATCCTATATCTGTCGTTCAACACCTGTAGAAGCTGTATAGTAAACATGGAATAGGTTTAAACGGTGCCAGCGCGGTGACAAGATACAGCGGACCGCGTTTCTAATTGACACGTCTCGCCGGGCGGAAATACGGATGCGAGAAGGTAGTATCGATGAAAATGTATTTTGTATCTTGCTGATTTAGCAAAATGTAATTATGTGAAATAAAATCATAAATTAGATAAGATTGTTCGTCTAATCTAGCTTTTATTTAACGGAAAAAGAAAAGGTTCTGTAAAAAATAAAATAATCGTAATGATTATGCTTCGTTTTCTTTGAAAACATTTGTCTTTAAAAAACAATTATGAATCTAGATTAATTTATTCTTAATAACTTTAAACCATTAATAAGCTTACTACTTACTTTCACTTTTAAAATTAGTGGACAACACCGAATAAGAAAATTAAATAACCTCATATTAATCCTTTCAAAAAGTAAACTATAAATCTATGAATTGAAAAACAATGTAATCTTCTGCTGCTCAATACAACAATATTAACTGTCACTGCAAAACTATCGATAACTAAACGCCCATCACTAGTACAGTCGGGTGACAGTCGGAAGTCGGCGCGGAAGTAATGGCGCGACTGTCAGCGACTGTACACGCCAGTGTTGCGACTTGTACAATAGTATATTGTGACTTATAGAGGCCTTGTATCGTTCAGTGTTATGTAATGCTGAGTCAAGTGTTGGACTCAAGGATTAGGGTTATTGCTGTTTTAATAGAAATGTTTGGTATAGATTAAAAAAAATAAAAAAAAACAAATTGAAGGTTTTAGGTATAAATATTTCTCTACGTTAATCTGAATCACCCAAGTTTCTTTTTCGAGTATATTTTTTTAAATAATTCGCTTGAATATGATATGATTTCATACTTTTACACATACAATCACTGTAGGCAGAGATAAGCGAACGCCACTTGGTCCAATCCTTACAAACTTGCTTTGCTTCATTTACATCTTCACTCGCTTATCAAGTTTATTGGTTAAATATTGCGAGAGGTAAGCTATTTTGAAATCGAATTTTCATTTATTTCTACGCTACACTTCATTAAAATTGTCTCTTTCGCTTAGAGGGTGAATATTATTTAAAAGAAAAGAAGCATTATTTATTCTCAGGTCTTCAGCTTTTTTCAGAACTGAATCAAATACAACTGAACTCCGATAACAACAGTTGGAAAATATATAGATTTTAGCATTTAAAATAATTGGATAGTGGATTAATATTTTTAACACGAATCATACCGATACACAATTTCCAGAATTTTCTTAGTACTGTCACTTTTTCATTAACATCAGTAACAAATCAACAGGTGACCTTTAACCCGTGACCTGCCGTCACATTGTTTAACAAACAGCTGTCAATCAACGCCGCCATTTACATAATACGACGTGACATTCACGTGAAGAAACAAAAAGCAATTCTTATTAATTTTAATATTTTCTAATGTACTGTTTGTAATTAAGTGATGTCCTTCAACATTTTTAGGTGCGTAGTACTCGTAATCAGCGGTCCTGTATGACAAGATGTATGGATGCGAAATAAGTAAAAGAAGTTTGTAGAACTAGTAGCAAGTTGCGTTCTTTGGTCTCTGCCTACCTATGAAATAACCGGTGATGTTTAATGTATGTATGCATGTAATGACATGTATTTGTTAATGGCACTGAGAGATTTACGCATTCATGGTTTATAAGACTAATCATGTCCATAGTATTAAGTAAACATAGTAGTCAAAGTGGTCACCACGCTGATACGAATGAGCGCGAACCTAGGGTCCATTCCCACACATGACTTATATTTCAAAACATTATGCCATTGTAGATTAAGTATGTAGTCTTCGATCAAATTTTACTTTGTACCCATCTTTTTGATTTATAATCTTCGCTATACAAGATTCGTCCTTAGTGCGCATATTACTTGTGTAGAAACACAATTTTTTTTTGTAAAACCTCGACCAAGAAAACATTAGTTTTTCGTAGATTTTCCTACATTTTCGTAACAGTAACCAATACATTTCGTGCTTGCAACAAATTACAGCCGCACAATGAACGGCTAAACACGTAAACACTCTTATTTACTATGTAATTAAGTTAGTCAGTAATTAGCCCACTTGACTCGTTGGCAGTTTAACTGTTAATAAATCGCGTTATTTATTGCCAAACTACTTTTTAATTACGTTTTTTAAATCGCTAAATTGTAAACGCAAACATTGATAAAGTTAAGCTACGTTCGTACGGATGCGATATGGATGGGAGACCTTGTACACGAAATGTAAACGGCTGTACTTTAATACCGGAACTAGAGGTTACTTTAAAATCCGATCTATTTTGGTATTATTAAACAAAAGTATCACTACCTGAAACTGATCTCATTAAACTTAACTCATAAATTATAACTTTGTCTTTGAGATTTATATTTTATTTAGCTTTAAGTATTTGAATAATTTTAAGAAATGCGATATAATTTTGTTAATTGTTATATTTGAATAATTTGCAACTACATTTATAGTCTAAACGTGAAATTGTAAAACTGAACGACTGAAGCTATTTTTTTGTAAATCGTAGACGGTCTTCTCGACACAGGCATGCCTAGTGAGAAGACCACCAGATATTGTACCTTCCGTTAAGAATGTACCAGCTTTAGATATAGAAATAATGTGAAGTGTTTATTTTAGAACCTTTTGTGTTTGTCTATTGCTGCAATATATATTTTTTTTTTCATTTTTTCTTTCTTCTTTTACCCCCTTACAGTTAAAATGCTAAGCCGATTTGGATAAAATATAACAGGTTTGTAGACTATATCCGTACTGAGGTCATAGGTTATGTATTTTTACTACACGCAATCTTAGATCCAATCGGGACCCCAACAAAAACGTATTGTGTAACGTAACAACGTCAATAAAATAATTTCCAAGCTAATCTTTCAATCACTGTCTGTAAAACTGTCACAGTATATCAACTACAAAACAAAGTAATTAAATCTAATTACCTATTGTTGGACACACAATTATAATTTATCAAACTTATAACCGATCGATCAAAGTCGATTGCAATCTATCGACACTACGAAAAAAGTGTACAACACTAGTCATTAGTGATGTCGTGATTATATAATTTTGACAGTCGATAATTATAATTTATGACTTCTAAGTTGACTTTAGGTGACATGCGATAGTATAAGCATTGTATATTGTTAGACAACTCACACACGGTCATTCGATTCCAAACTAAGTAACTCGTACTATGGTGACCAGATAACTGATAAACATACTACATACTTCTAAATACATACATTGATAAACTAACATAAAGGCTCAGAACAGATACTTATGCTTATCACGCAAATATTTATCGCAGGCAGGATTCGAACCTACCACACATCGCGCTGGATTTTGCAGTGAGGTGACCGCGTTAACCACTGCATCAGTTGAGACTACTATATAATACTACAATTTGATTACATTTTCTGTTTGTATTTTTGAGATTTATTCGTTATTTCTTGCTTTTGAATATTTACAAAATACAATTGTAAATTCAAAGCGACTGTATTTAAAGTTTTGACACTTGACATTCGTAGATGCAAATGTGTGTGACATTCGTCTGTCGAATGCATAATCGTTTTGCTGTCTCGGAATGTCATTACTGAAGTTAAAATTGTCATTTTTAAATGTGAAACCTAAATATTCGTATTCAAATGTTTGCAATACGGGATCTTGGATTTGATTCCCGAGACGTGCAAAGGTGCAATTTTTTTTTGAACACATCTCCGGCACTAATAAAATTGTTCCGTGTAGGAATCGAACCCACGGCCTCCCGACGCAATGGTAGCGGCGTGGCGACTTTGACTACTGCGCCACGGAGGCAGTCAAAAATTTAGTTTTTCTTAATAGAATATTATCAATGCCTTGGGTTTGATAATGTGTCCCGTGTTTGACAATACACTTCGGCCTACACCGTCAAAATAAAAAATCGAATAAATCATTACATCACCATCTCCATAATATTATACCTAAATTGATCCAATGTGTAAAGATACCGATCTAAATTAATTGATATAATTAATCGATAACACTTACATGGTAATTACATATTATCGATTCAGTGTAAAATCGATTGTTGTGATATGATATAGTTTTATTAATTTATTGATTGAACTGTGTTTTAGTTTTCAATGACGCCATACTTTGATAGATGATCTTAGATTAAATTCTTCATAATAATATGATTGGTAATATGTGACATGACTATAATATATTGCTAAGGGTTTTTGATTTAAGATTGTAGATTCGATTCAAGGGTATGTAATAATTGATGATTTTATTAGGTTAATGATAGATAACGGTTTCTAATTTGGGAAAAAATTGAAGCCTAGTTTTTTTTCTTAAACTGAAAAGTAATTACAATTAGTCTTGTCATTGCAACATAAGAAAAGATGGTGAACGGAATGCCTTTGGTTCAAGTTCGCTGCAGTTAACTTTTTTTACGCACTAATAATAGTTCTGTTTGAGAATCGAACCCACGACCTCCCGACGCAATGGTAGCGGGGTGGCGACCGAAACCGACCTAAACTTTCGTAGTAATAATTACATTTACAAAAAACATTAATTACAAACGTAATATTCAGATACAAACTGTCAGTTAGAACAAACGTATGTGTCCGTTCATTAATAAGTACTAGTTAAAAGTAATGAGGTTTGATTAAGTGAAGCAAACGCTTCCGCAACAGAACGGATTACACTTGTAATAGATCATCATTAACTTGCTTTGTACATGCACTAGGTAAAGTTAGTGAGTTTGCTTAAGTTGGATTTTTTAGTTTTAAGTTATTTTTGTCTATGAATTGGTTTTAAAAAGAAAACTGCAGTTTTCAATATAAAAATCAAAAAATTGCAATAGAAAAAAAATCTATAGTTTTAAATTTTGTCAATTTTCCGTTCCGTTCCCGAGGCTTAAATGTTTTTTTCTGAACTCATTATAACACTTTTTCATTTACAAAACAAGGAAAGACAATATCGATAAATAAAGGAATTTTGTACTTTTACAACTGTGCCTCGATTCTCTACTACTATCGACTACCGACAACCGAACTGTCATGGAGAAATTTTGTATGAAAATCTGATCAGCGCCTCTGACGGGTGTCGTAGGAAACATGTTGGCAGTACATTCTAAATGTCAAAATTCGATAGCTAGCCGGTTGTCGGTAGTCGATAGTGGTAGAGAATCGAGGTACTGATTTCAAGGAAAATTGTCTCTATCTATCTATCCTGATTTATTTAACATTTTCTGCTATCTAAGACACCTAACAGGTGGAGTGGCAGGATACTACTAAAGATAAAAACTTTCTAAACCATGTCAGTAGTTTCAGGGATGCGAACAAACAAACAATTTAAAAGGCTAACATTATTACCGACTTCGTAATTATCGCTACATAAATCATCATTTAAACTTCTATTTTGATAACAGTTTCCTGAAGCAGTTAAATTTTCCGCTAATACGTTTCTGTTAATTACAAAACATCAGTTAATTACATAGTATTATCACCGACAATCTTGGCTTAAGTAAAATTAATTAGCCGTCAACAATGACTGTGGATCCTTTTCATGACGATTGGGCCATTAACGGTGGTTGAAAACTATGATTTGTATTGCGTTTTCCAGCACTTGACCCTGTAGTTGTGTCATACTGTAGTTCTATTTTAAAATACAGACTGCCAAATATGTATATAGCTCTTTCGTTAGTGAGTGACTACCTGATGGAGAACACACAGCAGATACTATTCAGTGTATGAATATGAAGTTTGATATAAAATTCCTTAGGAACTGTACATTAGTAGTAAGAGAGGGTTTTTAGGATATTCCATCCCCTAGGGGATATTTTCGCAGGCAAAGCAATAAAAATAGTCGTAGCAAAACGTTGGGTTTAAGATCAATCTCATCCCATCGTTGCAAAAAGACTTATAATTATTAATTTAATTAGTTAGGAATACTATTAGCAGTAACTAATAAAAAGGCGGCATATACTTATATTATGAACTCTTCAAATATAGCCTTTTACTACGTTTTAAAGAACAAATCGTCTTTTTTACATAACAAACTATTCACTCGTTTATTTCTACAAAATTTCACGTGCAAAGAAAATAGGTGCATTTTTCGAACTATGAAAAATCATAGTTAGTATTACTTCGGCCCCTCTTCTCACTCCCCTCTTTAACTTCGAGTATGATTAACGAGTTCTCCACAAATTCATTTGACGCCAGATGTCCATTGCTCTTTAATTGACTTCACGTGAAATATGATCGAAAACATCGTTCATCGTACGATCAGTTTTCTAATATTACTTTTTAAATTAAGTTGTTCTATCTCTTATAAATTAATGCTGCAAGGCAAAAAAAACCTACGACATTTACTATGAATGACTAAACTACTGAGCAAGTCAATATTAATTCATTAGCGTCATTTTTTTATTGTCAAATTAAGTGTCTGTGTTATGGTTTTTTCAAAAGGTACAGTCGGTAAGAAAAACTTAAGCAGGCGGGTGCAATCGTGCTCTTAAACTTCAAAATTATCTAGAAATTATTTGCGTAAGTCCATTTTTGAAACGTATTTTCAGCAGAAACTAGCAGAAAATGTGTAAATTATTATTTAATGTTTAATTTTTTGCATTATTATGTCATATTTATACTGGGAAGTTAAACTAATGTTTATAGCAATTACCACAAAATACTTTACAGAAAAAAAATCAACGTAACTCTTGTACAAAATCCTGCTCATTCAAATATAATAACAGTAAATAAATATAAAACAAAACAGAAACCGAAAAATACAACATTAAGCCGTCGCGTGACTTAATGTAAACTACAAGTCAAATGAAGGAAAATCTACTAGGTATTAGTCAACTTCCTACCAACTATAATTATTATGAAAGTTATTCAAGGTTATATTCTTGGAACATTTATATCAACAAAATACGACAACATAATTGTAATATATTGCCACTAATCTTACTATTTCTGGTTTATTTTACAAGAAAATTGTATTACTTTGGGAAATTTTATGGGTTTTGTAATATAAGATAGTTAAAGCTGTTTTGTTAGTGTTAGAGACGTTTGTAAAGATCGTACCAAGTGACGTTCTCTGGTCTCTGCCTCCACCTATGAGAAGAAGGCGTGAATTTATGTAATAATAAATAATAATGTCCTCCTAGCCGATATCCGGCTACGGCGGTCAGTTTCATCGAAACTGGCCTGTGCAGAACTTTGTTCATAGTGTCCAAGTGTGCGCAGAATACACAGGTACACTCTCTATTCCATCAATCTCATAGTCTGGTGGGACATCGTCAGCGTATCGCGGACGATTACCAGACATATTCCCGGAGTTAAGTTAATTCATGATGGATAAATACTGTTAAAAATCAGTACCTGCAATATAATAAATGTTTATTCGATGATAATAAAGTATTTTGTATTTGTATTTTTTATGTATGCCTAAATACTTTTCTGAGCTTACCAGATTCAAAAAAGTTTCCTGTGGATTTCGAACCCAGGTCAAAGTATGTTGAGATAGAGGTAGCTACAACCCCAATGCTGGGGTTGTAGTTATCTAAACCTATTGCAAATCAAGTACAAACAAATTGCAACAACAATCAATTCCATAACCATTAAGATGTCAAAAGTCACACATAATGAAACTAATCCACAATTTCAAACGAGTAACGTATTAACCGCGTCAATCACATTAATATCGGCGACGTATCGCGACGGGCGGGGACGCGTGTCACGGCTAGCTGCGGGGGCGTATGATGGATTGTACCTCGTTAATCACTGCGCCGCGATCATCATTCATCGTCACGACGGTTTTGTACAGAGTACCGACAACAGTGTGGAAAGAAAGTGAAAATTTAATTCTACAAAGCTTTTTGATAACTTTGCACACACTTTGCTCACTTTCTGTTGGCAGTCTGACAGTTGACTTTGACTTGAAAACATTAGTTCTTCGGATGGACGCTAGGGGCGCTGATTCCATTTTCCGAACAAAATTGTATTGAAAGATACTCGGTTGCCGATAGTGTTAGTAGTGGGAACTTATATTGACTCTATGGTAGAGCTCGCTTACAAAGAGCTTTAAAGGTAAATGAGAAAGGTAATTTTTACTTTGAGCAACTTGACGTTGATGATAAAAAATAAACACAAAGATGAAAGCTGACTGTAGATAATAATCATGCAACATAAATGCTTAAGAATTATTATGCTAACTGATTCATCAAACATCATATTGCAAGGCTTTTTTCACAGTTAACCTTCGATTCAGACTAAAATAATTTATACTAAATCATTGGTATACTGCTATTTTCTACCCTGTGTATAACTAGAGGGGGACTTCTAAAAGTGAATTGTGTATCGTTCAAAATTGATCACTTTAATTTCTGTGTTAATAGAACAAATTGTTTTTAGATATAAGAATATATATTTTGCAAATGAAATATTACTACCCGAAAGATATTTAACAAGATTTTTTGTAGAAATTATTAAATATTTATGATTAATTATGATCACGAATTAATTTGTTTGGAAAGTATAATTTATGTTTCCTCTTTGTCTTTTTATAAGAGAAATTATGATGAATAATTACTGGTTGTCTTCTTTTGGCATTTGTATTTGGTATAAATAAGTGTATTTCGACAACTCCAAGATATGAACAGTATCTATATTTAACTGTTAGACTTCCCGTCATTTGCTCTTATTCAAGACTTTTTCAAGCCAAAGCTACTTCTAGAAAATGTTTCAAGTCATCAAAATCATATCACAAATATAAAAACCACCTATCTTACCCCGATCAAAAGTAATACCATTAAAGATAGCACTGCGCGCATAACCTTATCGAGACGGTATCACAAATTCGAAGTAGTGAATCCAATTTGAAACGATCATCAATCACCCACATCTTGTACACACAAACCATTCAAATTTCCGATTAATAATAAGGCGATAAATTGATAACTAAATATACGTGCAAACAGGCCAACCGTGTTTGCCGCCGCTCCAATATTTGCTCAAACATTGACAGGTGGGAGCGATTAGACAAATGTTTGCTCCAACGACACTGAATTATGATTTCAATGATAAATATGACGGTGTTATTAATTGGATTCGCTTGAAATGTTTGCGTGAAGCGATAGTTTATATTGAAATTCTAAGAATTGAAGGAGGAATGGAAGCAGCACAGACAAAAAGCTTAAAAGACTTTTATAAGACAAAACTAACAAGACTTTTGTAAAACAAGAAGACAATATAAAACCAAGGTATCACGTCATAATAAAGAATATATGAAATAGTATCACCCTAGCCAATACGTCAAGAAAAAACAAGCATGCAACAAATGTAAGTAGTTTTAGAAATCTGAAAGATAAATTCCGAAAATATTTTATATGCTACTGCGTAAGACCACAGATCATTTGTCACTATAAATTAAGCCGTCACATGAGATGATATAATGACAACATTAACACATAAATCAAGAAATAAATATACCAATATTCATACTCTAACATCCCGCACCCACATAACAAATACTTGAAAAATGCCCAGGAAATACCACAATAAATAATTTTAACTCAACACACAGTGGCAAGTGACTGAGTCGCTTCTGTACTTCCATATCAAATAATTCAAATATTTGGGCAGCCCTCATCGATCACTTACCGATGATGGATGGAGTTGTTTCTTTAACCACAACTATTAAAAACGACGTAAACCACTTCAATGTACAAGAGAAAATCAACTTTATTGTTAGAGTCATAGAGTTGAATTTTCGTTGTGGTGAGAGTAGTGATAGTGTGTGGATTCTAAGTTAGGGTTGGCCCTAATACAACCAGTAGGTCAGTGTTTGTACAAATGTAAAGGGGACGAATGTTTACACAATTGACATTATCGTTTATGTTTCACTTAGGAATAATTTATTGACGACGCGTTTGTGGGGATTAGATAAATGGAAGATTAGTAGGGAGCCTGTCAACTTGAAATATATTTTTTGGATGTTAGAATGACTTATTATATTATAAAGTTGATGTATTTTATTTATAAAACGACACATAAAAATAACGACATTACTTTATGTGAAAGAAAAAAGTACAAAAGCATAAATGTCACGAGCTATAAATTCAAAGTGAATAAAAAGACTCACAGTCGTGATAAACATGAAACTGGTAAAATTAATTTTAATTTGACAGAAGACAAGTCTTATCATAAAATTAATTTCGTTGGTAAGACAACATAAATAATACTTAAAGCTACTTAGAACATCATAAAAATAAACGTCAAGCACAACTATTAAGTACAGAAGTCCGTGCGTTTATCATGAGACACGAAGCTTTATAATTCTAAAAGTGACTAAAAGCATCCCATTTCAAGATGTGGAAGACGTTTAACACCTCAATTTACCTCATAAAAGATAAAGTCGGCGCTTCTTGTTAGAATACATTTATAAAAAAGACGAATAAAAAAATAAACACTGAGTTACGGCTGTAGATACGCCAGTGACAGCTGGGTAGCGAGAGCCATAATTTTTTGTTAATCTCTACACATAAAAATTGTCACGGCCACGGTTGTATCAACATATTGGGATATTAGTGTAATGTACACCTTTTTGTCTTGATAAATGGTTTTTGGGACATAAATAACTTTTGTTTTTAGTTGATCTTTTTGTTTTGTTATTTATATTGGCAAGTTTACGAGCGTGTTCATTATATTTATGTGTTTTGTTAAAGTAAATTTATATTGGTGTGATATAAAGTTATTTTGGCTACGGCGTTGGCGACCGATTACACATTGGTTAGAATTATTGCTCGCTACTTCCACAGTGAGAGATGGGCTCGTCACTTAAGTGGAAATAAATTCTGATCACAAAATACTTTTGAATCAGAAATTAAATGTTAGCTGATTTTAGTAATTTTCTTAGTCAAAAACTTAACAATCTACTTTTGGAAAGTAGTTTCACAGTCAGTAGTATTCATAATGTTAGTCTGTCTTTGTGTCAGCAGTTCGACCCGGTGGTCTTATTCCTGGAATTCTTGTTTCTGAAAACTAGTTCACCACTAAGTTATTATATTTCTACTGTATTTGTTAGTATGTCATTGAAATTCATGTTGCTTATCCAATGATATTTATTATAAACCGTTTTCCACTAGTAATAAATTAGATATTTTATAGTTCTTATTTTAATGAAAAGAACTTTAGAAATTATAGTGTCAGTTGTTTTAAAAAAATATTCTTTAAAGAATTATACTTCACTTTATTATTCTTCGGCCATAATCTTCTTAATATAAAAGCTCAATGTTTCTACACGATTTAACATGTATTAAATATCACATTTTTCTCAATTTTAATCAACCAAAATAGTTATTTTAACCATTCCATCAAGATTATTAACACCACTCAGACACCCACTGTTACTCTTTACTTTACATAACAAAATTAGTATGAAACACACCTATAAAAGCGCAGTGCCAACGTTTTTATTTGTCCTCACGTTAAAGTGTGACACACAGAGCGCGGGTGCGGGACGGGTGCGTTTTAGCGCTCACATTATGCATGTCATGTAACCTACGAAAAACGTCAACATAGTTTATCACATCCACGCAAAACGCTCGTTTGCCGGATGCGGGCGTACTGTTGACGCAATGCTTACACTGACAATGACGGAAGCACGTCTGTATGATGTGAAATCTGAAAATATTTTTATTACTACTTGGCTTTCAAATACCACCTCAGTAATGCTATTCTTTACCGTCGGTACTATCGAGTATCGAGAGTTTGTCATTTAAAATGTGCTGCTAAAATATTCCCTACGGAGCCCGCAAGAGGCGCCAACCAGATTTTTGTGTATAATTTCTTGATAGCCAGTTGTTGGTAGTCCATAGTGGTAGAGAATCGAGTAATAGGATCAGTAGGACCAGACAATGTAGGGTGCGTCAGTTAAAGGATATTTTACAATCGTCAGTACAACTGCTATAAACTAAACCCGCTTTACTCCTGTTACGTCCCGCACACGCCACGCAACCGCGCTGCATGTAATACGCTTGATGCTCAAACAGTGAGTCGACGTGCCCACTGGTTAATGATAAGAATATTTTACTTTTTACTACCGTGACACTTCGTGGCACTTAATGACGGTCGTGTTCATAACTCAACGCCTTAATTGGTCATATTATACGTAAATGCGATGAATACGGAGTAACGTCGACATGTTTATGTTTATTTAAAGTGTATTACATATAAATTTTATGCCGTTTCTTGGATCTTTGGTTTTATGTACGTTTTATTGGGCTCTCAATATTGATACAGATATTTGATGAGAATAGTTTCGGTGAAACGGTTTGCCATTTTAGTGTGATGGCTCGGTTTTCTGTGGATTAGTTAAAGAATCGGATTAGGTTGTCTGTAGGTTGCCACTACTGCAGGAAACGCTGTAATAACCGTTTACTGTAGTAGTTTAGTAGGAAATAGTTCTGTGTTTCTGGTCTGCTTGTTTACATATTTGTAAAAGTTCTGAGTTCAAAGATTGCTGTAGCTAAGATGTATATTTTTGATCTGTAGTAATTTGGTATCCGTCATGTAGGAAATTAATGTTAACTAGCTAAAACATTATGAATTTATAATAATATGTTATTCACAGGAAGGTACTTAAACGATTGCCTAAAAGCTTTTAGTCTTAGTCGATTAATTCTATAGCCTCAATATTTATTCTTATTTCATGAGACGTCGATATAAACTTCAAGGGGGAAATCGTAGCTAAGGAGTGACATTTACTACAAAAAGAAAAATATTTATCCATCTATTATCCTTTAAAATATATACGTGAATGTATTAATAAAAAAATATCATCACCCAACATCACCAACGATACCTTCAAAAGCTTCCCAGAACATGTCCAGTACTTAACAATTCAAACCAAACACCACACGTCACAATAAAACACGACGCACATTACTTGCATTCATTTAATATTCGCCCTTTGTGTTCTTTTCAAACGATGATGTAAAGCTGCCGACATGAAATGACCACCCACCGCCACTCGACGGACGGCCGACAATCGGCCAATCCATTACTCGCACACATACTCACTATTCACTTATAAACAACCTCATTTAAACCTCTCCTCATAGAAAAATGCACCTTCTGCAGCAAAAGATAGGGCTGCAATTTGGTTGTTTGTTGAAATGGAGTTGTTACGTTTTGTTGAAAGAAAAATGCACTTACAATATAGTGATGTTTACACAATTCCGCCGTTTTGAAAGCGCAGGAAGCTCGGACGGTACATTCTGTTTGAACACGATTGTGGAGTACAATAGCTGTGACGGGGACACGTACCTATTGTGACGAGGTGAACACGGTGTGAGGTTGACTGACGCGATTTACTTTGGACCGTCGTTTGGATAATTTATTGGTGTGCTGAAGTGTTTTAGTTTAACTTCACGCTTTTTTTAAATAGACTGATGATCTTTGTTTTGCCAGTCATATTCAGTCCCTCTTTCTTACCGTAAGAAAAAAGTAGTCAAGATTTTGCTTGTTTATGTTTTTAGTATATAAAGTTTGACTAGCAGCAATTTGACTAAGTTAGCCAGGCAAATCACCTATCTTAGGCCATTATTAAGAAATGGCTAATTAGGTGATTTGGCACAAAAAACAATTACCAACCTAATACTATCACTTGGAACTTCAAAAACATTATTCTGAAGAATACAACCAATATTGATTCTGAACAATGAGTATAAGCTGATTTTATTTTCCTTATTTGTCCAAACTATCTATACAAAATCATCAACTCATCAAATCCCTTAACAAAAAAAATAAATATTACAATTAATTCCCACTGGCAAGTTCCCATGGGTTTAAAGTATCCCATTACTGCTCAATCATGCTTCGATAGTTCTCTGATGATCAGCCGACGTACCTTGGATAGAATATTGGAACTGACGTGGGTAATAGATATGAAAGTAGATTAACGCTACTGATACGACAGTTTATATTAAGGATAATGAGCATGGAAGGTTAAGAATAAGTGGTTCTTCTGTCGCTAGAAATTGTTAGTTCAAATTAACCTCAATCTGTCCCACTGATCTTACATTATATTTTTATAAAGAAACCTCTTAATACAATGCTAATTAGGTACAGGTACAATTATTCTATTATATATATATATTTATTGGTATTCAATATACAAAATCTATAAAAAATCTACTCATAGTAAATTTGCTTCGGAAGATTTGTTTGTTACATTAGATCTATAATCGTATCTAAGGAAAGAACAACGTTTTAAACAAAAATGCAGGGAAGCAGCACAAATCTAGTTACATTTACTTTTGTACAAATCAGAAATACATAAACCATCGAACCAACCAACCAATGTTAATCTTTCCAAAACATCTGTTTGCACATTCAAAAGAATACCAAACATTCTCGTATTTTATTACAAAATTTGTACAATAAGATTACTTATCCCGTCTTATAAAAGGCGTTTACATTATCCGTTATCAAAACCTTAAATCTCGCATTTCAACATTTCTTTAAAGAAATGTCAATACTTGGTTTATTATTGTATCGAGCATAAAGTACTGTCTGCAATTTTAAACAATCCCATTGAACAGTATTGAGTCCATTCGACACCCATATCAAATTTGCTACAGCGAACTAAAGCGAATCCCCGACCATGAAATGTGTGTTTGTTATTGCTATCTTCACGGCTTTTACCCTATTTATTTCCCTTCTAAATCACTACCATTGTTGATTTACCACGGCTGTCTCTCCGTTTCACACTACCACCGATTACTGTCACCTTCACCCCACGTAGAGTAGAAACTTTCAACGCACACATCCGAATAAAACCAGTGGGTAAACGACACACTTGCGGTGATTTTTAGACTGTGGCGCACGGCGTAGGGTAGACGCCCCAATGAGCGTCATTGTCGTCGATGTGATGAATCGATATCGCGCGTATTGTCGTGTTCCCCACCAGCTGTCGTCTGTCACAAGAAAGATGACACTTGGACCGGTTTTTTTTGACGCGTCCCTTTGAGCGAACGCAGTGTGGTGCCCGAAATGAGCTGATATCGATCGCTCAATATTGTACTGTAGAAGAGGGCTTTAAGTTTGAATTGAACTCATAAATAAATAAGCTGTGTCGTGGCGTGTACGGTTTTTTGTGCGGCAATGATCTAGTGCTTTCCTTTGTTGTGTGATTCCGGGGGATCCGATACGCCGGAGGTAGAATTTATTACCCGAAATTGTTATTAACAATAGAATTGTCGGAATAAAAATATTATAAATGATTTCGCATTATCCAAGGATGCGAGCTTCGACGATTAGCACGGTCACCCTGATTTATTACGATATTTATTTCTTTGGTTGTAAATTACGCGATATGTAATAAATAAAATTATTTTATTTGTACCCTTTTGTATTACAAATGGGGGGTATTTATCATATTTTTGGTTTTATTGTCATTTAATTTTAAATGTATTATCACTTTCACCCTTTATTTGCTATACTTATGGTACGGATACGGTTGCCTGTTGCGTTCACAATAGATAAACGATTGAACAATAATGGTGCGAACTCTTAATGACATTTAAAAGTAACCTTTAGATATTGCAACTTTATAAATCAGCCCAACAGCTAATGTCGATTTATCGCAAAATGGTTAATTTACTAGTACAAATATAAACTGCTTCTTCATAATAAATTCAATTGATAACAGGTTTATAGCTACGCTAAAATAAGTCATAATGCTTATGTAAGTTTATCAATACTACATTATAAACTGATATTAATATAACACCAGCAAGAAATTTCATAACTTATAAAATGAACAAACGACCCATATCTTCATAATAGCAACCATTTCAACATTTCATTACTTAAGGACATTTCACTTAAACATCCGCAGTGCAACACGATTTAAAACTAATGTCGTACCGCGACGTCGGCCGGAGTCGTAAAGCGGGCTATAATTTTGAATTATTACTCGGTTACGGCGCGTACGAGCGTAATGAAACACCCTGTATATCACAATTCCAACCTCGCTCGGAGGCTAAATGGTCTCGCTAAATTAGCCTCCTCGCAATGTATGGCTTAGTATGATATAATGTCTATAAGCGAAGATAATAGAGGTTTTTTTGGGCGTTTTGACGCTTCAAAAGTTTGGTTTGGGGACCGATTGTTACGGTGAATGGACAGTGAATTTTGTTAATGCTGTTTGCTGAGTGTTTTGCTGTTGATGAAAAATAGGATGGTGTTTTTTTTGCACTGAGTATTTTTTCTATTTTATTTTTTCCGCATCCTAGTCACGGGATACTAAATGCATTTTATACGGCATTGAATTAACCTAGTCTGATTCATAAATTAATTTCATAAGAAATTGACTTTTAATAAAAATGGTTGGTACTTTTTATTCAAAAATAATGTTATTCAGAAAATAATTTTATTGTAACACTATTTTTATGTACAAAATAGAAGCATTTCTTTTTTTATGTATCTTTGCACTAGTAAACCGACATAAAACCATACAACCATGCAACTAATTAACTCTCTAAGCAGAAAACCTAACACGGTCCAAAAAACTGGTCATAAAAAGCAGCGCAATGCTCGCAGTTGCTTTCCAAATTGAAATATACAGCCAGCCATATTCATTACAGAGGCTCAGAGCGACGATAATTCAAACTTATGGCTTGCCTTTTACGAGTTTTAAGAGTGGTACTCCTGGGAGTGCCGTAGAGAGTGTGAGGGAATGACACGGATGATTCTGCGAGGCCGTAAAAAAATTCGGTGTTAATTCTTTTGAGGTGGTTGAGGTTGGTTGATGATGATTGGATTGAGGTTTGTTTTGGTTAAATTAGCAGTGAGTATTAAGTAGTACTACTTACTACTGGGTTAAATTAAAAAGAAAGAAATATAGAGAGTATTGGATTACTCAAGATGAGTGAGAGAAGATCAAGTATAATCAAAAGTAGTGTGTGAAATGTCACTAGTTTATTTCATGGGAACAAACATTGAAAATTTTGAAGATAAAGATTCGCGTTTCAAATACAAGAAGAATAAATTATCAGATTACAAAAGAAATATACAAACTCTTTCTAAAAAACATTTGGAGGACAAAGTTATTTGACAGTCTACCTTTACTGTCTGTCTTCAACCAAAATCTTGTCATGTAAATTACTGGTAATTTAATCTCCCTAGAACGGATACCGACCCTCATTCAAAAAGAGATATGTATCTTTACGAATGTCAACCGTCAAAAACTTAATCCCGGTCCGGATCACCCACTTAGCCAGAAAACAAACCAACCATTTATCAGCCAACATAATAGCCATGACAATTCACCCTGTTCTATGCCCTTTCACACTAAATCGCCGAATTCTGAAGACTTCAACAATTTATAGAACACACGTTTTTGAATTGAAACGACGGGAAACCTTACCAAGACATGCAAACCAAAAAACCACGCAAAGATAGACTTTATTTTTACAGCAATAAGGTTAAAAGCAACTGCATTCGTTAAGGCCAGAAAAAAATACGTTCAGCAACATATTGTGACAAGCAGTGAAACGAAAATAGTTCTTAATTCCTTAAAAATAAGAGTTAAAGGGATGGTATATGAAAAAGGTTTTCAGAAAAAATTGACAAACGATCGAATGAGCCGTTCATTATGTTCTAATGTTCCAATATATTATGTGTCGTAAAGGTGACGTGTGATGTGATAAATTGGCACTAGCACCTTTAAAAATGGCACTGGCAAGATGGCAAAAAGTGGCAGGTGCTGGCACTTTAATTTATTTAGAAATAGTTGTAGCCCGTGACTTCGTTCAATGGTATTCGAAAATATGATATTTTGTAAAAAGTTTTACACCTTATTAAAACTGATGAGTTATGGACACCAGACCATATAAATGAGCAGCCCGTTTTTATTCCTCTTTTAATTAGGTAGTTGGTAAAAACATAAATACATCCTGCAATCAGGCTTAACACCAAAACAAACTTCTTTTAGCTTACGTAGGTTGTATAAAATAAATTGTTAATAAAAAAAAAGGTAAAAAAACTACACACTAAGATATTGATATTTTCTTCAGTTAAAGGAAATATGACGTGATCTATTACACTAATGTAATATTATGAATGCGAAATCGGTAAGTATGGATGTTTGTAACTCTATCGCATATTCTGCTGATCGGACTTACTGAAAATCTTTTCATGCCATAACGTATTATGTATTTCTGCAGCTGTTAAAGTATAAAAACGAGACAAACAGACGGCTGAACATTTTACAGTTATAGCATTAGTAAAGATTGATGTTACTTCAATATGCGTAACGCCGCGAGAATTTTAATACTCATGTTTTTACATTGAATTGTTTACGACACAAATTGAAAGAAGGTCATAAATTAATTTTATTGTTGATCTCAAAGCCGATGGATCTTACTAATGGATAGTTAATAAATTTAATATTTTTTTAGTATTATAAAAAAATATGTTTGATTGATATTATATGCTGACTGGTCTAATGTTGGATAAGTAAACTTTTGTTACAGGATAAACTGTGATACAAGTACAACAAATAAAAGTTTGTTATATTCAGATAATTATTTATTGAAAGTACCATTTGTAGAAAATATTACTTATTTGAGGGTTTGTCAAAAACAAAGCGAGTAAAAACACAGGTACTACTTTGAATTTTAGATTTGAACTAAAATATTAATTCTTCAGGATATTATTTGAAAAAAGTCGCAAAAGATTTTTCATCAATAACTATTTTACAAACTTTATACACCTACAAGCAGGCCAATAGCTTACTTCAAAGTCCCCTACCTGTTTATTCACACATTCATCTAAGACTCTCGTCTTTCAGGTACAATTTCATACATTTTTCATAAAACCATGAAAAAAGATATAAATAATTTTCCCCTAGACCCCGTAGAACCAATCAACGCAGAACAAGGAAATAAAACAAAGTCGAAACATCACTGACACTTCCTAGTTTAATATATTGTTGGGTAAAGCTCTTTTCACAAGAGATTTTTGCGGCACTATATTTCTAACTATATAATATTAGATATAAATGTATTACTTATCATAGAAACCAGACAAAACGACTCAGAATAATATTTTCTATTAGCTCTCAACAGAACTTTTTATCCTTAAAAATATATCTATTTTTTATTTTCTTTGTCAATTAATTGATAGTCAATTATCTTTCTTAGGGATCAGTTTTTCAATTGGATATTTTTGGTCTTGATTATTATTTCAATTGAATTATGTTTCCGTAGCATTGACTGAATAGCAAAATATTTACCTACTGCTTGATACGTTTTATTTTTTAAGCCGATGACGTCTTTAATTTGACCTCGATAATAAAAATAAATTTAAGACACAAGTGTGTAGCACGCCTTACGTAGCTCTACGAGCCGCTACGGCCTACGTTGCTACGAGCACCGTAGCGGCTGAAATATGGCCCATGTATTATTCAAAGAAATTGCCACATATTTCATCCGAGGGAAATAACTCTGAGATATGTGGTGCTCGGTACGCGAAACGGCGACTTGTTACGGGAAATTTACGATTTTATTTCAAAATGTTGAATTTGTAATGACAGTTTTTGTTGTATGGAATATTGAGAAATTGTTTTCTTTTTAATACATATTTTTTATGTGTTATGTCAGAAATACATCATCGATATAATTTTATACAATTTTAATAACCACTGTTTTGACAAGTGAATATTTATTAGCGATTCAGGGGTAAAAAATAAAATTTATTGCTATACTGGCGTCATACATTAGTTATTCTTGGATACTATTATTGTTACTATTTATTGTTTCATTCTCACTGCCGGTAATGCTTCTATCAAGAAAACTTCCTTTTATGTAAGTGAAAGGTTACAGACACGATTCTACAAGCACCAAGTACTTTTCAGTAAGCTTTCAGATTCTAAACCACAATCAACCGACCGTCAACCAGCAACAAATTTTCCTCTCTAAGACTTTGTCTAAAAGAGGCAAATTCGCCCCTACTGGAGGTCTTAGTTGACTTAACCCGAATTGAAATTTCCATACACATTGCCTCAGTCATGCATCCAACTCCTCAACCTTCAAGCAAACAGAACATCACATTGATCATCCATCACGCAATCAATTTATGAATCACATAACTAAAGCCACCCTCACCTTCACCCCGGCAAGTGATTCGCCGCGGCGTTGCACGATATTTATGTGTTCTAGCAGATTTATGGGCCGGCTTCAGCGCTGTCATACGTACGTTTTATTAAACTTTGTGTTAGTTTCTTGTTTCAGACTTTGGGAGTACGTTTCTGGTGTTATTTTTATAGATGTATAGTTAGTGAAATGTTTTTAACAGCTGCTATAGTCTTTCCAAGAGAAGAAATCAAATCTGTCGTAACCAAATTGAAGAACCATTGGTGCCTAAAATTTGATTTACTAAGCAATTTTAATAATCTTATAATATTATTGGTGTCTACGATTCTATACTTCCAGGGTCATTCCAGGGTCTGTTAACCGTTTTACTCATCTGAATGTTTTAAAAAAAATTAACAGATATTCTACAAGTATCTAAAAATCCTTGTGTGTTAAAGATAACTTTCCTAGTCACATACACGCTACAGAAATATAAACTTAAACCAGCAACTTTCTTACAAACACGAAACTTAGCAATTTCCTAAATGAAGACATAGCTGACTTCACAGTTATAAATTAGAGTTATCATCCAGCTAAATAAACGGGACTACGTATACCTACAAAAAATACATTTCCTTACGATGCATAATATTTTAAACCACCCCCTTGCTTTATACAAAATGGCTGTCGGCACTCGCTACTATTTTTCCTAGAGGGCTTGGCCCAAGTGTTAAGAGGGTAAGAGTACGATTAAAGGTAAAATGACATATTTATTTTCACAGTACCTAAATAAAAACCAGAATACTGTTTGGCGATAACTTTAAGATTAAGGATTAAAATAGTGCCAATATGGTTTCATTGAATAATGCGTAACAAATAACATTAGCTTTATTTTACATTAGCCTAATTATTATTCCGTATCCCAATGCAGAGCAGACACCTCTCTTTGGATTTTAAGTCCTCTTCGTCGATCATCATATATCTCCATCTACTAAAGTCCAATTCACTGTATTACTTACGACATAAAATTATGACATCCTCAATTTTTTTCTAGCAATATCTAATGCAGCAAATCTCAAGAATAATCTAATCCGTTACAGCTTATAACTCACAGCGGGCCACGCGTGATAAATTCCCTAGGAGTTCCTTACACTTGGTGAAGCAGACAAAATAATTTATGTACCTAGTTTAGTGGGTACTTTCCTGAATAAATGGCATCTCCGAGGTGAATGACATCTTTGTTACTGTAGCCTCGAAATTGATGGCTTCGGATAAAAATGGCTTAAAAAGTATACGGAGGTGTTATGTGTCAAGGGATGGAAGATTTACATACAGGGTGGTTCGTAATAGGATTCCGTGTTTCTCAGTTTTATGAGCTTCTACTTTGATGTTAATGTGAAGATTTTGTAAGATTAGATTTGTTTTTGCGATGTAACAAGGTATTTTTTATAGTATTTGTAAGTTCGATGAATAATGTTAATCGTTATATTCTAATTTTGTTTCATAAGCTTGCTTTTAGTTAAGCACGGATGTCATCAGGTTGAGAATAATTTGGAATGCATACTAATCAAGAACAAGTTTAAACTCCCCAGCCCTATTAACACAATTTGAAAAAAAAATTGAACTCACACGATTTCTTAACGCTTTATCATTTTTGTTTGTAATTCAAATTCTCAGCAAATTATAATAATAAATTCAAATGTGTATAATTCATTTCTCATTTAAAATGAAAACACATAAACAATAAATAACAAAATAACACCCAAACTTCTAACATCTAACAAAACAAACAGATATAAATCTTGTTACGACAAAATCCTACGTTAAGTCGGCAACACTCCACAAGACTATTAGTAAGACAATTTGCGGTATGTTCGCGACTGTACCGTGCGGTCTCGTTGCCCACGACTGTACCTTGTTAATTACTTGTCAACAAATACTAACTGTTGCTTTTAGTTGCGCTAAGTGCTTTTGTAGTTCATTGTTTAGAAAATTGGGATGTGTTGTTACGTTTTCCAAGGATTTTTGTCATTGTTAAGTTAACTTTTGTAGATTTTAACACTTTTATTTAATTATTTTTATGTTGAAACGTTGTAATTGGTTTTTATCTTTCTTGGTACGTACATTTTTTTTGTTATCCTAGTTTTCATTTTCAAGTTTTTAAAGTAAAAAAAGTTTAAGTGTTTAATGTGGGGACTTTTAAAACTCTTGTATTATTTACAAATACTGAAACTTGAAAACCCCGGTATAAACCACCTTCTGCTTTGTTACCTACCTTCTTAATTGGCTTAAATATTAAGGAGACAGAGTCTCAAATGTCACTTAAATTGTATCATTGGATGCCCTGAGCTCAGGCCAGATTATTATTGCTCAGTCAGCTAGTTAAAAACAATAAATTATTACACATTGCAGTTTCATGGCTTGGCAAGATTCTCATTCCGGATAATGTAGCAGCTCTTAGTCCACCACAAATGGGTTGAAGACGTTTAAAACATTATCACAATTTAGTTCAGGTTTCTAGATTATTTCGAACATTTATTCTTACAATGCCTAATGTTTCGGCGCAGCTTCCACTGGCCGAGAACCTTCGCCTGAATTCCAGTATTCTATTATATAATAAATATGCAACGCAAACGTGTAAACGTTAAGATTTTACATACATATTTTAGACATAGTATACCATCACGCTTTTTTTCTACAACTATTCAAAGTTATGATTATTTTTTAGATATTTTATAAACACAATCGTAAACAACACTAATCTCAAACTGATATAATTTATTATTCCTATATCTTTATTGATATTATATCCTATAATAAATGCATCGTATACTTCGATTGTCTTTGATAATAATTATGATTTATTAATTTGTATTTTTAGGAAAATCCCATTCATGTTTTTTATATGATTATAATGCACGTCATTAAGTTTTTGATTGGTGTATTAAAAACAGGTGATACTGATTCTAGTTATTTTATCTGCAAAAGAATTGCTTGTCACTGTGTTATGCTAGGCAATTTTTACAAGCACACGGGTTACAGAAGTTGTGCAACGAAACAATCTACTTACATAAAATACTCGTTAAAAACTGCATTTTATTAAGTTTAATGAATATTAGATTAAGAGTAAATGTATTATTATACAAGTAACTTACAAAAAGGTCTATTAAGTAACGCTGTATATTATTTAACATGGTAACAGATCTCTTATAAGAAAGCTAAGCATTTTTATTTACATTTAATGCTCAGTATATTCTAACAAAACGTAACAAAAGCCTTACTCATTTTATACATTAGACAGTTTTTATCTTGTATGTAGATAATGCCTATCAGCCTATTTTTTCTTCCAACTACTTATGTTGGAGTAGGTACGCTTCCAGGCTTACCGGGTGCAGCTGAATATCAGTATTTTTCATGGAGAGACTGCCTATCGGACTTCCATAATCCAGTTACCTGGGTTATAACACGATACGCTTCCATAAGTCTGGTTGTCAGACTTTCAAGCTTCTGACTACTGTTAACGACTGTCAAAGATCTTGTCTTTCGCAAAAAGCACTGAATAGGTTTTGATGACGCACACAATACATAACCTGTAGGTATTAACTCAATCGCTACTATTTACCCCAGGAAAGCTTTCCCTTGGAACGCAACGAAACAAAAACTAGTATTTAATATCTCGATTCTGTCTGTACTGTCGGGTATCGAGAGTTTGACATATAAAATGTTCTACCAAAATAGTTCATAAGAAGCCCGGTAGAGGCGCTAAACAGATTTTCGTATAAAATTTCTCGATGGCTAAGTTGTCGGTAGTCGATAGTAATAGAGAATTGAGTTACAGCTAATAATAATCAAACAACAAATAACACGTAATTCTCATTATACGTTGCATATGCAGATGTACAAAGGTAAAAGTTGTTCGACACTGCATGCTCATCATCATTCATTCTAAGTTATGCTAATAACATCTTAGTCTAGCCTTTACTTACTGTTATATGTTTAGAGAAATGTATAGATGTATGTTTTGTTTATGTTAGGAAGTGTTGAGAGCGTATATTTTACATACGTTATCATAATATTCCTTTACAGTATTCCAACAAATTTACTAATGTAATTTTCGCAAAAGTAAAAAGGCAGGCTATCAGATTGCACATTTAAACTCCGAATTACTATTTTTTATAAAACCAGTAAGTATAGAGTATTAACACTGGAAGGTTCATTAAATACTTAAAATATTTAAATTTTTACTATTTCAATTGTTTTTTTTTTCTCATTTATATCTCTGTTTAAACACGTTGATTTCTCGTGATGAGGCCACACTCATACAAATCTATCTACATCTATCGTTCTTAAAATTTATAACAAAACATTTCTCAAATCCGCAATCCTTTTTTCAATTACCGTAATGAACCAAAAAACTAAAACTTGTATTACGCTATATCTACTATAAAGCTAACCCTCTAACATCGTAAACCCACTAACTCCACAATTAGAAGGCACCACAATAAATAACGCCGTAGATGCACACCATCCATCTTGTAATGAAGAAAAGTGCGCTCCAGCGATGCTTTATCGCCGATCTGTGTAATTAAAACGTTACCCGCAGGAAATGTGGGGTAATAACAATAAATCTAAGCTGTTGGACGACGGTGTAATTGCACCATTTGTGAATGGGACCTGTGAATATTTGAGGAACTCGAATGTTTGAGGGTTTCGGGACTCTGATAGGTGGTACTTGATACTTGAACATGTTTGGCATATGGTTCGGTAAAGAAATGTTTTATGGAGTAATATATAAATTGATGATTATAATCGTCTAATACAATAATTATATGATTTAGTGAAACTTAAAGTTAGTTGCGGAAGAAAATACAATTTAAAGAAAACAAAAATTTTAACCTGAAAATTATTTCCCCAATTTTTGAAGCAAATCCGCAGTTGGTTTATAATTTTGATATCCGCAGTGTATAGTCAAAAAATCACGTTACACAGTGTCCCACTGAAATAGAACAGCCACAAATCCACCATTAAATGCATACCGGAAAATCTAAAAATAATATTGACAACCATAAAAACTCATATTGCAAACGGAAGAGCAAAGTCAACACAAAAAGCAATAACTCATATGAAAGTGCAACGCGATTACCTTCCCCTCCTTACACAAAAGATATCAATTCATCCGTACTCGTACCACCAGCTATAAATATTTCACAAAACTAATATCGTAGCACTTGCGTCATCACTAAATCGTATGTCAAAACTGTTAGAAATGATATTGGCGAACCCAAAGCAACATTCGTAGCAATACCAGTCATAAATCAAACGGTTCATAAGAGCTCTCCCCTCCGACACTACATGAAGCGAAAGGGAAATAGCCATTCGAAAAACATTCGACGTTTCCTCCAAATGTGCACTATAAGAGTGTTTTTCGCGAGCGCTGGATAAGACCTTTGATCGGTATCAGAGGGCGAACTGAGAAAGCTATCGACACTTTCCGTATTCACTTATCATTCATTCCTAACACTTTCTTTTCAACAAACAACTTTTTCCCTTATTGACTCAAGTTTGCCTACCTATTTTTATTCCTCATTTATATTTCATTCTTTATTTTTAATTTTCCATTCCAATCATTAATATCAAAAAGCAATTTATCATCTACGCTCACCTGAAATTCGCTGAATTCTACTATAAATTACGAAATGTACGTTGCAATGTAAAATATTTGAAATCAAAGCAATAAGTGCTATATTGGCTTGAGCTCGGCTTGAACTTACGACACAACATTCGACACGGGGTCTTCCGCAGGCCATTTGTCACAGAGGCCATTTGTACTTGTCGAATCACGGCCATTAGACGAGAGTGTGTGACCGCGTGGGGTTAACGTCGTCCAAACTGAGCGACGTCACCGCATCCAACTGTCACAGTACACACGAATGCCATACGCGAGAAAATCGATACTACCAGTACGATAAAATTGGACCAGCTATTTTTTTTAGCTGTGATCCGAGACTTATTGGTTTGTCTCGTAATGTGAACGCGGTCGAAGGGAATACCGCGCTTGTCAATTTCGACTTGTATGAGCCGAGCTGTCCTGTCGATTTATCTTACTTTGCGGCTATTGTTACAGACGACCGAGGTTACAGCTGATTTATAAGTAGCCTAGTTAATTACGGCGGGCGTCGACGCATCGTTAATTTCTCTTCGGCTCCCATTTATCTCTCGGCTGTCATTCGCGCCGGCTTCCTATTTCCACCTGACGTCCGTTTCTGAGTAAAGGCGTAACTTTAAAAGCTCGCCAATAAATACATTCGCATAAAACTCGAGTTTATCTCCGTACCCTTTGAAGTACGGCCCGAGAAAACAAACAAAGCAATAAAGAAGGCCTTTATCGGAGCCACGAGTCGACACGCGAGCTAATTTACAACACAGCCGCGGGTTTTATCTTCATTAACCCATCGATTCACAATTAAGACGCGGAATAAATCTCCGGTAATGCGCTCCCCGTCCGCGCCGGTAGATTCAACTTCAAACAGATGTTATGTATAAATAAAGCCGAACGGAGGCAACCACTCGATATATTCCTGTCCGCGGCAAACTTTACAGATCAATCAGCGCTCGCTCGGCGGGGACAAGCGACTCGCGCGCGCGAACCAAAACCGACCTTAGCGGCGGCGCGCCATAAAACCATCTGTTACTGTCCATCGAACGACTCTCGAGGAAATTAATGTGCCTCCAGCGAAACAGCTGCACTCAATACTGTCTATAGTTCGTTAAAATGGAGCACGAGTTACGTCGTTCCCGTTGACGTAGAGTCACAAACCTCATCTTATTTCCAGCGTAACGAGTCGATGCTCACATTCGATTATCTGGCTGCGGTATCCGAGGCATTACAGTTGATGTATCGACGGCGACTGCGCGAGATTGTCGGCCGACGGTTGATTTACTGTGCCCATTTCTTCCTGGCACTCCATACGGAATAGATCCCCATCTGTCGCGAGCCGTGTGACGGATCGCGGCAATCGGAAAGCGTCGAGGGGCTCTCTAATGAATTGTCCCAAATAATTGGGATAGTATTTTATATCGGCGTCATTTGTTCTTTTATCGGTACATTTGTTGTTGCGTTGATTTGTTGGGCACTTTAACCTCGCGGTATTAGAGTATTAATCTGATCTGTTTGGTTTTTCTCGCGGCGTTAACAAAACACACACGCGGTATAACTTTGTCGGGTGAATAAAATTTATTTCTCCGCGAATAGAAATGCGGTTATCTGTGCATCTGTCTGAGCGGTCGTGAGTCTTTTAAACTTTTATTTAGACGGATGGTTTTTGTTCGTTGGATGTGAGTGCGGTGGCATCTGATCAGTAGTCATGAGCTCAGACAATGCTCGCATCACGTTGTATCGCATTCCTCATCTCCGCTTCTGCCGTCGAACGTGCATTTACTACTGAAACGAATGTTGGAACATTTGTGACGTCTTGTGTTTTATTAAACCTTTGATTCTTTTCATTTATTCTTATCAATCAATACTGACTGCCTGTCTTGACCACTAGTCATATTCTATCTGTATCATAAACATTGAACTCTCAACAGTATTTCTAACATAAATTGTAAAAATGTATTTGCTACATAGCATCCATATTTCGTGCAATAAAACTGCCAGAACAGTTAACATGAAAGCCGCGAACATTGAAGCCGGCGACTGTGTGAATGCGCTCAACTTGGAGATAAGACTTGACTTTGATGTATGCGCCTTGATACATGTCTGCAACCGTTTCAATAAGCGTACGTCTGTCTGTCGCTACCGAACTAGTTTTAACTTTGAGATGCGTCTTAGTGCGCTTCTGTTTTACATTATGTATTGCGAATAACTTACTCGTTGTAGAGTTATGTGTTTTGACAATTTATTTTAGTATTCTGTCATGTTTAGTATCTGCTCATGAGTAAGGTACATACACATGAATTTCATCAGTATAAATGGTCCAATGTTATAATTACTTCTTAAAATTTGCACAAATAAATGCAGGTCTCTCAGGTTCCCTTGAGAAAAAGGTATGATTTTGTGTATGTATTTATGTTTGTATAGAAACTTTATATTCATTAATTAATTATAGCGTTTCAAAGGTATAAACGCTTTTAACAGTTGTTCATAAAATTGAACAAGACCAACGATCGAGGCATGAATAAGTTTCAGATAGCGTAGCTGCTATAGATAGTGACAACAAAGTTTTAAATGCCGTCTGATAAACTATTCAATGCTAATCGAAAAGAGACACAGCATCACCAAATATAAACTTATCTTCTGCAATACATCCTCAATAACATTTCTGCCACAATCCAATTTACCAATAAATCTCAGTATCCCTCAAATGTCTAAGATTTATAACAAAACTACGAACACTATAATCATATGAATCACAGTTGTTCACAAAGGTCGTGGGAAGTCAGCTCCATGATTGCTACGTTGCTGTTGGGACTCTTGACAATCTGGCACCAATATCTGTAGGATCATGACTTATATGGGAAGTAATAGAGTTAGGTTACTCAAAATGCAAGGTTTTAGGCTTATATTTGGGTGTACTTTGAAGTTTGTTTGGTTTTTGAATTGAAAAATTAAGTTTTCTTTAGTTTGACATTTACAGGTGAAATAGTCAAACATTTAGTGTTCTAAACCTTCTTTACCACTTCAAAAGTAGTACCCAATACCTTATAAGGATAACAAACGTAGTTGTTATGGTAATACAGTTACAAATGCCATTTCAATTTAGATGTAAATGATTTTGTAGCATATTTTATTAACACTCATTGAGCTTTTGCAATGTATAATCAAATTTTAATACGAGAATTTGTACACTTCTAACTAATTACCTGCCTGAAATCTTTACAAAAACTACATGAGAGTTAAAACAGTTCAAATTTAAGCAACTAAAACTTTTGTAAGAAATACCCAATCCAGATATTTAACACTAAATAGACTAATTCTACTACAAAACATGTCACGACACTAACAATCACTTTTCAAACTATGAAACACATCCGTATCACCTACTACAAACATGTCGGAACATTAATATCCCCTATCATTTACGACTGACAATGTTGCTTGACGTATCACGCCCTCGCCGCGCGGGACGTCAAACAAATGTGACTTTTGACTCGACGATACTTTGTAACGGCTAAATTATAGCCTTCAATGCTCTATCATTGTGTACGCATCAATTAATAAGGTTGTATACACGTGTAAAAGCTTTGTTCGTATAGAAAAGGTTCGTTGCAGACACGTAAGAGGTCCTTACATTGAATAGCATTACATTTTATAAATTAATTCGCTCGGTTAAATAGTTATTTAAAAAAAAACCTCTACTACTCTTACACATAAACCTTCCTCTTGAATCACCCTATTTACTAATAATAACCGTACCAAAATCCGTTTCGTAGTTTTAAAGATCTAATCATACACACAAACAGTCATAGAGACAGACGCGGAAAGCGACTTTGCTCCATACTATGTAGTGATACTATTAAACTTAAGTTAACTATTAAGCCTCTTAAACTTGATTATCACTTTTCCTTTTCCAAAAGAAATATTTACTCCTTTCCCGGAG
Source organism: Anticarsia gemmatalis (assembly GCF_050436995.1). Taxonomy (NCBI): domain Eukaryota; kingdom Metazoa; phylum Arthropoda; class Insecta; order Lepidoptera; family Erebidae; genus Anticarsia; species Anticarsia gemmatalis. Next base: position 13,483,554 of record NC_134750.1, on the reverse strand, counting down.
TATAGGAGTAGCTAATGCTTTGCATCATCTTATGCAATTTAACAATATACTTCAGGCTACTCAAAAACATTAAAAGAAATGATAAAAAAACTTCACTTATAGGTACTAAAAATACTGTAATATCTACCGCATTTAACCACCTACCCTCAATTTATTTATTGGTCATAACCCACTAAGCTAACTTGTCCGACTCATAAAATATATTACTATTCAATATTTTTATTGAACTTATAAAGATGATTTCATACTTTACGACATACGTACATTCAATTGCACATAATATAATAATGTTCGCATCATCGTAATACGGCAAATCTATTTTTTATTGCCTATGCATAATACTCTATAATAATTATATAAAGTGAGAGAATTTGTTAGTTTGTTTGTAGATAATAAACCGAGATGACAAAACCGTATAATACAATAAAACTTACACTCTTAAGAAAAAATACCGATAACAAAATAAATATTAAATTTTTATTAGCAAGTGCCGACAAGCGAAACAGAATACTAGTATTGTCTATATTATTATATTGTTATAGAGTTGATGTTTTAAACTTATGATTTTCATTTTATTAAAATGCGTTTTGATACAGATTTATAAGAACTTTCATCGCTTAATTTTACTATACATCTCAAGTCAATATACAGCAGAAAGTTTTATGATATTAAAACATCCGTCTGTACTTATACTACACAAACAAATACTGGTGCAAAACTATAATATTGTATCTATATATTGCATTCTAAAGTTTCCTGCAATAAACTATAAATTCCATTTTTTTTCCATCGACATTAAAATGATTAATTCATAATAGCTATGTGATAAATGTATCATATTAGTACGACATCGCCATTTTAATACACTCAATAAAAAACGCCAAGTAGAGAAGATCGTAACTGGCTATCCCCGATAAGGCTTAATCGCAATGATGTATACTACCAATAAAGATTTTATACCGATCTCTCGATATAAATAAAATATAGTTTATTTTGACAGGACATCGTCGGTTCTCGATTTATCTGAAGGTGAATCTTTTAATGAAGGTTAAGTGGTGCTGTTGGGGTTGAGATCTTGATGGGTGACCATTTACAAAATGACACAGTTACAGTATGTTTTATCAGCTATTGAGGTAAATAATGTGACGGTTCAAAAACTGAATAAAGGCGTAAAAGAAATCAGTATCTTAGTAATATAATGTTCTTAAAAATTAAATTTTATTACGATTTACACAAAGTTGGTTTTTGAGTTGCGTAAGTCAATTAAATATTATACCTAGAGTGATATCGCTGAAAACCTATAACTGATTCTAAATACAATGATTAAATATCAAGACTAGTAATAACTATTTCTGATTATGTTATTCTTAATCACAAACAGAAGCTAGAACTAAATCTAAAACTAACAAAACTACTAACGCTGTTTCTTTCAAATCATTGTAAGCAAAGCGTTCAAAGAGTATTGTCATCGTCCTTTGTTAGACAAAGGTTGGTCCCTAGAGACACTGGTGTTCGCAGCAGGTTGAGACTTACAAAATAAATTGACACTTTGTTACTCTTCTATGTATAGAAAAGAGCTTTTTGATCTGGAAACATTTAGTTTTTATATACGAAAAAAAATCTGGAAAAAATTAAGCATCAAATAATTTTTATCATAATATAAGTTTAGTAGATAACCGAGAGTCCAAGTGGTGCAAATTGTTCAAAAGCTTAGGTCAGTTTCTAGCCTTTGAGCAGGTAAAACAAAGTGCTGTAATGGACAACAACCAATTTTCTGGAACAATTGTTCTGGAACACACCCGTGGTGGAACATTTGAGTCGAAACTAAGTGGCCACCCATCTAAGGAAGGGATAAGCATCATGCGGCTACCTCACCACATGCAGCTAATTATATTCATACAAATAAATCATACTGACCTCATAAACTTAATCCATCCGGCATGAGTAATAGTGTTTTCATTTCACTTAGTTCTTAATAACAAACTCAAGATTGATACTAAACAATCTACGAAATTGATGATCTCGCAATCGACAGTTAGAAAATTGATGATCATGTAAAGAAAATAAACGACCACCTTTCTATATTTACAGACCATGAATACGACTACAATTTATCATTCGTACCGTTATGGCTATAAATCATATTCGTTCACGAATACTTTAAGGTAGGTGCACATGTCTGAGAAATGCCTTCCGCCACGTCTCCCCATAAAACAGTCTGAAAACCTTTAAATATAGAAGTTGTAATTACGTAAACAGACATATTGACGTACGTCTGAAAGGTAATCATAAGCTAAAATTTATCACGGAGTGAATCATTCATGCGCTAAGACAGCTGACAGCCAGGCACATATATTATAATGATCGACAGCCTGACGTTGCTTGTCACAGAGGGATAATGTTGTTGCCACACTAAATATCATCACACATTGCAAATTCAGCTTTATACCCTAAAAATAAAGTTTATTTCTCGTTGCGGGGCTGCTCATGACTAATGACATTTATGTTTCAAACGTCGAGAATTCTAACGAAAAGAACAAAGTACTACAGTATATTGCACAATTCGAATAGAACCTTATTGCGTCAGCAGTCGCTTCAAAATTCCCTGGGACCATCAACTTTGTCGAGTTATTCGTGTTGGGAAATGTGACTAAGTTCCAGGTGGAAGGGGTCAAGGTGAATTGAGCCTTATCGTGGATTGTTAAAGTGTAGATTAGGATGATGTAGACGAGGTGTTGTAAGCTGTTTGTAAGTTGGTGTCTGCCGGTAGCGCGGTAGCAGAGAGACGTGTCGCGGCGTGTCATCGGGACGCAATGAAGATTTATGAACAACCCGGTACTACGGTTCAGTCGAAACCACATACTGTTTTCTACTTTGTTAATAATTTTATGGCAAAGTTTAAAACAAGACTTTATCTTCCCTATGTTTATTTCTTATGCACGTTTATGTAATTGTGTGTAACAAAACAAAATTGTTTATGCTACGTTAATATACAGAAAATTCGAGTTTCTGATTCTCACCTAAATTCTAACTAAAGCACATTTTACGACTTCTGGTTGTTTATTCAAACGTGTTAGTCAACGTTTAAAATTATATTTACAAGTTTTTAATGTTTTGTTTTAGCACCTTCGAGTCCAATATTTTATTATCATCGTTAAATATATTCTAATGGTTTCGGATCTCTATCTTAATTATAACATCATAAAGTTCAATCTTAATTTATTGATCTCATTCCAATAGTAATCTGAGTTCCAATTTTATACGCCATATTAGTAAAGCTTTATAAAAAGCAGCCTTCGTTAGTATAATATATTTTGATTGTACAAGGAGATAGGTATCTTTTTACGTTCTTCACTTGACACTGAGATGTCTTGAAGGACAAAACTCGTATTGGAAAGGAAACTCGTCTACAACCTTATCAAAGCAAGGCTATAGATCTTTCTTAGTAACCAGTCCCTTTGACTCGAGTTTGTCGTTGAAGTTTACCATCTATAGAAACGATATCACTTTGAAAATGTCTTGTGTGCATTTCGTTCTGCATCAAAATTTTTATCTAAGGAGACATATTTGATTCAATTTTTTCATTTTCTGCTTTTAGATCTACTTATGCGTTGAATTGCGTAATCGTTATATTTGTCATATTATTATCTGTTATATTGTGATATCCATTGAAAAATTACCAGCACTGATTTTCAAAAAAAAATATACAAAAATACAAGACCGTTTAAACTTCTCAAAAAGAACTTTGAAGCAAATAATCTAAAAAGATCGTGTTAATAATGCAAAAGTGTGTCAGCAATCCGTAGTAGAGGCCGTTGGATCCCCTCATTACGTATTTATGGTCGACAGGCGGGATAAGCCGCGTCATGTCGCACGAAGAGTGGATGAGCAGAGTTGTCAGCCACCCTTGTTGGATATTGTATTCCTTGTTGAGGAATGACTGGTCAGGTTTTGAGCGATTGAAATACGATATCGCAACAAATAGTAAAAGAATATGAGAATTGTGTTGTGTTTACTGGAAACCGAATAGATTACTTTTAAAACTTTCGCATTGCATCTGATGTTAAACAATATTTTTGTTTAGATTTCTTGACGTTTTGGCACAGCTTACACTATGGTCTCAACCTGATTAAGTGATCACAGGACTCATAGGATAAGAATATAGAACATATTTTATTATTGTATATTAAAATACTAGTAGGTTAAAACAACCTTGTAGTATAATTGGCTATGTACATTAATATAAAGCTCGAGTGTCGCCATTAAATACATCATGCGATTATAATCTTGCAGAAGATCAATTTATCATCATTATCCGCAGATTGTCATGAATCACTTGATACCATATACATAAAATATAAGTAAAGATAATAAAGTATATATATGCATACATACATAACATTACGCCTGTTTTACCTGCAGATGTGGGCTGAGGTTTATAAAATAAACGTATTGCTGAAAACGTTGTCCCATGTAAAAGCCATAAAAAAATTTAAATATTGCCATTTATCGGGCATGCTACCTCTATTAAGAAACATTCTAATATAAATAAAAAAAGACCAATAGTGCTTTCTTCAACTCGGGAATTTAACCCGAGACTTCATGATCAGCAGTCGGCTACAAAAATAATATAAATAGAGGTATTAATATTATTTATTTATTTATCACACACATCTATTATTACGATCACGAACACTAATGCGAATATAATATAGATCTACCGCCATACTGTTATTGTCTATATTCACAATACCAGTGTTAGATTTTCGTACATCAAGACCTAGAAACGATGCAATAAATCAATTTGTTCAACCCACGCGAGACGATTTCATCAACGAAGAACATGACACTAATAACAATTACCTATCAAAAACTCCCACATGAACATCTTTTTTATCTCCTGACCTGTAAGTGAATACTCCAAATGTATGTTTATTATATCACGCTCGTTTTAACCGGAGATGTAGATAGAGTATGAATTACAACCGTTTTCTTTTAGTACTAGTTGACCCGTGCAACTTCGCTTCCGCCACAAAAGAGAGAATAGGTCATAATTATCCCCGTTTTTGAAACATTTTTCGTTGCTACTCCGCTCCTAATAGTTGTAGCGTAATGTTATATAGTCTATAGCCTTCCTCAATAATCAGGCTAACCAGCAAAGGATTTTTTCAATTCACAACAGTAGTTCCTGAGATTAGTGCGTTCAACCAAACAGACAAACAAACAAGCTCTATAATTTTATAATATTAGTATTAGATTGTATTAGACATTTGTCTCTCACTTCACGTTATGGTAAGATCTATCTCCGATGTTATTCACATGTAGCGATAAGGATAAGAGCAATAAAGAGCGAGCTTCTTGTCATATACCACACGTTATCAAACTTTTACTTTTTAAAACATATCTGACAATAAAAATTTGCCCGACCTTGGCACCAAACCCTTGTTCACCAGTCGTATGTACTGGCATAGAGACAGACAAAGTCGTATACACTTTACAAATAAATTTTAAATCGCATTTCCCCTAAAAATGACGATTCTCCTAAGCATACTGATCCGAGTCGTTTGTGCGACTCGTATTGTTTTATTCACAAACCGATGTTCGGATAAGAATTCATGCATTTTTATTTCAATTTCCATCCGTAGGGGATGCTTTTTGAATGTTTATTTTATTTGTCACCGTTCCTGTCGCTTCCTTGTTGACTCTGTTGAAATTATAGAACAAGTTTAAAGAAGAATTTAGTGTGAATCTTTTTGTTATAGCACACTTTATGAGAACGTTTTCAGTTGATTCATGACGCGTAATATTATTGTGGTTCACAGATTTTTACATTATTTCGTTTGTGTTTTTGTTCGTGTTTTTTTGAATACACTTCTTGATGAATGCAGGCATGCAAAGTCATCTACCCGGACCTACCCAGTGTGGTGGACCCAAGACCTAATCATTGTTCGGATTGAAACTCTAGCCCAGCAGAGTGGGCGTAATCATGGGTGTGAGTAGTCAGTGCTTAAAAAAGATTTGCTAGTATACTGTAATTCCATTATTAGTGCCATAGTCTTTGAATTAAAGATTTATACGACTTCTAGCATACATATTTACATTAGTATCAAGACTAAACCTATAATCTTTTGATCGACTATATCCTAAATCTGCGTATAATGTTAATGTGATAGTCAAACAAAAGTGAATTACAGTTTTAATGTAAATATTTTGATACATCACTTCAAACGTTCTCACATGTAACAAAGCAACGCTTTCAGTATACGTTTTATTAAGAACAACGCGTGTATTGTTATAAACAAAATTACCATTATTCATTTCTTGTTATACAATCTATCATCCACATCTATTTTCATTTGTAACAACATCTCCCAATGAAAGAAATCTCCGACAGCCGACATTAGCCAAGTCCATTAATAAAACCACACAGATAATAATCACACTCGTTTATAAAAAATATTTTATACTAATTCAAAACTACCGACCTTCATTATAAACGTCATCGTTCAAAAGGAAAATTGATTTACAACACTGCATTACGCTATTATTTTATGACGCGAGAACGCCCCGAAATAAAATACTAACAAACATTCAACCGGCATCCACGACCATTACTATAAAGCCACAAAGGATTTTGCGACCACAGAACTTTACATACAACTTTATGAGGTTAAAAATAGAGTTGATATTGTAATGTGAAATGATTTGGAGGATGTATGTGACAAGGTTGTCAGGGACCGTCATAAAGCGAATAAAATACGGGGCACAAAGAATAAGCGGTCGTATAAGCGCTGTTATGTCTGTCAACATAAAATATTGTATCCTGCGCGAGCCGGGAGCCGGGGTTCAAATTGTACTGCCTCTATTGCGCCATTAATCTTAGTAATGCACCGTGTGAAACGGCAGATGAAGATATTGCACTGCTCTGTCTTTGTCGTTGTTTCGGACTTTACGCTTTGTCCGCGGGGAAATTAATAGGCGTTTTGAAGGTGTGGGCAGATTTTATGGATTCTGCTAAAGGAGATTTAGTGTCGAGATTGTCGGCGATAAAATTAAGTGAGCATATGTTTTCGTTTATGTTGAGAACGATCTCATTGAATGCTGTCAGTTTTACTGTTATTTAAGATTATGGTCACCGTACCAACAAACCGTTCACCGATTCATATTTCAATCCCATCACCGCCATAAGCCAAGGTTAGCTCTAACGGTAGATGACGATCATCAATTTTAAAATGTTCACCAGTTTAATATCTAGTTACATCACCAACATTGGATCCAATGCATCATGTTTAAGCTTCTTTCTAAAAATATGTCCAACATTGGCGACAAACTCTTGGTCATATGTCACGAGTAAGCGTAGAAAACATTGCTCTTCGCGTTAATCCAAACAAAGTACTTTCGTAGACATCGCTCATGCTGTCGCGTTACAGACAAACGACATACCTAAGTGCTGTTCTAATTATCACTGTGTAAGTAAGATTTATGAAGACGATAAGTGTGATGTGTGATCGTTAGATTATTGTGAAAAATGAACGGATAGAGATTAAAACAATAGGTTTTTGTGTCAAGGCTATTGTTTTTTGTTTTAAATTATTTTGTGTATGTTATTAATTATTACTTATAACACTTTATTAATTATGACATATTATACTTATTAGAAAATGACATACTTGATTTTTCTATCCTTTGGACTGCTTTATGCCTAGTCAAGGTTTTGCGTTGAACAGTGACGTGGTTTGAGAGTATTCAATTAAACACATAATCTTTCCAAAATTAACGTTAATCCTCAGATCAAGTAATTCGAGAAGTAAAGCGAAAAAAATAATTAAAATTTCTCCTTTAAAAGTCAGTAAAATACCCATATTTTTTTCTTTCATATACAACACATTATTTAAACAAGTAATTTCAGTTGAAATAATAACAGAATCTTACCTAGATTATTTTCAAGAATTAACAAACTACCCACAAAACTTAACATCTTTTTTACTACAGACACTATTGTATTTAAGCGATACTTTTGTCTTATAAGAAGAGTCTCATTATCAACTGTTCCAAGTAATTGTTCCTAATGATCTAGTATTACCTAGGTTTTGTTTTAGTACTAGTTTTGTCTGAATAGTCCGTTTATTAGTGCAGACATTTGCTATGTATTTGTTGTTATTTAGTTATTGTGTTGAAAATAACTAGCGATTAGGAAAATTAGGTTTTTAAATTATAATATGGGTTACTGCTATTATAATAACGGGTTTGAGAATATTTATGATTAGTATATATATATATTTTTTTTTATATTTTTGGGACTTTTTGTGTGTAGTACCCGAAGGTGTTTGAAAAGGTGTATGAAATACTCATACTAATCTAACTAACTCGAGGCAAGAGGTAGCGATCCATTGCCACTTTCTGGGCATATGCCCAGAAAGTGGGCATATGCCCATTTAGGCATAAACACATGGCTACTACTGAAAGTATTCAAACAGAAAATCCCAAGAGACTGTTACGGGATTCGGAAACGAACCCGGGACTCTCATAATCAGCGCTAACAAACACTATTGCTAGGTCAACGGAGTCATTCAAATGTGAAAATCTAAGATATAACAAAGCTAAGCGTTTATTTAACTGAAATACAAACCATATAAAACAATAAACACTTATAAAATAAATACAAATAAATTCTTATTATTTTTACCTTGAGCCAACTTTCGCGAGGCACAATGCTTCTCATAGTAATTACAAAGACAATGTGTTGTCAAAACGTTATAATTACTTATTTTAACAACAAACTGTCTGCAACTAGGTCGGTTATTAACGACAATGCATGTGAACGTTTATTATACTTTAGGGTTATTTAAGTAGAAGGAAAAAGCGAGTGAAGAGGCGATTTGACGATTTCAAATACTTGTTAAAGTTTATGAAATAAAGAATATTTGACTTTGACTTTGATTTTAAGCGTGCTTGCTGTTGTATCGTTAAAGTTATCTTTATTAAGCTTTTGCTCTGATGAGATAGTCGTGGTCCTATAGGATTACTCTGCTAAATTATACACTTATGACGATGCCAAAACTTACGCTAATCCATTCAGCTGTTTATGTTGTAAAAGTGTAGCAGACAGGTAGGGTTTATTTCGTATTTCATAGCATTACTAAAATTTTACAGCTTCATATAGACTTATTGAATAGTAGAGCAGCTTAATTCTATTTACGCAGCAATATTCAAAATCGCTCCCCGCTCATTCGTGTCTATAACAACACCCTTAAAATAAGTAAATAATATTCCTTTTCTGTTTTCTTTAATTAGAATGACAAATGTGATATTTTTGTTATTCTGTGATTGTTATTATAATTTGTTGGTGAAAACGTGTCAGCTGGCAACTGGTTTAAGAATTTCTTGCTATTATCATTTTTAATTACAATATTCGCATTATCTGAATGTCTAGACTTCAGAATGTCTGTGTTAATTAGTTTTTAAGAGTTAAAGTGTTTATTGCCTATTGTTTCAGTAAAATTTTGAATGACGAGTAAATTTTTAGTTTTATGGTAGCTTTGTTTTTATCAATTATGTAGCGATGATATAAACTTTTAACAAAGTTATACGATAAGGTAACATCACACGAGTACTAAAAAGTAATTCGCAAGAAGTTTTTCTTTTTCTAAGTTTAGCTTGTACTATTGCAACCAGATAACTTATTAACGAACTTATATACCTCAGATATGTACATCCAGATAGAACAGATGTTCATGATTATCACACAATATTTTACCAAAATCGTCTATCGACAATCTACAAGCGATCGAGAAATTTTGAATAAAAATCAGATCAGCGTCTCACGCGAGTGCCGCAGGAATTATTATTGCGGTACATTTTAAGTAACAAACTCCCGATTATTGATGGTACCGACTATAGAGAATTGCCCTACTGACTGGCTTTAAATATGAGATGAAGTAACTACCATTGCAAACATGCAACAAAATACAATTAAATCTTATACACGCAACTTTCAAAATACATTTGTCTAATCTTGTCTAATACAAGCCGGTTTGAACAATTAACTGTGTCCATTTCATTCTGTTTTCATTGAACGTAACGATAGATAAGTATTCAATTAACTGACCGGTCGATACGTATGATACTTGTACTATGATAGTGTCGGAGTTAATAACTACGGTAGTGGCTGGTGTTTCGTCATTACGTTTGCTTTCGATATTTGGTTGTTTTTTCCTTGGAACCAAGAATTTTTTTTTTACCCATGAACTTGAGACTTTTGAAATGGAAGTACTGTTATTGGTACTTTTTTGAACTTATTGATTGCATGATGATTTGAACTTCAATGCAGAATGTAAAAATTCTATCCTGACAAAATTCTCTTATAGATTTTATATGCATCTTTCATCTATTGGCTGTTGTTCTATGTGAAAGATGATCTACCTCTATCATATTTTTTTCTCAATACAAATAATCGTCAGCTAGCACAATTATATAAGCTTAATAAGTAATACACACAAAAGCAATATAATAACAAGAGGCGCGAAAAAGTGCTAACGTCTAGCGTTAGGTAGAACAAAATTATGTTTATTGTTCCTTGTGTATACAACTTATGTGTGAGAACTTTAATTTTAAATCTACGTAAGAAAACAAAATAAGCAGCTTTTAATTCTATTGTAACTCTAGAATAAAAATCCTGTAAGTCAGGGTCCAATACACCATTCAGAAATAGTAGCAATTTTTTCTTCAAATTGGTTCATCCGTTTTTGACCATAAAAGGACAAAGAAACAAACAAAAACACTTCCTCACTCAAAACATTTGAGTGAGCTAAAAACCAATACAAAAACCATAAACTAGAATGGATAATACAGATTATATTGAAGAACAGGTAGCCCTATTACTCCACATTTGTGCCCCAATCATGTTAATAACCCAATATTTGACGTGTAATTTAGAAAATTACAGTCCGAGCCGCGGGGCTAGACTAGTGAAGCGTACAATTTGGATCTTTATAATTACATTGTAGACCTTCGTACGTGTGACAGCTTGGCGACCAATTAAACTATAGCGGGATCTGTAGTACAAGGTGTAAGAGGTAGCGAAAGAGCTTCAGCTGGTTTTTGTCAAAGGCTGCTGTGGGGTTTGATTGAGGTTCCGATTTTTAAGTCTAAGTTTTTTTAATTTGGTGACTTATTGTATGTCCAGTTGGATTGAATTGTTGTATCTGAAGAGCGAATTCAAGATTTTATTAACACTGTAGTTATAATAGGTATAGGAGGTGGCCATACTTTTATTTTAATTGTTGAATACGAAGACTCGAAAAAACTATTGAAAGTCGATGAAAGAAGTTATGTTCCTCCAGAAGTATTAAAAGTCCAACTAAATATTATTTAAAAAGTCTGTTTTAGAGTAATATCCGTTATGTTTTCGTATTATGATATGTAAGGTACATTAATTGTCACGTACTAGAAATTTTATTAAAAGACTAATAAAAGGGTAATGCTACTACGATATAGATTTATTAAATCTGAGATTACATAGATTAAATGTTATATATACTCAAAAGTTTTCATTCTACCTGTTCCACACTTCATATCTTAGACCACAAACAAACTAACCTTGTAATTTGTCCCACTATCCGCGTCACATGTCGTGTAATTAAGTTTCTCTTTCAATATATCTGAAACAACAATCTGTTGTAGCAGGAAGCAATGCTTATATCATTTCGTATTAATTATTTTCTTGTTTCATTAATGAATGTTTTTGTCATATTGTCAATGTAATTTGAAATATTTGCATCGATTTCATTGTTGCTGTCGATCAAAAGATTGATTGAAAAATGTGTATACATATTTATGATATTTAATTAACGATTTTTAATTACCGCGATTGGAATAATTAGTACATAATTTAACGGACTTTTAAACGAATATTAAAAGGTTATTAATACATTTTTTATGTCTGGACATTTCAGTTAAGATAAAACAGTTCTGGTTTTGAGATTGTCGTCGTAGTTATTATTATATTTTTAATTTCTTGACGTTTCAGCTAGCCTTGATCTTAAGGTTGCTGTCGCATAAAAGCTTAACATATCAAGCCCTAAATTATCTTTTGTAATGTTTATAGTTTTGTGTATGTTTAATCATATTTCACTTTATTATGATCAGATAAAGCTGCATTCACATTATTATGAGTATTTCCATATTGGTTTATATTAATTTTGCGACATTAAATAAAGTTATATACTATTGATTGTGATCTGTAGCAAATAACATGTTAAGTAAGATTTAATCTAAACACGGCGATTTAAAGACGCATATTACACATACATTAGTATACAAGTCATTATAACATAGTACTATGTTTCTTGTTCTATGTTTTATTTGACTTATTAATACACACATATTGTGTCAGGCAGTAAACTACAGTAATATAATTCAATAGACTATTATAAATACAATACAATTTAAATTATGTATTGACTTTGACTATAATTCTAAGCATATGATTTGTATGTTTACAATTTTATGTATGGTATGTCTTTACCAGTAGCGCTATTCGCTATCGACACCCGACTAGCTATCGAAAAAATGTATGAAAATCTGATCAGTGCTCCTAGTGGGTGCCGAAGGAACATTTTTTCAGTTAATGTAATAATTATTTCTTTATTTATTACATTATTTAATTACTTAAATATTTTCTTTATTTATTTTCAGTACATTTTAAATGTCAAACTGACGATACTTGATAGTACCGACTGTTAAAATCGCGCTATCACCCAATCAGTTTCAATAGTTCCTACAGTGCCCACTAGAGGCGCTGATCCGATTTTCATACAAAATTGCTCGATAGTTGATCGGTTGGCAATAGTGGTAGAGTATCGCGCTAAAGGCATTAATTTGCATTTGTCATATTATATTAAACAACTTTAATAATTATTTTTACGTTAATAGCAAATATGTTGTATTATAATGATAACTAATAATGCAATATGTAAATAAAACAATAAACTTTTTACGACCCGAATTCTAAATGTACATTATGACATGTTTCATAATTAACCCGTACATTATTTAAACTAATTTATTACAAAAAATAATAATTTACGACTTATTAATCAGCCATTTAAAATCGTGCAACGTTATAAAATTGTAGCATTATTAAAACAGTGGTACATAATAATTTTATAATTACTAGGTTTTGCCCGCGACTTCGTCCGCATGGTGTTGTAACTTCGGGCAGAAATTCTAATACAAAAATTCATAACCTCTTCTTCTTTTACGCGAAAAAAGTGACCAGGTTTTTCCCAAAGAGAACTCTACCTCAGCGCCAAATTACAATAAATTTGGTTCAGTGATTTATACGTGAAAGCGTAACAGACAAACAGACAGACAGAGTTACTGTAATGTTTGTAACATTAGTCGATTTAATTAGAAATTCAAATATATACAAGCGATTATTCAATCAGCATACAATTTATCGTTGGTATGAAAATGTATGTGTATTTATGCATTTTTAATTACTTCGCGCGTGTTTTTATTTATTGAGTGACGTTTGGCCGCCATCTTGAATGTAGAGTTAATTTTATAAATGATATAACTAGATCTATACAAATTTTTCTTTAGGGTTAAAGTTAATTCGTTCAAAACAGCAAATTATATCCAAAAAAACAACAAATAATTTCAAAATCCAAGGGGAGCTGGGGTGGCATTAGGTTGTGCATTCTAAATATTAATTGTTTGTTAATTATTACACTCTTATAATAGTATGAGAGTGACCAATTGACGTGATTTTACAAGCTAATTCGAAAATGATACTGGCTACTTTTACATCAAGAAAAATACATACTACCCAAACAATGGAGGACATCTCTTCTATGTAATAGTTTTTTTAATCTCTAAGCAAAAAGTACATGAAATACAAACCATTATTACCCAAATGTATATTAGTTTTCCTTGCAAACACTAGATGGCGCCACCAAAACCAAAGGTAAAAGCTAGTAGGTATCGCAAAACTATATTTCAGCTTTATAGTGTTTATTATAGAACGTCAAATAAAACTTACTATAAAAGTTTATGATTATGTTTTAAGTTATGTTTACTAATTAATTTCGTATTATGATTGGCTCATAATAATTAAGTTGTTATGTGCAATCAAGGAAAAGAGAATGGGCCATATTTTAAAAGACTTTGTTATGTATTTAAAAGGTAATTTAAAAGCCGTACAAATTTTTGAATTTTTATTTTACAATGTTAGTCCTATGGAAGCGGGCCAGCCTTTTGCCATTTGCCGGGAATGTAACCAAACTCCGGGCTATTATTAAGCCATATTCTTATACAAATAAAAACGACCAATAAATTTCCAAAACCTCATGAGCAGCAGTCAGACAAAATAGCGACTGCGACAAAGATACAGCCAGTACAAACATTTTACGAGTATAATAGTTATTTAATTAATATATGGAATAAAATATGTAGCTTGAGAGAACTGAAATACATGCCGCAATTCATATTCTAATTGTCACCCAAACTTTACATGACTCAAAAATTCTACCGCAATAAAACTCTTCTCAACTCGATAATAAAACACCGAATCATGTAATGACTATACATTTTTTAAACTATACAAACATCTTATCTGCTTGTGCAATAAATTATCAGCTGCAAGCATTCAATCACATGCTTCCGACTTTCTTAGATAGATCACTGGAGATAGATCCGTTAGCTCGCTCTACTATAGTTTGTTTATTGCAACACTGACTTCTTTGTCTATGTTAGGAGATTAGACCCTACACTAACTCCTGGATAAGTATTTGTTAGTTTATCAAGTGTAATTTTGTCAGTTATAACGATGATTTTTTTGTCGATTTATCTATTATTCATAGGCCGTAACATGCAACTTGTTTGCATGTATTTTACTGTAGTTACCTGTATTAGCTCAGCAATTATTATAATCGTTCTGTAAGTTAAAAAAAATAAAAATTATAAGCGAAAAAAACTCTTTCTGTTTTTAAATGAGAATTAAAATAAAGTAAATAAAGAAAAAAGGAACTCGTAAAATCAGATTAAGTCATATAAATGTCGTGTGAAAAAGTTAAATAAATAAATATGACGATAAAATCTCAAAGTGTTGAATTTCAATTGTTTATTATTCCACTGACATGTTTTTATAAAATATACTGTGCAGTTTTGCATTTGTTTGGTTTTTATTCTAACTTTATATTCATATTAATGGGAATAAAATAAGAATAATGCCTCTGTGGCACGGTCACTAAACAAAATTAAAATAAGTAGTGTATCTGACATCTGATCATGTGTTGTCGAATTCGATTCCCGGTTCAAGCAAAATACTATTTAACTTTTCCCTCCTTATTAATAAACACACTATAAACCTTTTTCAGTTGAAAAGCTAATATAATATGTTTTATCTTTTCCATTTCGCTAAGGAGTGAAAGAAACAAATTTCATAAGCCTATCATTATTTCATATATTTTTATGAATAAGAGGGTTCTAATTTAAATTAGTATATTTTCGGTAGTTGCTCGGAGTATGGTAACTTGCCCGATAAATAGCAATGGGCTCCTTTTAAATGAATTAATTTTTCATTTAGAGAAGTGGTAGATCAGAGTCTGTAATTTCTTTAGTAACTTAGTATAATTGTTGCAAGTGCAGTCACGGGAGAACCTATTAGCGTCATAAAACCCGGAATTTATTATCAACATTTACTTCTGATGTTTAAAAATCACAATACAAAATGTATCCATGCGAGTAATCTTTCGGCATATCAAAAAACTCCAGTCAACAATAAAATGCTATTAAATACAGAATAGTTGCATTCCCCATCCTATTACATTACTAACAAGCGATTCTCACAAAACATCACAATAAAAAACATAACCCCAACGATGTCACGACTCGTATCACAATGAACTATCGTTTAAGCTTTTAATATTCTAAAAGCGAACTTGTATTATCAAATAAACCGATCGCTCATTCGGTCACGCATTGTCAAATTTCCTGTCATTCACGCGTCACAATCAACCCAACATTTGAGGGTTAAAAAACAACCAATAAAATGTATTGACATTACCTTTTCAAAATAGAAAAACTGTTGTATAATTCATACTAAATCCAGGTACAAAAACATTAAATTAACATAATAACGAGGATCGTCTGAAACGATTTTGACAATACATCGCGTTGAAGGGTAACATAACCCTCTAATTTGATGTGCGGGTATATAATACCGGCATGCATTATTCATTCGCTGATAATATGTTAATTTACTCCACCTTATGTTTATGCTAATCGTAATTGGTTATTTCACTGCACGGATTACAGTGCTGTAAGGCATCAATCTTCGCTACGCATCTGTCAAAGTTAATCCCGCCGTGAGAGGTCATTTATATAGAAACGTGTAGTGATATTTCAAGGCGTGCCTCGACGCCATTAATAAAATCTACATTATTATCTCAATTAATATCTTGAGATTTATATGTCCCCTTTTAAAGTTTTTAATGTGATAATTAATCACGATCAACGCGTAAAAACACAGCGCGAGGGGTATAAATTTTACGCGTTTCGGACACATTGACATTTTGAAACACACCTAGTCATGAGGGTTAATTACGAAGTGACTCTTTAATGAAATTATAGCCAAGATAGCCAAACTATTGACAATTAAATTTTATATCTAAAAACTTTTATGTTTTATTTTCAATCGTATAATTAAATAAATTAACGTTTTTTTTTACAATTGTAAATAAATGAATAATTTATTTAAATCCTCATTTAATTTGACTTCCCGTATCATTAAGCTACTGACAAATTGAATAATAGAGTCATCTTGCTGCATATTTATAAACTGAAATTATTAAATAATAAAACTAACTAAAAAAATCCACAACAAAAAATTCAAAGTTTCAAAGCTACATAAAGCATTAATTGAAAAAGATCGCTGTATACGAAACTTCACTTTTTAGTTCCACACTTCACCACTAGATGGCATTACTATATACAAACTAAATTAGCAACGCAAAACTATGTCAAAGTCGAGTCATTATCTAAACGATATGTTTTATAATATCAATGATTTATTGAATCAAATCAGAACGGATATAAATGTCACTATCAATCAAAACCAATAGTTTTAGCTTTAATTACGAAACTGCTATCGAATACTTGCTGATTTATTTTATATTCATAGACTGTGTCAATACGGTCCTAGCTTAATTTATTTGATTAATGTTTATTTATAACATTTCTACTTTGAATTAAGTGTTTATTCAAATTAGGTTTATGCGCTAGTGCGCTTCTAAATTAAGTGTTAGGTAACAAGTAGATAAGTTTCCTTTTCAATTTATTTTGTATGTAGAAATAAACGTTATAGGAAGTAATGAATTGTCTCGTCTGCAAGTCTGTTTTTGCTATTATCATGCAGTTTTTTATAGTACTTTTGTAAAACTCTAAGAAATATTTCTACGGTATATAACAGAGAGAAAATATAATTTTCTGTGAAAACCATCTCTATAAAAAAACTAAATTGTTGCTAAACTTTCTATTCTGTGGTTAATGGTTTTTAGATTGCCTAAATTACATTTACGCGGATGCAATCTTGCTAAATTTATTCAAAACCAGACAAAACCGTGACTAAATATCTGAGCAATAATTCTCAAAATTATATAAATGTGAGACCCGTCAGATTATAGATATTAATCTCTTAAAATATGAGGTTTAATTAAAATTTGTATTCAATCTCATTTTTTATGATCAAGGAACATTTAAAATCGCCACATATTTAAATGCAAAGCCGAAAAGTCTATATGAATTTTACGACTGGCCAAAAGTATCGAAATGACTATCGTAAAATCGAAAGTATAATATCAAAGGATTATAAAAAAAGCAATTTTGTTAAAAAGGATGTTTCTAATCTCGTTTAGAAAGTGAAAATTAATATTAATAAAAAATATTAAGCCAACCCATTCAACGCGACGCGACGGCTAGTTAATTTTTTGAGCCGTCATGTCGCCTCTGTTTCATGTTACTCTGTCGACCGACCAATTACGCCTTTTGACAGTTGAATTTCCAACATGACGTGAGCCTAATCAAAATAGCATTTATTAAAAAAAACTTGACATTAAAGCTGACAGCTCACGGTTTTGTTATTAATGACGGTGTACCGACCTCTTTCGTGTATTTTCAATATAATAAATTATTTTGTTAGTCTTTTTACGCTATGGGTGGTGGTCGCGTGATTGCCGTCTTGTTTCTTACATAGAGCGACGCTACTAATACTTGTCAGAACATTAATTAGCCAATGGACTAAGTTTATTGCGTCGTTACATCGTATAGCAACTCTCTAACAACGTTGATTGGCTGTAAATTTTATAGCATTTGGTATTTATTTTATCGTTATCCACTTTCTAACTTACTCATAAATAGTATAAAATATCATCATCCTCATTTATTTGCCAATATAATTTTTGTGTATTCTATGTCTAGTTTTTGCTCTGAGTGTCAGACGTCAATTGTGTGTGAAAAGTAAAAGAAAAAACCTTTTATGATTGGTAGGTAGATATTATATTTGAAATAATTCATTTAATATTAAACATAGAGATTATTTACACAAAACATTTGGCTGTACAGTCCACGACTTCATATGTCGTTTCGCCGACGGCGTGTCCACTTAATATAAATAACTATATTTAAATTGCACTAATCACTAAATTTGTCATGGCGGGTCGCGCCTTACAACATGAATAGTCTATCGATATCACAGAAGAAAATTGGACAATGTATTAAAGAGTCCAGGATTTGCACTGCACTTAGATTACTGATGGACGGCGGCCGCTCCGAGCCTCTGACCGTACATTGCGTATGGAGAGTAGAAAGGTCCGAGCGCAGGGTTGAAGGCACCGTAGGGAGACGCTCCGAGGCTTCCTGGGAGACCAGCCTTTGAGTATGGATGGTACCGGCTCGCCGACAGCGGGCTGAGAGGTGCCGTCGGGTAAGCGCTGCGCAAACCCGCCGTTGTAAACAACGGGTTCAAAGGATTCAGCAGCGAAGGTTGCGTAGAAGCCACAGATGCAGGCGTAGAACCGTCCGTCGTGTGACTCCTCAAGTGTTGTAAGAGCTCCTCAGAGTTGCCAAATCTCTTTCCGCAGTAAGATTCACCAACAATCCAATTGCAAACATAGGGACGGCTCAGTTGTGGGTACGGCAGACCGCCGGCGGCGGCGCCTTGCTGTGACAGAGCCATCGCCATTGCTAAGTTGTACTTTTGATGTTCGCATTGTGTGCAACCAGCGGGACATGATCCATTGCTCATGAGTAAATGGTGGTTGTTAACAGAGAACTGACATCCCGTGCAGTAGGGGTCCTTACACACTGGCACAAGGGTTTCACCGCCGGCGGGCGTTTTCACTCTCGCGTAGCCGAGGTAGGGGTTCGGAGAAGATCCAGGGAAGGCAGCGGCGGCGGCGAGCATCGCAGCGTGATGGGCACTGAACGGAGCACCGGCGTAGGGTGGTCTGAACGCCGGATTAGCGTGTTGTTCCATTCCCGGCGGGCAGCAAAGTCCGGCAAGAGGATTGAATCCAGGCAAACCAGGCAGATTTTTAAATGCGCCTAGGTGATCCTTTCCGTGTCCTAAAACTTCTAATCCTGAGCGGATAATAGGACTTGTGCCGGACGATCCCGCCGGAGATGACTTAGCTTCGTTAGGACTGCTCTTTCCAGTTTCAGCTGTCGGTGGCGTAGATTTACGTCCAGGTGTACTTTTTCCAGATTTCTTATCATCTGAGCTGTCAGAACTAGCTTTAGATGAAGGTCTTTCTTCTACAGGTTTCTTTGAAACAACATTTGTTTCATATGGTTTGAACGCCAAATGTTTGTTGTCAGGTGTAGAACGCGGTTTGTCTTGTTTAATTGTAGTATTTGTTGGTGAAGAACGACTAATTGCATCACTGTTAACACTATTCACTTTCTTCTTGTCGAGCGGCGGCAGCAGCGGTTTGGCTGGAGACGTGTCCACGCCAATCTGGCTGCATGTTTGCGCTAAAAGCGCTAGCGGGCTTTTCTTCGAGTCCAACTGCAACAATAGAAACCACAAATAAGTACACTTGTAAAAAAAAATAATTTCCGGCGAAACAAAATTTCAAAACTTTTTTTCTAAATATTATGTTTTGAAAAATATTTATACTTACAGAGGACGGAAGAGGAGTCAGGTAATCAGGTTGTAAATATTGGTTAGGATTGGTAGCCATCATTCCACCGTCTTCAAGCACCACCATTTGGGAGATAACTTTTACGATCACTTATAAACTTCACAGTGCGGTCACGAAACGCCTCTAGCAACACCTACTCTATGCCACGGGAACGCGGAACACAAACTGAAGCGCGTGCGTTCGAAGCGGCGGTCGAGTCAACTATGAGAGACCGGACCCCACCAGCGCTCTACGCTCCGCCGTCCCCTCACCCCGCGCCGCGCCAGACAAGGATGGCGATATCTCAAGTCAACATTAGAGGGAGAGCGCTATGTCTCACCGCTGCAGCGCACGGCTATAAAAAATAAAGCGGAAACGACACATAGCTGCATTGCGGTAGGGGAAAAAGGAAAGGCGGTATGGTCGGCAGCCGGGTGCGGATTGAGACGTGCGATGGTGTTGGTGGCTCGCCACCCATGACGGGCAGCGCTTTGAGCCGCCGCCGCGAGCGTGACTGCGCCTCTACCTGAGCTCGGCGCTCGGCGGCGAGCGAGCGCGCGCCCGCCCGCACCACTGCGCTCCACAGCTTTTTGTTTCACGCCACTTTTATTACGCCCCCGACAACGACGCAGCTCCATTCTTTCCCGGCGTCATCGCACTTTACTGCTGACACATTCGAAACTACTTACTCTTTTACGAGCACGCTTTGTTCTGGGATGCATCGGTGCCGGTTCAAAGGGGAAAATTGATCTGTTCCTCGAGACGGGAGCTTTCCATGAAACCGTTTGATGTGTCAACACGCGCTAACTTTAGCCGTTTACATGTAAATCGATAAACATTGAGCGTAACAAAAGGCGATATTTCAGTTTATCGACATCGCTAAGTCCATAACGTTAATGTTAATCCGACACTAAAACCTGTCAAACGAGCGAGTCGGACCCTCCGTTGCGATCAAATTAAATATGTCAATTTGGGAACCCATATCAACAGCTGCGAGCGACGGCGGCGGGGCCCTTTAGAAATATTGCTTATTGTGTCCAAACAAAGATACTAAGTATAACGTATGGGCGGACGACAGAGGTCGTAAATAACCCCGCGGGCTGTAATATATTTGACAGTGCGCGGACATGCGAAACAAAAAACATGTTTATTGCGAGATCGGGCCGGTGTCGGCGCTCGGCGCTCGCCGCTCGGCGGTCGATGTTGTTCTATAAATTAGGCACGCCGCGTTTTAGTGTTTGTTTAGGAGTGTTGAGTCGAGCCGAACAACTTACGGCTAGGCTTTACTTGTGCCGCTCGAATGCTCGATTGCACGTGATTCTAATGCGACGCTACACAACGTGTTTAGAGACTTCTTTGATGTTTAAACGTTTTCTACGAACGAGAATGTTTATTTGAATTGATTTATTACCAATCGTATACGTTTGAATTAAATGTACGAGGAACTGAATAGAGATTGATGATGTTATTCAATTTATATTTAAACCTACAGCACCGTAAAAAGGTTGAACACAAATGATAAACTAACAAAATCACAAATCAGATTACGGCTGAAGCGTTTTGAAACCACAACATGGCGGTAAATCCCTTAAAATTTCAACAAAGCATTGAACGCACGATCAGCCACTAAAGAGATTTAGAAAACAATTTCCTGGCCCAATTACCGGTACGTTGAAATCCAGCGGAGTGTAAACAACCACAATTATGACGATGGTGTCACGCAAAAACTTGAGCCACGGAATAAAGTGAAGGAAAATATTAATTTTGGGTTCGAAGAAGTGGTAACATTATTTCGGTTAGAAGCACTTTAGTGCTAATACAATTTGAGTGAGACTTGGGTTAGATTTAAAGAGCCGTGCCTTGTACAAATGAATTTATAATAATTTTGTTAATTCAGTTTATAATTTAGCCCCTCTTACGAAGAAAATGAATAAAGTTTAAGCCTAGATTTTAATATTATCGTAGTCGTTGACTTTAGTAAATGTAAAGATTATTCGTCCAGATTTTAGTTTAGTAAATTGATTTATGACGAGCTTCTATCGAAATCGGAGAATTTGGCTATAGACTAAACCTTGTACCACTCAAAAAGCAGTTATGTTTGAGCCACAAATAGTAAAATTGGATTTGGCCAACAATGAGCATGGGTCGTTTTCAATCGATTCCAATTTTAATTCTTGAATTGATCGTAATTGAATCGGCATTACTAAATAATTTAATTCGGTTGCATTCAGTCAATTTTGGTGCATTTTCGAATGTAATTCTTATAAATGTCAGAAATTAACTATTACATAAATCAAGTAATTTTGATCAGGTTATATAAAAACTAGTTGTGTTGTCAATCAAAGTCTTTTCATAAGGATTGCGAATTGATTGATTGCCGTATTTAATGCTACTTTATGTTTACTTGTTATGTAACACTGAGTATATAGAGGTATTATCTGTTATATCAGTTACTATACAACAAAATGAGATCGTATCGACTGTGTCGTTTTCATTCCTGAGTTTAGCTTTGTCTAATTTCTCGGACTTCGCTCAACAGTAAAAGTTCAAGTGCACAAAAAATATTATACTTATGTTTGTACAGCTAACGATAGTATTTAATTTACATAATGTGTATTTAAGTAAATGATCTGTAAATACATACGTAAGCTTATTACATGTATAGTAAATGGTTATAAAACTTTCAATTGAAACCCAACGAGCCTACAAAAAACGAAATTTAATTACAAAAATTCCACTTGAATAGTCAAAAAAGCCTTGCACACGAATCCGCTTAACCAGTAATGGCACAATCATCAAGTTAGTTGTACTGTGAAATCTCCGAGATAGACAGTCATTGTACTCAGCGGATGCGGCTACATCAAAGTAACGACCGACAGTACCAAATTACTGTTTACCAACGGTGTAAAAACTTTGACGGGTCCCACACGGAGGCTCCGGTTTCAATGCCTTTGATGTTTTGTTATGATCGAATACATGTTAATGAGTCATCAATATACTGTAGAGTGCTTTTAAACGATTCCTTTGCTTGTGTTAGAATACTCTCTGATGTTGATGGAACATTGTTAGGAGGTAATGTGAGGCTCAAATTAGATTAGATTAGAGGATAGACAAATGGGGCCTTTGTTATTCGTAATGGTTTGGAAACCTGCTTTGTTGGGGCTGAAGTTGCAGATCAAAATGGCATGAACTTTGTGAATGTTGATGCAAAAGATAATGTAAAGTTTGTAGCTGAGGTTTAATAGGATAACAATCTTATTATATCCAAAAATATTGCTATGCTGCTTTTACTATTACTGCGTAGTTAAGTTGTTTTAAACTAAATAACGTTTAACTTGGGTTTTTTCAAAATGTGGAATGCAAGTCATAACTCGATTTAAATTTTACAACTACCTTATTTTCGGGTGATCTTTTGGTTTTGTTTAAACATAATAGTCATGTTTACTACCAACTAAATAACGACAAAACATAATATACAAAAATTCTAGTAGAGAGAACAAAAGCGGGCCGAGACCTCCCACCAGCAAGTCGTTAAGAACTATGCCGCTCGTAAAACAATTCTCCCTCAACCCCTAATTGCGATATTTATAGGCGTTGTAAACGCTTATCTCTGCATTAAAACTAACTAAAAGATAAAGATTTCAAACGTCTGTTTTAGAACCTTTATCTGAGCAATAAACCTTAAACCTACTTCCCCACATTTCAGTCTGACTTATCTGATTGCGACTGGCCTGACTACCATTTGTAAATGGTGGACAATCTCGAATATTGGTCGCGACTGTCCGAGTAATGTCAGTGTAATTTACAATAATTACCTTCAACAATTGCAGATTTGTTTCTAATCTAATACAGATTAGTATAATTGATATTGATATAGACATCATAAAGCTTGCTATCTAAATGGAAAGCCCGAAGGATAAGTGCACAAATAAAATTTGATATAATTGAGTAATTTGATGTTATTGTAGGGATAAAGTGTTTACGTCTTTGTTTGGTTTTTCGTGAATGTAAAGATAATGTAAGAAGGAAAATCCGAAGCGTATCTTTACTGAGTATTACGTATTATTTCATCATTTTCTTTCTCGTGACTAGTCTCTGTTTAAACTAGTTTAAGCCATCTAACTAACTCTGAGCCTTTGATTTTACTACAATTAAGAAATTATATTGCACATCTTTAAATTTTCTGATTGCTTAATTTATATAGGTAAATACATTTCGTTTATTTCTTGATTGTGCTTTGGTTGAAACTGACATAATAGATGTAGATGGCATTTGAAAAAAAAACGCTAGAATCTGATCTTACGCAACACAATCTAGAAAGGAACCGAAAAATATTTAATGAAGTCAGAAAAAACTGGTGCAAGGCAAATCCAGGGCACTGCACTATAGTTGTAAATAAAAGGTGAGGCGAAATAAATTTCCCCCGAGTTGTATTAGTATTTATGGTGGCAATAAACAGCCAAGCTTTTGTGAAACGCCGCGCATTGTAAATAATTTCGTTGAGCGCAAGTTGCCTTGTAACACTTGTTAAGGAGAGCCAACGAAACAGCGGACATGATTTATTGATAAGCGCTCGCGATTTTTTTTGTCGGTACTTTTTGAATTATGGAGATTTAGAAGTATTATGATTTATTGTGATGTTATAATCGGGTTTTTCAATCTGATTAACTTTTGATTATTAAGTTGAGAATGTATTAAAAATTTATTGTTTTAATTTTGAACCTATTGATCTTTTTTCCAGTGTAGGAGTTGTTGTGAATGGTGTGAATAAATTTCAGATAGTTTTTGCTATTGCATTTTTAAATATTTATCCCAATTAATTAAAGTCTTGTTAAAAACAGTAGTCGACGATAACTTATATAACATTTAACTTTACAATGGATATATTACTGTTTGCGGTGAATAAAGTAACTAATATACTTTATTCATTACAAACAAGATAAATTATGACCATAAAGTACACAGTTAAAGCCACAGTCTTGGTAGGTTTGCATTGAATTTTATTACTAGGATTTAAAACTAAGATGTTTTCTACAGCCATCATATTTGTATTGAATTTTATTACTAGGATTCCAAACTAAATTAAAATAACACGCCAAATAGATACTGTTCTTGACTTTCGTAGAATGTGACGTAGATATTATGTCATGTGAGTCATCAATGCAGGTTTTTACGCTCCTTTCGTTCGCTTCAATAGGTAATAAAACACTATTTAAACAATGCAGCAGAACGTTGTTTACCCCAGGATTAGTGACACCACACTATCCATTTCTATTTTCAACTTCAAAGTCCCGGTCCTTTGTCGCTCCCCGCTGACTTCAAAGCCCGCCAGAAGTCGGCAAAACTCAAAGAACGACAAGACAATACTTTAACTACGGCTATAATGATTATGTATTGTAAGTTTTCGGCTGTCAGCAACTTTGTGTATGGCGCTACGTCAAACAGCCCGCTAGTTTATTGCGGGGCCAAAATGGCATAATTGTTGCCAATTTTACTTCAAGGTCCCCTTTTCGCAACTTTAGGTATGTCCAGTTTTAAAGAAAGTGTTGCTTTTGTTGAAATGCAGCTATTTGCAGGTACAAAAAATTTAAAGGTTTTTAACAGACTTGCATATTACAATAATCATGCGGGCTTAAGTTGTGTAAATATTTTTTGAGATACCGTTTTTTCTAGACGTTTCTTGAACTGTACAATTACCGCAATTACATGTAGTGTTTTGAATAGTGAAGAAGAAAGTTCTACAGTTATTAATAACCAACGAGAAGTGAAGCAAAAAGCTACTTTAAAACTCAGAACACAACTCAAGTCGTCAAAACATAAAATTTAAAATACACACACAAGACCTCACAGACCGATAAATATAAAACAAAATCGTCTACTGAATAAATATTTCACTATTATAACAGAAACACCAGTAGCGAGTGCGTAACAAAACATTAAAATATGTAAACACGAACGAACAGACCGCGTGCACATAATAAATAACTACTTTTAACACATTCCGAGAAATGCATTGACAACCTTACATTTACTATCAAAAAACCAAATTCCAATCTTATTACTGAAGAGCTAAAAGATAATTTCGATTGTGAAGATGCATCAAATGTTTTGTTAGAAGGCGATGCAATTCACGATTTTCGTAATAAAATTTATATGAGTTTGAAACATACGGCAGGGTGTGACAAAAAATCATTCTATTTCAATTCTCGTGAAGTTGAAAGGGTTGTTTATGTGGGTTTAAAGGGAAGCTCGTAAAACAGAAGTAGTAAATAATTAATGAAATAGCTGAAATAAAATTTAAATTTATGTTGATATGTAAATTTTTAAGACAGTTTTATTTGTCACGGCAGATTTAAACAGAATATTCAGTTGGAATTAAATTTTACTACTCGTGAATAAATTTAAAGCTATTTACTAATTTACAATTTTCTAGAACTGATGAGAATCTTAGAAATGGTTTAAAATGTTTTGCAAATCCTAAACCAAATTAACTGATAAACGTTAATTCATAATCTATAATCCAAGATTAGCAAACGCGTGCCTTTTCTAATTCCAACTCTTTGTTATCTAATCCGTGTTATTTTAAAGGAGAATTGAGTCGGGATTAAATTTTGAATCTTATCTGTCTCGAAAGATGACAAAACTTGTTGTCTCGACGATTAAAACAATGGGCTATACTCGAAATGGAATAAAGGATTTTATCTAATTTTGATCTAACAATTTGGATAATTCAATCAGGATATTTCTTTGGAACTAGATTGGATGGTGAGAGTCCAAAGTTAATTTTGAACTGATGAAAGTGAGCAGCAAACAGCAAACGCTTGATTCCTTTTCTACTCCAATAAGGGCTTTTTACTCTATGAGCTAAAGTAAGCCCCATGGTAACAGAATAATACTTTTTAGTTAAAATAAAAAATAACTACACGATATAAATGAGGTATTTAAACGATTACCTGTTTATGTTAATTGAAAATGTAATGACAAGAAACATGGGTATAAATATTTCCCATAAGATTATAAACCGTTCATTGAATTCATTGTGCTACAGTTACAAAACATAATCAATATATTAGCATAAAATTCTAAACATGAAACATTCTTCACAAATAACATTTCAATAGAATTATTCGAGCAGACTGCCTTTACAATAAGAACATGATCATAATACGTATACAATTAAAGTATTGAAGTCCCTTAACACATCAATAATCAAAAAAGCCTCACCCTTAACTCAACGTTTATTCCAAAACGTATTATATTACATGTCGTACACGCATGAATACAGTATAAATAAACTGCGCCCACCATAAAGATAGCGATAAACAAAATTCAGCCCTGTGGTTCATTCCCCTTTTTTATTGGCAGGGGGCAATTTGAGACGATGTATTCTACCAGTTTTACCAAATACAAATCAGAAGCCTGATATCAAAAATTTACTAAACGACAACTCTTATGAAGAAGAAAATAAAGTCGAAAATTCTACAGCAGGTAATTTCGGTGAAGGAAAACAGGATGTTGCACCAACGTAATTTATATTCCAGCTACGGTTTAGTGAGAGTTTACGAAATTGTTAAAGACAGATAAAAGGGCGATATTTAGATTAAGGGGGTGGTTTATGGGAGGTCTCAGATAGACGGTAACACTAAAATGACAGACATTACGAGTAACGCTAATAGTAACGAATGGGTTCTAAAAAATGTTTGACGCGATATTATTAATGCCGCCTGACATGTTTATGTTGAATGTGTTACTGGTACTTTAACTAAGATATATGAAATATCTTATTCTAAAACAGTTGACGTTGTTACTGGTACTTTTACTGAAAAGTATGAAATGTCTAATACTAAGTCAGAATACTGGAATAAAAATAGGTAAATTATTGTTTGCTTCTTGTGCAAAAGATGTGTACTATAAAAGGCTTAGACCTTTATGAGGATAAGTTCATGTTTGTAAATTTTAATATTGCTATTTCATAGTTTATGTAATTTTGTATTTTAATAATAGAAGACTTGTGATAAACAGTAGGAAAATAAAAGGTTTAAAAAAACAGTTGTGCAATAATAGACATGTTAATGTAAATAATGACACAAAAGAATTTTAAGTCCATCATTTATCAAACAACAATCAGAAATTGAGTACATTACACGTTTATCATCATCATTATTCCTTCATAATAATAAATTACATGTCATTTATATTTTCGCTTTCCCACATATAAATATTGTG
Source organism: Anticarsia gemmatalis (assembly GCF_050436995.1). NCBI lineage: Eukaryota > Metazoa > Arthropoda > Insecta > Lepidoptera > Erebidae > Anticarsia > Anticarsia gemmatalis. The sequence continues at coordinate 13,455,145 of NC_134750.1, read as the reverse complement.
AAATCTCTTACGTTGTGTAATTAACTGAGAGCTTATTTAAGTTTCACGTCGTTAATACTTTTTCGGATGGAGTTGTCAGTTTAATGACTGATCATTTGTTTGTAATCGTGTAATAACCATGATTCATTTCACGTACACCTTTAACAGGTTATTCAAGAACACAAAATGCGGAAGAATTCTTTACTTGTTCCTTATTTTTGTCCCAAATAAAATCCCTCTTATCATGACAAACAAGAATGCTATCAAACTGTACAAATAACCGAACACCATTAGCTTTAAACAAACAGTTTAATCGCACCGCATATAATTTAATTAAACATTGCTATCTAAATAAAACACAACAAATTTGTTCACTGACAACTCTGTTTGTCGTGAAATAATGTCGGCAAATATTATGTGGCGTGTGTCAACAGACCCGTCGAAATTTATTGCTGTGAATCCATTGCTGAGACCTAGACAAATTCTTGGTTGTCGTCGAGCCGCATGATGTACTATCCACTGGTGGTTTGGATGTTAGCTTTGAAAATGAGGTCGATATAAAAAGCGACATGGATGACGAATGAGACGATGCTATCGTGTACACAGTACATGAAATATTTTTCTAAATAGATGGAGATAAGTGAGCGTAGATCGTGACGTGTGGTAGGAAAGTACTTTTGGCAGTATGATTAATGGTGGATCAGTGTATCATCAAGGCCTAGTAAACAGAGGTGAAGCACAGGACTTATGGGCTAGGCAGGGCTGCAGTTGGATTAACTAAAATGTTTAGGTAACCACGATGCGGTGGCTTTGTACGTCTGATAAGATTGTTGTGAAGTTTCCTCTCATGAACCTTGATGTTATGTAAATCGAAAGGCTTAATGCATTTAATAACGCTTGTAAATTTAACATGACAAGTAATTACGTAGATATAATTAAACATTATTTTTATTGGACTATCTCCTTTTTAATTATTTAAGTGTCGTGTCAAGGACAAAATCGTGTGAAAACATGTCTTTGTAAATAAAGTATTTTATTGACGAAAGCCTAATCAAATTAGGACTTCAATAAAAATTGCGACTATAATCACTATTTTCTTAGTTATTATACTTTGAAGCTTTATATTGCCTCGTTACAATGGAATTATATTTGTGTAAAAGAAATGTTATATCTTATTATTTTTCGCACGTCCCAACGTACACAACGTATTACAGTAATATCCGAAAGTAATTTCTTGCCAAAAACCGTGTGATTTTTTTCGTTTTGTTGATCTTGCTTTATAAAATAATGTTCCAATGATTTATAACTTCCTAAAACAATACATTCAAGTAAAGTCATAAAATCTTTGCTGAAGGTAAAATGTGTTTCATGAACAAATTATCGTGCTTAAATATTTACACGTCCAATATCTGTAAGGTTGCGGCAACACCCAACGTCATTAAACCGTAGACGTGCTGGAAAAAATATCAACATAAATAAACTCATTTTCGTTGGCGTGGAGCAAACTCAAAGTGAAATTACCGAGGCTCGAGGCGACGTGTGTATGAAAAATTCATTCGGAACATAACAAGAGGGCGACGACGAATAATAATTTGAATAAATATCAAGGAGACTCCCATACGAGTGACGTGACAAAAAGCGGGCTCAGCCACGCGTGTTTATGCGTTGTGATGGTGTAATTTGGCAGTTACAGTTGGCACAGATCGTGTAACTCGACTCGACGTCTTCTCGTACACAAAAATGTTATTAACTTTTTAAGGGCACGTCGTGGAACGCTCACGAAATCTGATTTTCGAGCCCCTTTTGTAAATACACTTTTGTGTCGTCATTTTATACAGATAATGCGAGATTACGCATTGTTTTCGTGAACCGCTTAACCGATGTTATTACTATTCCATTCACATGGACCTCTTTCATGGAAAGATCGGAGTTACGACGCTCGGTTTATAGCTCACACATCCCCTCTTCCGAGAAGGTCCATGCCACACAAAAGGGTGCTAAGTGTGCTCGCAAACACAAAAATAATAACAAAATCCCCGTGTATTTTGACAACATAATACTCGACGGTCACAAAGGCCGTCACGTCACGAGCAATCGGTTTCGCTTCCTCGCCGCCCTTTGAGAAGGGTTCCAAACAAGTTTCGCAAATAATTTATTAAAAAGTTTTTTTTCAGTGTTCGCGGCAGTTGGCTCACCGTGCGCTACCGTTTGACGGGTCGGCGATGAAAGATTTCGTGGAGATTATAATTGACAAGATCTTTGTTGGCTGTGACAATGGGGTTTAGTATAAATCGGGCTATTGTTGGTCGGAAGATTAGCTGGAGTGGGCCCCGGCACGGTGGGTTTAATTCACGTCGTAATTGAATACAGAGTCTATTCGTCGACACAATGTGCGGTTCTCGCTAAACTTAATTCCTTTTGGTGCCGTCAACGCGTCAGATTACTATTATAATGCAGTTTAACTGGTTCCTTGATAAACGTATATTGTGCATGTTCCCAGAATATTCTTTAATAGACTGCAACTTGGGTAATGTTTAATATGTTAAGTACTTATTCAAGTCGTTGGTAGTATTATAAAGAGATATTTTATATTCATGTTGACTTCCGACGTATTATATTATTTGCTGGGAAGTAATGAATGCATCCTGCCTGCGTTTTATGATGAGAAACATTTTCTCACGTCATAATATTAGCGTGCTTATTAATATATTATTATGAATAGGATAGGATCATAATGTCGTCATTAAATTATCATTCAATACATAAATGATGAAAGTTTGTACTTATACTCAAATAAGTTTTAATACCTAATTTAGTACTGTTAGGTTATAATTTTCTAAATGTCCCTCATCATTTTGTTTTTACTCAATCTCAAACAAATACTTGTTGAATTCTATTTTTTTTACTGCCATGGCAAACTTTTTTTGGAAAAAAAATCTTAGCTTTTAAATGCTTCAGACGTAAAAGTTTTTACTATTACGGCTTTGTACCATCCTATCCATTCGAATTTCTTTTCACCTCATGAAAGTCAAAGGTACATTTAAAAACAAAAACCAATACGCACCACAATCGCATAAAGTCATCAGTGAAACACCTGACTAGGCCACCCAGTGAGCCGAACCATTGCTTCGTAGAAAACAAAGCATAGAGCATAAATTCGCGTACGCTTGCCGCGACGTGTTGCATACGAATGTGTCACAAACAAGCCAGGGTTACCGAATTACTAATTTACCGAATGATTGGTTTTATTGTAATGGGATTCTTATGTTTATGGCGAAAGTGACTGGAGGACGGAGGTACGAAATTCCGTTGGATTTTGTCGTCGTTTTAAATTGTTTTTGAGATTCTTTGTGCATCGTGTTCGATAAAATTGTCCTTGTAAGGATTGTTTGGGACGTTTGAAGCAAATGTTACACGCGTTTCTGAGTATGTGATGTTTCGAGACCATGAAATAAATAAAGAGTACTTTATTTTTATGATAATGCATGACAACTGCGTTTTTAGAATTTTATATTTACTTTTGTCAATAAGACCAAAATCAAGTAACTATAAACATATATACACAAATCTGATGTCTGAGAAATTTCCAGGTTCAAATGTTTTCAGGATTTTAGCTGTTGTATTTGCCACGTTGATTGTAAGTTTCAGGTTTGGTAGCTGAGTTAAACAGTGTCTTCGCCTGTTAGTAACCGGTAGAACTTGTAACCGGTGTGGTATTCATAAAATCATATAAGAAATAGCATACCTACATACACAATATCACACCAGTTATACTCGAGGCCAAATGTAGACACAATATGTGTATAAAATGTATAGCTTTTAACCAAAAATCTATTCAAATTGAACCACCACTACTCCATAGCTGCCAAAACACCAAATCAATACACCAAACTATATTCCCAGCTAATCACGAGCCGTTCAAAGGCCATAATACTCAATAAAGTCAAATCTGACGCGCATGTGACGTTGTTATGACAGACGTCGGATATCAAACAAATTCTATACACAGCCCTATTTTGTGGCACTCAGTACTTCATATATACGATCCAACGAAATGTATTTTATATTTTTTTGGGCATTTTTTTGCGTTTGCGACACACTGTGCACGTGTGAATTGGTAAACGATTTGGTTGGGCATTTGTTTTTTGTACAGCTTTGATCTACTGCCTGAATTTTATTGTAAAATGAAATATAGTTATTTCAGATGTAATTATAGACATTTGACTGACTGCCGCTATGGTGCGGTTGATAGTGGTTGTGATTGGTCATGAGTTCTCTGGTCTGGTTCTTGGTCTTTGAAAAGTACCTGTACACATATAAATACTACTGAAAAGTACATACTATGGTCTTGTCTAGTTTATATTCAAATATTTCTCTATATTCGCCCTCAAATAATGCTCATACGACAGACGCTTAAGGCGCTCTACATTAATAAAAACCCAGGAAACAAGAAGTTGTTTTTCATCTCCAAATATTGTTGTAATCAAATCATCAAATCCCTGCACGAAATGTCTTATAGACACCATTCCTATCCCATTAATACCTTGTCAATCACAGCATACTATTAACCATTTAGCTTACATAACTCTCAATATAATATATCTATTAAATAGATCGTGATCGGTTTCAACAAAGCCTTTGTTACACCTACGGGTTGTCGTGACATTAATGTAATCGTTACTTTTTTATAGCCTGTTCGTGCATTAATTGACTAATAAATTTTGTTTTGATATAACTACTGAGTTGAGTTTTTTATTGTAATCGATAATTTTATTACAGTAATTGGATGTAAATCTAAATAGTACTATAGTGTTATTTTATAGAAAGACGACGATTTACCTAGATTGTAATTTTTACTGTTTTTGACCAAAATAATCAAAAATGAAACTGAGTTTAATGAAACTTTGCAAGGAGACAGCTTACGACCTGGAAGCAAACATGAGCTTTCTTAATTTACTACGATATCTCGTCTTCTGTGCCTTGTTAAAAGCAAGCGAGTCCGCGCAATTCCAATAGTGTTAATACCTAAGTACAAAGTAGGTACCTAGGTATATACCTACCTACCTTTTTCAAGAAGAATGTTTAAATCTTAATTTTTTGTACATTGTACAATGTAACTTAATACCAGGTATAATTTTTATTCCGACCTATTCAAATAAACAATACGTAAAACAATGTAACAACTTCAAATCACACCGACAAATAACATAGTATTGTAAGCTTATTCAATCTTTCTACCATTGCGTGTTCCTAATAATAATAGCGTATAACTTTGTAAGTATGCCACTTATTGATTAACCACGTATATACCACATAATAACCCGCTACAAACATAATTATCGCCTAATAACCCCACAACAATGTTACCTTTTGTAACATCAAATAATACTGGCACTAGGAGAAAATTGTACACCACAGAACAGAAGCTATCGCAATTACTACTCCCCTATACAAAAAAACAACTATTATTACAAAAACAAGTTCCATTATTTAACCAAAACATCACTTCTAATATTATACTCCAGTATTACCATCACAAACCCTTACATTTATGATAATTAATACCTTTTATAAGCAACGTCTTTGAGAAAAAAAGTTATTGTTTCTCATCAACAAAAGCTATTGAATACAGCTGCCGTTTATGGGCAGACAAAGCTCGGGATAACATCGGGGTAGTAGATCGTGGCTTGTCGGCAAATGTCGGGCTTCATCGGCTACAGTCGGCAGCGACGATTGAGTGACGTTGATCGACAGCCTTCTCAGACAGGTATGCCGTGCATCGAGACATGCTAATGGCGCTGTTTACCATATAATAAGTCGCGTATTAACAAAGTGGAATGGCGGCTCCACAACGAATTCCCAATGTTGTTTTTATTCAAATATATTCTATTTCGGTTTTTGTGAGTCCCATTTTGAAATTCGGATTTGTCTGAGCTCATTATGGCGTTATTTGACCTAGACATTGAAAATACCATTGATTCAGATACATTTGATTTAATTTGAATTTATTGTATAAATCTGTATAAGGTAATACGGTTGTTGATAAATGCGTCTCGACTGCAGTGTGGGCGAAGTGATTTCATTACAACAAAAGTTATAAATAATAATCTTATCATTCAATGATATTATGAGTACGAAAAAGAAGTATACAATCAAAAATTTCAGCACTTTCTGCACAATCCGATATGGTCTAGTGGCTAGGATACCTGGCTCTCACCCAGGAGGCTCGGGTTCGATTCCCGGTATCGGAAGACTTTTTGTTTCTTTCCAACATTTGTTACTGAAACACAATGTTGGAAGAAACAAATTATGCACTTTTTTATAAAGATACCCGCAAAGAATATTACAAATATGATTTTTAAATTATTTTTTCTATTCCTGCATATCTTAAATCTGGTGAATGGAATAATGAACCAAAATGTATGTAATTAATAAGGATTAAAATTCTAGGTATTAATTAACAATTTTATATCAAAATAAATTAAATGAAAAATGCAATTTTTATGTAAATTAATTCTTATACTGATAGTATCTAGGAGATTAGAATAATTTTATAATAAACCAGTATTATATACCTGTTTATTTACTAAATAGTTTTAATTAGTGAGATTTTAACATAATATCATCATCTACTGGTTGCGTTGCAATTACTTAATCGTTAGGATAAGCCGTGTAATATGATATTATTAAGAAACATCTTTATTAAGTTTTATCTAATTAAAAAACACTTGTGAAATATTAATTTCATCAGTATTTGATGGCAAATTAGTTAAAGTATAAATTTATATAACCACATAGGATCGATTCTTGTAATTTTAAGCCATTGCCACGCAAAGGTTCATTTTAGGAATGAGAATGAAATATTTTTCATTTCAAATAATAATTTTCAGTTAATTGAGCCCGAGTGTACACAATTTCATCGATTTGTAGAGCCTGAAAAATTTGGAAGAATACAAAAGGGACCGATTCTTACATTTTGAGGGTTTTTCCTCTAAATTAATAAGCTGAAACTTCAGACTGAACTTAACACAGCTGTAACTAATATGTACATAACTGTCTAAAGAAGCGTCAGATATACCTTCACCTCTTATAAGTATCCTATCAAAAAGCTGGAATTTTGACAGTTGTTTTCATATAGCTGTTCTTTTATTTAGCAGATACATTATCTAACACTTTTACAAAATGTCAAACGGGCACTTAAAGAAATAGTTTTGATGTTTATAGAACTGTATAATCCCACATCATCAACGAAGCACTACATCAGACAGACAGACAATTATACCGTAGTTATAAATCTGTAAGTCTATCTGAACTCAGTAGTAGGTAACCAAGACAAAGAAATATCAACTCTAGTGGTAAGACTTTAGAGTTCAAATTGCTTTGACAATGTTTATTTTGGAATTTGCATTTGATCCTGGGTGGACGGATGTCGGATTATTGGTGTATTTGATAGTGAGGTTTGAATACGTGATATGTCTGAAATGAGAGGCCTGTGAGCTTTTTGAAGACAGTCAAGAGGGATGTAGGGTTAAAGAACGTTCGAGATAAGTGAATGAGTATGAATTTCTAAAATAGGTTTTATTTTATTTTTACTATTTTTTTTTAAGCCATGACTGTCCCACTGCAGGGCAAGGCCTAACCCCTTCTCCTCTCAAACGAGGGGAAAGGGTTAGGCCTTGAGTTCACCACGCTGGCCAAGTGCAAAAATAGGTTTGGTTTTAGTAAAGTATTTTTGTAGAGGTTGGCCAGCCTGTGATTTTACTATTTTATTAAAGTAAAAATTATGCTAGCAGTTATCTAAAAGAAAATTGTTTAAAGTTTGGATTAATTTTAATCTAGATATCCGTGAATTAAACATCATAATAACGCTTTAAAAAGATAAGATAATTAAGTGCAAAATAATTAATTGTATTTTTATACACTCTACATTTTAAGAAACTTAATTCTATACAAAAAGTACTCAACATATTTGAATAAGCAATTTAATTCACAGAATTAAAGAACTACCAGACAAGTACATAGCAGAAATAATTCAATAGTATTATGAAGCTGTCAGAACCGACATTATACAACAAATAACGACATGTACTTCATGTTAATACACAAGACACGATACGTCAAAATTGACGTAGATTTATACCAAAGGTCTATTCAATGCTTGTCCATTATTTCATTATGTCTACCCCTTTTCATAGCCATAGATAATGGATTGTGTGAAAATGTAATTTGATATGAGACTTTTATGAATTGAAAGAATTTTTGGGTATCATCTATAACGCTTTATAAAAGTTGGTCTAGTTTTGGAACATCATTCATCTTTTATTTAAAGACTAGGTCACACGCTGAAACTGCCTAAGTATTTTATAAGACTACTATAGTTCAACATCTTAGTAGAGAGTCTTGTATGCAAGGATTGCGACTGGTAGAGGTGCACAAAATTCAGAATTTGGGACTTCAGTAACCTGCACAATATATAGCTGACGATGGTCTATAGGATACTGCTAATTATTAATTAAAACCTAGATAAATTATACATACCAAGACTCTACTAAGTTAAAATTAAAAAAAAAGGTACAGTGTCCATGCAAAATGTTTCCTCCAATATTTTTTGCAGTCTTCATTTATCACTTGTCCTGCTGTTTGACCAGCGATTTTTTTTTGTGTCTTGATAAAGCAGTCACTTATTTAAAACTATTTGCTTCTACCTCCAATTATAATAATTGAATATCTGAAGTATACAGAAGAATATGTATAATTAAAGAAATAAGATATCTCAAGAAAAAATATAAATAATGTTCTTCATTCATAATCACGTCGGACATAATAAAATATGCCTGACAGACTATAATTATTTGATTATAATCTAATACAAATGGATGTAAAAATAAATCTATACTAATATGAATACGAAGATGCTGTCTGTCTTTTCACTTATAAGATAATGATAGAGATTATCTGAACGTTAAAGAAGAGAAGAGAGTGAAGAATTCTTGAAATTAATTGTTGCAGTAGTGAAGAGGGGTTTTCAGAAGTTTCGTTCTTGACGTAAAGCACGTCATCGTTTTGTCCAACTTCCTGAAAAAATTATGTGTGTTTGTTCCACATTAAATTTATTGGGTGCTTTGACTTGTAAAAAGTAGGTAAAATAATTTTTGGAGGAGTATAATTATTATAAAGCTAAATATAAAGCTCTGTAAGCATACAAAGCCGTATGTAAAAGCTTGTCCAATTCAATGATTAAACCATCTTAAACTTTTTGCGTCATTTTTCCACGCCACATAAATAAACATGGCAATCAATAATAAAAATGTAAATTTCGACATTGAACCAAACAAACGTTATTATAGAAACAAATTGTTATAAATCAGTTGTAAGTTCCAAGTTCCGACCTTCGATGTCAGATACATTAATCACTGATTGTTCAACTAATATTTTATTGAATCTAATTGATTTGTGATGTAATTCGCTTTGATCGTTTATGAGTTTGTTTATTATATTATATTTCCGCGTTTGTAGGTAGAACTACATCAATTTGCACCTACGTATCAATAAAGTTTTAAGTCCAATCGACGTTGAAATTCTATTTCCCTTTTCCACTCAGTAAAGCTTGTAAGTGATAGCGTAGGTAACGATTTTAATTTAGAAGAATAATTAACTTAAACGTGGACTGTACTTAAATTGTACATAAGACGACTTATATTTGAAAATGATGACGATGATGATGTTTCTACCGGGGTCGAGTACATCCGAAAGTTATATGGCTAGGTTTAAATTAAAAGTAAGGCTTAAATTATCAAATTCAAAATGTTTCTAACCTACTATGGCCTACATATTGATTCATAAACACAGATGAAAAGTCTTATACTTAGTTAAAGTATTATATTCTTAAAAGCTCTACCTTTGTATTTCATTAGAATATTGTTTCTATCTCATATTAAAATTGTCCTTTTATTCTAGAATTTTGGTTGAACATCATTCTTATCGATTGCACCACCCCAAAACTAGTGATTCAAATAGAAATAATGTGACTTCGATTATTGATATAGCGTCATTCAATTCCTTTTAAATAGAACTGAATTGGTTTATGATTGAAATCTTTATAGCCAGATTAGATTTCAATAGCCTTACTTACGAACTAATAAAATATTTTATTTATATGACAAGGCTGAGTTGAGTCAACTGAATAAAGTATTAATCCATGACCTATTACACGAAACTAGACGCTGATAGCCTGTTGCATTGTTTCGTAGGAATCTTATGTTATGGCTAAGTTTATAGATGAGCTATTGTTTGAATTATAAGCAGATTAAGTTAATCTTGTGTCATACATTTTTTATGCTATAGAGAGAGAGCAGAGATCCAGGCAACGATCGAAAAATGTTCGTGAAACCTAAAAATACATCTATCAATCATTTAGGTTATTTTTTTTTAATTTTGTCACATAGTAACGACAAAGTGCAGCTACTGTTAGTACTACAGTAGTAGTGAAAATACATGTAATTTATGTAGTGAATTACAACGGTCTTTAAATACCTCGTCACAAGATTGACCATTCAAAAGAAATCAAGATTCTCAACACACACCTAAACGTTTACAGGCTCTCAAATTTCATTTTTATATTCAACCCCTTACATTATTTCCATTATAATAAAGCCTGTTATTGTTATTCTATCTGAGGTATGTTTTTTGTTTGGCTTCCACAGTAATTTATTTGGGAACTTTTTGTTCTTGTGGTTGCGTTGTATAATCCTCAGGCTGTCAAGTCGCCGCCCATGATGAAATAAAAATGTTCGCCTACCGCCGTGTGGAGAGTTGTCAGCTACTGTTTGTATTACATTTGATGGTTTTTAATTTTAACTGGCCTTTTCTTTAGTATTTACTTTGTTGTCATTCTCTATTATTTCAATGTTGAAGTCGTTTTTGAAACGAGTATGTTTTATTATTTCTGTTTTTCATTCGAGTCATTATTTTTAAGTTTAATGCCAAAGATAAGTGAACGTGACAGTTTAAATTAAAATAAGTTCCGAATGACATTCTGTCAGCAACAATTTTACCAACCAATAAATTCAAGTTCTCATTAAGCGATCAGTGAAAATAGTTAGAGAGGTCTTGACCTCCCAACTTGTCATGCAAATCTAACTCAAACATAACTGTCGCGTACAACGGAAGCAATCAGAATCGAACCGTACAAATCAATCACTATCTCTAAATCACGTCGCGTTACGGAAATAATATACCGACGTTATAACCACTCCACGCCATTTGTTAGGCCGTAATGTCTGACTCGACGGCTACCGGTTTTTACCGTCTGATTGACGGCTGTCGGCTTCGCTTACACACCAACAAATTTATTAACAACACCTTCATTGACTTCTATACCATCGACATAAAGAACATTATCGTTTGGATTAGTGTCTTTATAATTTTGTACATCAACATTTGCCGCGGCGCCGGTCTTCGGCCAGATCTTGAATATCATCTACTTATTCATTATGGCCCCTATTCGGTGTTAATCATAATCGGTAGTCTCATTACTCCGCTGTAAGAAGATTCCTGTAGTCATCGTGTTGATTATAAGTTGTTTGTGAGTGTGCTGTGTCATCGAGTGGTAACAATCACTTATATTTTATGGATGGCTTTTTAGAATGTAATGAAAGGAATTGCTTGTATTCCTTTGTGATTGTTTCTGTCTCACGGTTGGTGAATTTCTGTTTTATTTATAATGTATATAGATGATTCATGATTGCTATCGATACCTATGGGTATTATAAATTAATGTAGTAATAGTTGATTAATTATACATTGCTGGTTTAAGCTATAGGCCTGCCGAGAGGTGTAATTACGGCCTGTCCTTCCATTAGTTGTTGACATGACGTTAATTACATGTTATTATAGTAATTGCATATAAAGTACTTCGAACAGAAATTGTACGTAACTATACCCTTTGTACGAGATAAGAGTAAAAGTATAGGCCTATGTAATTGTGTATAATGACGCATATTTTTACAATATTCAGAATTATGGCGGCTAATTATTATTGATAATAGTTTCTGCACTTGACATTGTTCGTAATGATCGTGGTGCCTATATAATTTGTGAGGGGATGCCAAGTTCCCAACCTGAAGGTGACCAGCGTGGTGGACTGAAGGCTTAACCCCTCACTCATCCTGAGGGGAGACCATTGCCCAGCATTGTCAATATTTTATTCAGAAATTCTTCTTTCTTAGAACCAGTTTTTAAATATTAAAGATAACTCCGTAACAAAATCAAGTTTTCATAATATTTAGGTTACGCTGCAAATAAATTAGAAGCATTTTTATCTTTTTGTTAGATAAAAGTATCTCTAATTTATAAAATAAATCGGTGACACAGATCATTATCAGTTCGACTTTACATTTTAATATCTATTACCAAATATGTTAAGATTTTATTGTTAATTTTATTAGTTTTACATAATTTATGTTAAGTATATTAGTTCCTACTTAGTGTGTCCATTTTATATTACAAATTAATAAATTTGACTTTTAAGCTTCTTAATCTCGTGTCAAGAATTTGGCCTGACTATAAAAATAATAAATAATAAAATGTATATGGTACATAAGTTGTAAATTATATTTTCATTGCGTTTAGTATTAAGTAAATATTTATTGAAGTAGAACACACATAATTTAGAAAATTGTATTGATAATACCTTAGGTTAATTTATTCGAAAAGTTTCTGCATTTATGGAAAGAGTACAATGGAGTGATTTAATCAGATATATTTTGTAACATTTGTAATACAATATAAGGTTTAGTTTACCTCTATTTAGTGATTAAATGCTAGTGCAATTTTATAATACTCTTAACCAAGCAAAACCCAAGAAATTGAAGACAAACAGTTTAGAGCATGCTAAATGGAAAAAAACTTACACAAAGAAAACAAGTTTTATACTCATCTAAGATCTTTATTACTGAACATAATCTCACAGGCTATAAAATATCTAGGTATCTTCATTTCAAACCAAAATCATTAAAAATAATATCTAACAAACTAATCCGAATCATAATAGTCCAACTCATAATCGTCGAAGAAAAAAAGCTGAAACGAAACGTGCGATCGATCCAATCATATGTCAGATTAAAATCTACATAAAATAAAAATGGCCGCAAAAACATAAACAAAAAAAGAAAAGAATAAGCACAAACTATACGTCATATTTATTTACATTAAACAAGGCAATAATTCAGTAAGATTTATTAATTAATACCCGTCAGAGTCTAGATGTTGATATAAAAAGTACGAAAGAACATAAATCATCCGCTGTGAGAATATTCGATAAACAAAGAAAATTGCTCAAGAAACGCTCGAGGGTTTTGACTGGTAGAATTTATTAAGAAAATTACTCAAAGACAATGAAGGATATTTAGAAGCGGTGAAGACAAATTGTCCGAGGTATTGTGTAGATAAACAAACTGCGGCTAGATTGAAGGGAGTGGAAAAATAAGAAAGATTGACACCTGTTATAAGATGTAGCGATTTCGAAAATGATTGCTTTCTTTTACGAAATAGTTCTTGAGAATGTTTGGGTCGCAGACACTAGGGCACATGCAGTAAATTAGGTTTTCAACATAGCTTTTATGACATGACAGTGTAACAGACAGACAAAAGCAAGTTATGAATATGGTTTAGTGATTGATCCATTTTGTACACAGTTGATGACATAGGGAACTTAGTTGGGAACATTTGGACCAAGTGACACATAACATTGGAGACTGTCATTAACTTTAGAAATAAAATGGAGACTGAAGCTTTGCAGAAGGTAGAAGAGAAGTAAAATAGTGGTTACATGATGTACATAATTATGTATTAAAGGAAAAAGAATTTCGATATGATGAATAAATAAGAAAGTAACAAATTACTGTCAAAGGATAAAATTGCATAAGCTTCTGTTTGTAATTTCCACAGGCAATCAATATTATAAATGATAGCATTTATTACATTCGTACTGAAGTGAATGACGATAAATCGTTTATTTATTTTAATCCTCGTTAAAAACACATCCTTTCTTATAACATGTTTATATGAATTACTATCTTTAATAACACGACAGGTTGTAAACTATTTTGAAGGGCCGTGATCAAAAGTTGCTGTAGAATTATAATTATTGTTTTTTTAAAATTGCAAGATAATTGACATTGACACTTAATATTCAGACAGTGTATAATTATCGTCAATATAATAAAATTATTGTCAATGCTTACATAGGTCAGCAATTGCGAATTGGTTCTCAATAAGACATTGCATGCCTTAAAAGTTAATTTCATTTCAATAAAACAAAAAGACGAATATAATGGGAAAAATATTCTGACGGAAATAGCAACCAAAGCTGTCTCTATATTGTCTATATCGTTATTCGATAGGCACAAGTAAAATTATCATCACCGGAATAAGTTATTTGCCAATTCTTAACTTGAACTCGTGGTGGGTTCGCTAATTTCGCGATACAATTTTAAATATTGTCAAAGGTTAAGAAACGAGACTATTAAATTTTGAATATAAATTCTACTTCTTATGCCTTGTACCGTCTCAAACAAAGCATTTGGAGCCGTTCGTCATACTTGATGGATGGTAATGAATAGCACTTTTATGCACTGCCGAGGTGAATACCGTTTATTGTATAGGATTGATTGTGAAACCGCTGCCTGTTACGACGTTTCAACTCTATTACCTTTGAATGGATTATAAAATGTATTATTTACGATTTGAAATGTTACCAAAGATTGATGTTGGGTCTTTAGAATTGGTAGCTTAAGATACGATTTATTGTAGATGAAATGTGTATTGAGTATTTTATGTTGACAACCAGTTGATGTGTAATGTCGGTAGAATGCTGTTATTTAACGTAGGTATAATAAAACTGCGATTGATCATGATGCAGATAATGATTTAGAAAAAAAATATGGTGACATCTTTCAAAATAAGTAATGAACCTAAAAACGAAAGTGAATCAGAGGTATTAATAAAATAATACTCAAGCATTTTAAGTTATACATTTAAAGTGCAATAAAATGTTCTGCAATATTATTTTAAGTACAGTGGAGTTATCAGATTGTAATATATTTAAATAAAAAATACCATAATAAGTTCCAGAAATAGCTATAAAAATAAGCTACTTATAACAATCAAATGCAAAGTATAAAGAGGATATAAAGTTTATATTTCTTCTTCCCTTCATACGGGTCAATTGAAGTACGCCAATAATTTTAAGTTAGTGTTATGAGCCGTCAGTTAAAAACCCCTACATTATTCCAAGATCGGTTAGCACTCTTTATTAGGTACTTAGTCATGAGAATATTTAACATATTTACTTTTACAGTTGACAGATTAATTGCGCATAATTTTAATTTATGTTGCATCTTTTGTTTTTTCCCTTCTGTGTAATGCCACACTGCAATAAATAAAGCCAAAATATTCCTGTGTTGAATTATTTATGTCGCTTATTTCACGAGTACTATTTATTTAATCCTTGTGACTTCAATCTAGCCTAATTTAAACTTCTGTAGTCGAAAAAAAAACCCGATTTTTGAGGCACCTTTAGGTATTTTATCTATTGAAACTGACAAATTTATATGCTACCGCGAAATGTACCTCAGGAACCGGGAGATAGAGTTTTTCTTCGGGATATCTTTTTTTTGGACTTTTCTCGGCAAACCACCAATGAAAGTGGCAAATACTACAGCCCTAACAAAATTATTGATTAGCATAGCGATTGTCGTAATCAAGCTGGTCGATTGGACCATACGCACTATGTCAAATTTTATCAACGAAAGTTAACGTTTCAGCTGACATCCTAAAAGCAATACAAAGATAAGATATAAATGTGACGGTAACACAATAACTGGTAGATGGCAGACGAAGCATTGTGGCTACACAAAGGGAGTATGGCGAGACAAACGGTGCTAATTATTCATCATTAGCAGCAATCGCGGCTCGGATGATGTATGGCGGGCGAAGACCATTCATCATGTCGCCTTTGTTTCTCACCACAACGAATATTTGTGCAAGAGAGACGTTCCTATTGGTAACTTTAATGTTCTCAACGTAATTTACCGTTCAAAAAGTTACGACAAAAATCAATTCAGCTGAAACGATGATGCTACTTTGTCACGGACGGACGAAGACACAAAAATTGCACTCGACCATGACAAAATTAAAAAATGATCTAACATTATTAGTATAAAAGCTTGAAGACAAACTTTCAACTAAAGTGACTAATATCGAGTCGTTGCGTCATTATAACGGAAAAAATGCTTTATCCGAAGATTTATTATCTATCCACAAATCTAACATGTTATTATTTCATTACATAACAAATTAGTCACGGACAAAAAATATAAAAATAAACATTCGCACTTTATACCTGTCAACTTATCCTTTAGAAGCGAGACAACTAGTTTTAATGACCAACCACAAAAAAACGGAGCTTACAAAACACCTCGTTATGGGTTACCTTCATCAAGAACTGTCAAATTAATTGACAGCTCATACAGCTGACAAGTATTGCCCGGCGTTTTGAATTTAAAACAAAATTAATTATACAATCAATCAGACGACATGTCATGGCCGCAAAGGTGTTGCTTTTCGCGCGGCAAAATGCCAATCAACGTACAAAATGCTCACCCAAGCGGCACGTTCACCGCAATTTTAAAAGGACCTTAAACGTTTTGAATGCTTTCAGTATTTTCAACTTTATTTTCAAAAGCAGAAAGTTCAATATCGGGTGACTGTAAAATGTTACATAAGTGGGAGCTATCGTTATCCACGTCGGTAGTTTAACAGCCCGATTCGCCACACTTTAATCGAGTCGCTCAATAAACTGAACTTGCTCAAGGTGAGAACGGTCTCAAAAGCCGCATTTTACAAGGAGAAATTTTTATGTTTCGCCTGTCATTTCACGCGCATTTAATGTTAATTCACACATTTCTTGTCTTTGGCTGAATGCGTTTTAATTTTCTCGATCAGAAATCGACCGGGAATTTATGTGGACGCATGTTCAGTACGTCGGCCGTAAAATTTACGACAGAAACAAAAAGGAACGAAAAGACGGAATTGAGAAATAAAACTGTTTTCACATTCAAAATAGCGCAATATATTTTACAGAACGTTTATGATGTTGAAATTTATGTGGCGATTCATTTGGTATGGCATAAAAAATAATAAATCTTGATAGGGAACCGGGCTTCGCGTTAGCAGAGATTATTGCTTCCTGTGTTACGAATGATCTTGTAGAAATTAAACTGTGGAGGAAACGGAATGATCGATACGACCCACATATTAACGTCAAAGAACCTTTATAAATTCCGGATACATAAGACACTTGAGTTCATAAGCTTAGCAGTAGCTGGAATTTAGATAATAAATATAAAAAAATATATTTAATAGCCATGTTGTGGATGTACCGGAGTCTGTTCTTGACAGCCTCTAATAAGTTCTTGATGTAGATTCACATCAATAACACGCGTAAATAGACGAGCGCTTGTTTATTCATGAGAACATTAATTTAATTTGAGATCAGAAAAAGCGGGCTTGAGAAACAGCTCATCTCGTACATCAAACATCTGTAGAATACTAATCAAGATGTCTGATGAGTCTTAGATGGAAAAATAAATCAAGTATCTGGTTAGAAATTCTTATTACCATCTTAGTTAAGAAACTCTTCCGAATATGTTCACCTGGTATAGACTAATTATTTCTGGAAGGCTATCATCCTGATTATAGAGTAACAACCGCAAATTATTTAAGAGGGATAGAATATTTGAGGATAATAATAGAATATTTTTCCTGCAGCTGAATATGGAACATTAAGGTCCCATTACGGGTCACAAACAGAATGCAAAATTCTTGGTTTTAGTGGCAACTATTGCATGCTTACCCTCTTATTCATAAAAATATATGAAGTTATGAAAGGCTTGTTATAAGGAGTTTTGTTTCTTTCACTCCTTAGCAAATTGAAAAAGATAAAACATGTTATAGTAGTTTTTTAACTAAAATAGGTTTATAGTGTGTTTATGAATGTTTATGAAGAGGGTTAGTATTCTATTACTATCTAAATGTAAGCTACTTGTATAGATCTGTGTCCGAAATTAAGTTTTATTATTATAATAAGACTCTAAAATACATTTAAGGCCTGCGCATTATACGCGCCAAAATGTACTGACACTATCAAAAGAACAAGGTGATAACTTATAAAAACTACTTCATATATTTTCGTTGTATTAAATTGGTTTTGACAGGCGTCAGTCAGTGTGACATGGCCTCTTTTTGTAAAAGGTTTGCCTTAATTACTTTAATTGGCAGCCTGGTGATTGCAGTGAATTGGGAAAGTGCATAATGAGTTTCAAAAACACCTTTTCATTGCAAATAATTTCACTACGTATGTCAGTTAATTATGCGTTAATATTGTTATATACCTTACCTAATATTTATCTAGGAAATTAAGGAAAAGTGAGTTTTAGACTTGATAGACATTTTTTCTTAAGAATTTATTAACACAGTCGCCTTAAATGATAAAAACAGTATCGCTATCGATTGCTATACATGTTGTGTACATTGTATTAATACAAAATTAAAATACAACTCAAAAATGCTTTCTCAATACCATAATTATTATCTTCATCAGTTCCAAAACAATTACAATCAGCAGTTTCAACATCAAAGCTGCTTTATCTTACAGTTTTTACGAGAGGAGCCTCATCACACCCACGTATAAATGTTCGTCTTAAAGCGAGGGTCAGTCAGCCATCGTATCAACGACTACTGATAGTCTCATTAGAATTAATGAGCAGAATAAATTAAATACTACGAACGCTATTTTAGCATGTATTAAAATGCAAATAAGATAATTCGGATCCTTCAGTACCAACATCTTTATGAATTTTTAAACCTTACGCTTTTCAAAACGATGTCGTAAAATTTTATTCTACGATAGCGCATATGACATTATTGCAAATTGATAGTTTGAGCGCAAATGTTTGAATATCGGGTTCATTGAAATATAATGTGGATGTTGAACAGGTTCTCATTTTGTCCTGAAGGTAATAATTATTACAATGTATGCTTTAGTGAAATTAATTCAGTTATGCTGATATGATAATCGGTGTGTTATGGTAAAAAGAGTAATAGAATGATAAAATATGGACTCGCAAATGTGAGTTTAGAACGCATATTGAGGGCGTTTGAATACGAGTAGCATTTCTTTACATGTGAACATAGAATCTAATTAAAATAGATGCTGGAGGATTAAATGAGAGCTTTTGTTCACCCAAATGATATTGATAAAACTAAAGTATTATGCAACTATTTCTTATTTAATACAACAAAATGTCGACTGTTGGTAATCCAACAAATTGATAAAGATTTTTGGAACTATATCATAAACTACAGCTCTTCGAGTTGAACCGAGTCCCAAACACGCACTTGGCCAGCGCAATAACCTCAAAGCCTAACCCCTCTCTCATTCCGGGAGAAGACCTTTACTCAGCAGTGCGACATTATTTAGTAGCAGCAAAAAATGAATGGTACTGTAACAAAATAATACTAAAACATAATTTTGTTATTCTAGGCTTATACCTAAATATATTTCTGTTAAACTTTTAACTCCCAAATTAAACATTTCAACACTAATTCGTTCCAGTCCACTGGTCTTTTAATCCGAGACGCACGCACTCATTGTCACTTAATACGTAATAGTCACACCACACAATGAAGAATAGGAACCCAATCTACTCACATTGCAAGTGCCGCCTTGTGTTAAAAGTGCATCAAAAAATAGAATCGTCTAAACAAGTCGGTTTCTGTCGAAGTTGCGGCATCTTTTATTCATTGACACCGCTTTCTTTAAGGTAGTAGGGTTACCATAGTCATTGAGGATGTTTAGTATCAATTTTGTGAAGG
The DNA here is from genome assembly GCF_050436995.1 of Anticarsia gemmatalis. Lineage (NCBI taxonomy): Eukaryota > Metazoa > Arthropoda > Insecta > Lepidoptera > Erebidae > Anticarsia > Anticarsia gemmatalis. Next base: position 13,435,231 of record NC_134750.1, on the reverse strand, counting down.
AAAACATTCTCAGGAAACATTGAATTACTGAGAATTCTTTAAACAGTTTCTGATAGAAGGCTAAGTGTCAATATGCACTTGTCCAGACGATGCTTCAAAAGTAATGGGTTAATTTTTTTAGTTTTTGGGGGTGATAGAAACCTGTAAAAAGTTGTATGCAATGTAGAAATTAGTCTCAAGTTAGTAATTCAAATGCGTTTTGGAATAAAACAGCTAATTTTTTGGGAGACCGTTTAAAGTCATTTGTCTATTAACTGACTTAAATTATTTCTTTATAACATTTCTGACAGCTTTGACGTAACCAATACTAACAAACGAAAAACTTGTACGTTGAATCGATGTCATTGCAACAGTCAATGAGGGCGCATATTTTTTAATTCTCATGGGGGACAAATCGTTTTTATCAATTTCGTAATTTTAAAATAGAATGACAGGCATCACTTTGTGATATTTCATCCTTTTTAAAATCAACAATAATAATTACATGAATGAAGGTGCATTTTTCATACTAATGGATTTCAACAGTTTTTTGTTTGGCAAAAAATACGTTTTATTTACTTTTCGTCCGTCATTCCGTATGTTTGTATAGGACTGTGTGCCGAAATTTAATGTTATTTTGGTTATTCAATACTATTTATTATTTTAGGATACGTTCGTAGACTACCATATTACGAAGACATTCTATTTTGTTTATGTTTTTTTTCTTTGGTTTAATTAGTTTTCTTGTGAGTTCTGGACTTTAGGCTGCAGACGACATTTATGCTTTGCCTCAGAATTTATCAAGCAATAAAATAAGCTTTAAGTGGTCAGAGTCCTCTTCTTAGACAAGTTTACATCTGTATTACACTATATCGATCGAAGTCTTAACATCAATCACCTTTTTTCTACAGTAATAAACTTGTAACAAAAATCGCAGAAATACTTTTAGCCCCATTTGGGATTTGAAGCTGAGGTTTCTGGACGCCTGTTGCATGCATGATCCGTTATAGATGCAGAAAAAATTGAATCAGATTTTTCCAGTGTCATTTAACCAGTCAAAATATTACCATTTTAATCCAATCCCAAACTCTTCAAAGTGACAGCACCCCTATCACCAAGTGCATTAGCCACGCAACGCGACGCATCAGAATCGATTTACACTAGTTAGACATCAATGAAGCCGCGGCACCGGCTAATTTGTTACTGATGCCGGATACAATCGATTGTACCTTGTATTGTTTGCTTCGAAGGTGTGGATGTGTTAGTACTGCTGGTAAACTGTTCTAGCAGGTGTAACTTGTAGTACTTTTGTATTGTCAAATTAATCATGTCGGTTCAGTTGTTATAGCTATGTATTTCATCGTCAATATATATCTTGATTACTAAAGATGATGTTCGAATTTTTCAAACATACCTATTATTTATTCAATACAGTCATTAAATAAGTAATGACAAAATCATAATAAAAAAGATTATTTGAAGGTCTAGAAACCACTAGAATAACTAAATTCGTAAACGTTTTCGTTTTATTTACATGAATTGAGGGATGAGTCTAGTGTGTAGTAGTAGTCGACGAAAAGACCACTTGTAGCCAAATATAAATTAGGATTTTGAAGTCTTTACCCAAGTTAACATAAATTATATTTGTTTTAATCACCTACCTCTTCAATTTTTTCTTTACTTGTCATCACTCTTCCATCTCTCCACCATAGCAACAAAACCTATCTATCCATAAATAACCCACCCAATTTCGGTAGTGACCGTCAAAGCCGCCGCCGGTGCGGTTCATCAATCAATTGGTTACCGTCGCCGCGTCCACAATCGATTGTCGACTAGTAGTCGAACACACAGATTGTTTCCCATGAATATTGTTTCAAATATACCATAGTTTACTGTGACATTCATTATTGGTGGTCTTGAGGAATGTAGCGCCGGGGTAGGCAACCTGAAGTAAGAATGGCAATGGCAAATATAGGTTTCTATTTTTCTTTTATAAGTTGATAATTAAGCTGTGAGATTGTTGTTATTAACCATATTTTGTCATAAGTATGATATAATACATAAGTAGTGGGTTTAACAAGTCTTAGTTGCATTTGACAAATTAGTAATTAACACTCCTCTGTTTCACATTTATACAGTCGTTAAGCCACGTCAAAGGCCTTCGGGCGGCTTGAACCACTTTGACACTAGGTTGACCACTAACAATACGATAAGAAGAAGAAGAAGAAGACAGCTCCATTGCTTAGATATCTGAATTCTTGTCCATGTACCTAGATGAGGTCAAATTCCACTTTCTACAAATCTAAGTTGGTACATAAAACCTCAGGAACTAAGTTCCGTGACATGTTCCCAGGCTTGAATTAAGTGACAATAATCACATGTCAAAGATGATCATCAGATTACCCAAGCAACTGCGTAGGAATTCAATGCACATAATAACTAAATACATAACTATACCCAAAAATAATCACAACTTTGATAAATGGAACCATTATCTGCCGCATTACGTGTGCATTCGGGCCAAACAAGTAATAACAATCATTCTTTGCATTATGACTTGACAAGCATAAAATTGAAGTTTTAAAATTAAATGCTTGGTGCGAAATTGGGAACTTTTGTATTCGTTGAAGCCTATTGTTGTTAGTTAAGTGAACGTTTTGACTGATGTGTGATTTTCTGCGTGGGTTTACACCGTTATTATGTGTTTTGTTAGCAATAGCAATTTTGTATGCTAATGACATGTAATGAAAGCGAATAGTTTTAGACTAATTTGTTTTTGTGTGCCCGTTTTTGTGTTATAATTGAGAGAAATTTTCTTTTGGAGTTGTTTCAAATTGTTTTTGTTGTGTGTTGGTTTAAGTGACTGTAGAGCGGCGATTTTCTTCCATTATCTATCTTAGCGTTACTCTATAGAAGGGAAGAAATGTATTATATCATAAATACACGAACGTAAACTCTAACTAAAGTTTATTAAGGAAAAGAATATCTAAAAAATATGCCTCCAAAAGTTGTTATAGACGATATATTGAAAAACATATTGCGCTAATAAATCAAATCGATTTTTACCTAACTTTTCAAATAACGGTAAATTTGACAGTTGATATTGCCAACATCCTGACACCGAGTTAGATTTCCACAAAACCATAAAAATTAAAATAATGAAGCCATCAATACTAGTAATTAACTCGATAAAAATGCCATTACGAGTAATTAATCGCCATAAATTTTTCACAGTCGGCCATTTTAATAGTGTTGCGTAAAGTTATAAATCAACGTGTAATCAAGAAGGTGGTTAATAGAAGCCCGAACGTTAATTGGCGAATTTCATAAGCCGTCGACATTAAATTAATCAAGTTGCAACACTGCGATTTATTTGCGCTTGTATTTGTGTGAAAATTATTGATTGGGGTGATAAAGTTTTGTAATTGGCAACACATTTATTTGTAGGGATTGCGTTTCTTGATCTATTGGTGTGATAAATTACTGTTTATTGATATAAGTATCTGACATTTATCCGTTATTTCGCTGTTAGCTCACTAGTTGACTAGTTGTGTACGCAATTTTGCTTCTGTTGAATATTTTTTACGGGAATATTAATATAGTATATCGGATACTAAAAACCTGCTCAAATATGTACTTGTTAGTAGTAAGCTGAAGATATCATATTGGATTCAGAAAATCGGCATAGTAGCTTGTTACAACAATGTAAAAAAATCTTGAAAATTGACAATTTTTACTAATCTTCTGAATAAGTAACTAAAGTGATTCTTAATATTAGCTACTATTCTAACAGAGAAATATAAATATCTATTAATATCTACTTTGATCAGAATACATACCTACCTATAAATAATCATGTACAAATCGAATACCTACTTCTCAATTAAAATCAATACTATAAAATTAACTATATAACCATCAAGAATTAATTAAAGCCATAAAAATAATTATCCAACATGTACAATCAATTAACTATACTTAATAACTATTATTTTAAACTCTCGTATCAATATTAAATGTTTATTGAATATGAGATTACCTCATATTTTTAATAGGGCTTATCCACGGCAAAAGTTTAACTCTTAGTTTATTCTCAATAGCACATACTATCCATTTAATATATGTAATAAAGTGCTTATGCAAGTACGAAATGTTCTGCTTATTGAAGTTGCACTTTATTCAGTATTAGAGGCCGCCTGCGACTTCGTCCACGTGGAAACCCTTACCGTGTAAATCCCTATCCTTCGGAAACACCGGTATAAAAAGTACCCTATGTGTTATTCTGGGTCTTCAGCTAGCCACATACCAAATTTCATAGTTATCGTTTCCGTAGTATTGGCATGAATGAGCAACAAACATGTGTACATACTCACAAACTTTCGCATTTATAATATTAGCGGGATTTCATGGATTTCTAGTTGGTATGTCCAGTAAGCATAATTTTCCAAAAATATTAGTAAATATTTCACAATACAACACTGTAACGTCTTAAGGCATTACATAATTCAAAAGCGCAACTTGTATATAATACAATCCCATTAAAAATTGTTCAGTAGTTTTTTAACGCACGTACAGACAATTTTATAATGGCATATAGATTACAATCAGGGTGTCAAAGTGAATACTGATAGCCTACAAATTAATCCATCAGGCTGTATAATCCCGTGGCTTGTGAAGCCGGGCTTGTCAAGCCGCCTTGTCAAGCCCGACAAGCCGCCTGTCAAAATTGTGACGCGTGAGTGCGCCCACCGCGGTGCCGGCGGCTTTACAATCAATATTTTTTCTCTCTTTCTAACTTTAATAGGGTAGCCATGGGTTTGACAGGATCATTATAATACAAATTATTATTTTGCCATGAATGTGCAAATATCCTGAACCTTCAAAATTATTTTAACTTAGTCTTCTTAATAAATAAGAAAGAGCATTTAACTTAGATATTTAGTAATGTACAATTGTCTAGTTCTTATTCAAATCAGAAATACAGATTTGGTACTAACAAATATTTATCAGGTCCATCATCAATTGCACATCAACGTTTTTGGTAACAATAATCACCTAAAAACTCGACATCAAGTAGAATTTTCTAAAATATCTTCGTAATCCCGATCAAATCATCGTACTCAAACTTCGTCCTTATTATAGAATTCTCACTCAAAGTTCAAACTTAAAGTACACAAAGTTCGAGAACTCCTGGTAACCCTACAATCAAAATGACATGTAATCCGTGAAACTGGAAACGGCGGATTATTATCACCAGTTTTTTTCGGTTCGTTTTTATGAAGCGACCTTTTGTGAGACCAATTGTATAAGTTGGATTAATGCCTTTATGCTTTGGCGAGTGGTGTCTTATTTACTCTTTTTGTAATACTTATGGCATATGTTTTCGAGCTTGAATTGCCAGACGGCTTTATTTTTTATCGCCTCCAGTGGAGCGATTTGCTACCATTATCGATTATCGACTATCGTCAAATTTTGTAAAACTGATCAGTGCCGTTGGCGCATTTTGTAAGTGTGTATGTGCAATGCACTATTTTTTTAGTCGTTTTAGATGTCGAACACTGGGTAGTTATTAGTACTAATATCAGAAAATTGCGTTTATATTCTCATTTTTAAAAGTACAGAAATCATCTCAAAATAAGTACAAATCTTACTACTAAAACATTTTCATGGCCCGTAGTTGTTAGAAAAAACAAAATTTTACCTTAATCGTTTAAAAGCAGCATATAATCCGTTATATAATCCTCTCTAACTAACCTCTAAAATTGTTTTAAGCATCCAATAATTGAAAAGCGGAAGTACCAGAACGAAACTCAACAATCAACAAGTAAACTACGTCACACATTATAAAAAAAGTAAAAATAACCCATATCAATGGTTTTTCTAAAACATAAATTACCCTTTGTAACTTTAGTAGGTTGTACCGTCAGTTCCCATAAAAAGGGGTATGAAATACAAAGGAACATGTCACTCTGTGTCATTCACTATTAATTCTCTTGTCAATCACCTACATAGTAAATGTCTGTTTACACAACATCCTGTATCCTGCACTATTAGGGTCACTTGTACTCACGTAGACAGAAAAATAAAATAAATTGCAAACACTCTAAAACATGCTGATGTCTAGCATTTCAAAAATAAAAAAGCATCTAAACATTATTCACTTTACTGCGAAATTTTAATTAGAAAAGAACACTAGCATTTATTTCAGGCACGTTAATTAACTCTTTCAACAGCCATAAAAATTAACATATTTTATAACTAACGTTATTTTCAGTATGCACTTTTGAGCAAAACATTCATTAAAAATACTCATTAACACATAAAACAGGAAGTGTGTCGCCGGCCTAACGCCGCACCTTCGTAATCAGTTAATTAGCGCTCGCGCGACAATGGGCCCTCCACACACGGATTAACTTTTTATCGTCTCATTTGTTGCGACGTGACATAATCTGTGCGCGGCCGCAATCTGTCAGCTGTCATGCTTGTCAAGTGTCATGGCCGTTACGCCCTCGTTTGGCCAGTATTTGAACCAATGTTTGCTGTGAAAATTGTATGGTTTCTGTTGGAACCAATGTTGGGTAGATTTGATCTTGTTAGAACTATAACAATTGTGGTAAGGTTATATATTTTTGCATCACAGACTGAATTAAGTAATCTTGGTATAATTCTTTTTTACGATCTCTTATCATTTAATGCACATCAATTTATCAGGTAACTGTCTGCGAAAATAAAACTTAAAGCAATTTTATTATATTTATTTACTGCAATTTTAATAATTTTATATTTATTACGTCCATATATAGTTAACAGTTGGAATAATTATAATAACCTCGAATCACTGACCAAGGTTTGTTTGCTAAACGTCAGGTACGAGCATGATTATTAAAATTTATTACTTCAATTTATATTTTATGTGTTCATTAATTTTGATGCTGTAAAATGTTGTTTGAAATAATGTGAATGGGTTTTTAATTAAAACGTAATGACATCATGCTAAAATAACACGATTGATGTCATGTCAAAATTTAAGGTGAGTTCGTCACGACTTTTTTAATTTGCATTTTTATTTATTGATATTGAAGTAAGAGTTCTGTTTTTTAAAACCGTAATTTAATTCGTTCAGATGTAGTTCAATGTTAATATTAAATATCAATTTGTTTGATTAGAATTTTTAAACGAAGATTTTTGATTTTTATCTTCTTTTAACAAAATTTAAATATACTGCTTATTTAGGTTTAAGATTGAAACAATAATTACTGAATCTATAGCATGGAAGTATGGTTATGAAAAAGTATCCTTATGAGAAAAACTTAAAACGCTAAAAACTTACATACAAAATAGACTTCTTAAAAAACAAATCAATATTTAAAATCATTTTTATCAGACACAGAGTACAACATCTCTCCCAGCTTCCACACGCAGCTTTGCCTATAAACCGTTTTAATAAATAATTATAACACTAACTCAACTCAAATGAAAAACCAAAACACAAAAGCCTACATTTCATCACAATTCCCATCACTACCATGTATTACTACGACCAATTATCTCGTCCGTTCCACCGAATAAATAATTTATCGTACGTCGCATGACGTGTGACAGCGACTGTCACAACGTCAAGTCACGTTCCCTGACGTGACGTATGCATGCGGTGGCGAAAATTAGGGGTGTTGTTTTTTTAGTTTTAATACAGAGTGATGAATGTGCGTGCGATATTTTTTTCGATAAATGTTTTTTGGTGGGACGTGATTTAATTATGTTTGTAAGTGCTGTTTTTTTTAGTTTTATAAGTGTTGCTCGAAATTTAGAATTAGGTCTAGATTTATTCAAGATTTTTTAGGTCTATAAATACAATTATCCTGTATGACAAGATGTATGAATGTGAATGAAGCAAGAGAAGTTTGTGAGGATCGTACCTAGTGGTGTTCTTTGGTCTCTGTCTACCTATATGATAAAAAGGCGTAATTTCTGTATGTATGTACAATTTTGCGTTGCATTTAATACACTATAAATATTGTGATCATACATTTTACCATACCAGAGTCTATATAACTACTAAGTAAGACTATGAGCTGTTTTGTAGACATTATCTCATTAGACAATAAAAAGTCTAGAACCACATGAACACTGCTTATTAGTAACGTTTTGTTTAAACCAAACATGTAAAACTTAACTAATAGCAACAAAAACTATGCCTTCCCATAAACATCATCCATTTCCTTTTACACATCGCATTCAAACGAGAATTCAGATTCGAATCAAGCGCATTTCTTTCCCAATACGTTTCTATATCTTGACTAGTATTAACATTAAGTCTTGGAATCGTCTCCAATTAGTAGCTAATGTTTATGTATTACTAGCCGACCCACGCGACTGCACTTATTTAAAAACTTTCATCCCTTATTTTAGCCCTTTAAAGGTAGATTTTAGGAAAAAATGTACCACTACTGTTTTGGTCAGGTTTTCAACTATTTCCATGCAAAGTTTCATCACAATCAGGTCAGCGGTTTAGCCGTAAAAGCGAAACAAATAAACAGACTATCATGTTTGTAATGTAGTATGGATTTCTTCAAGTTAATTAAGGGTGAGTCCACACTGCGACGTCGGCTGTCGTCGCTAAAGGCGCGTCCACTCCTTTTAAAGTTCATGATTCACACTAGTTATGTATTAGGGTTGGTGAAGTGTGAGATGTGCAAAAAATTTGCTTGATTTGGACACTCTAGTTTAATTCAAGGATATATTGATGTTTAATTAAATGATTAACCATGAGTCATAAAACTCTAGTAGAATGAAGTTTATTTAATAATTATTTATTGTGTCTACTTTATGGTAAATAATAAATTAAACCCATTAATACCCCATTGCTGGGCAAGGGTCTTCTCCCGTAATGAGGGAAGGGTTAGACTTTAAGTCCACCACGCTGGCCAATTATAGCGGGTAGGGTTTGCATACCCTCGAGAACAGCCAAGCATGCAAGGCTGCATCATGATGTTTTCCTTCACCGTTGGAACAAGTTATAATTATTTCTAATACACACATAACTTCGAAAAATCATTAGTGTGTTGCCAGAATTTTTCAACCCTAGAAATTGAATTTCTTTAACTTAAAATTAGTACGTGTTACTTACACTCAATGTCAACACACAATAAAGCAAATACAGGTCAACTACATAATTTCAGCAGTGGCAGCCCTACAAGTACCGTTGTGTGACGTGACCGAGCGGTTGTCAGCGCTATGAGTGATGGCGTGCGGCGTCGACGTTACCACCTGATTTATTACTTCCGAACGAATGTACCGTCGGCAGAACACTCGTTACGTGTTTTAATAACGTGTGAAAGGGCTTTATAGTTGGGGGGTTTGTTTGATAGAAATGTGTGGTGATATTTTAATGTGATGTCTAGTAGCTATTTTTTTTGTCTGTGTGTCTAAAGCTAATCAATTGCTTAACCTGCTTTGATAGATTTTTTTAGTGAAAATCGCTTGAATTATGATGAATTATGTCGCATAAAAAGTTAATATTCTTAAGATTTTAAATTATCGTTTCAAACTGTAAATTGACTTAAGAACCATTGAAATAAAACTTAAGATTGATTGTAAAATTGCTTTCAAAAACACAACGCTATAAGCTAACTTTATATATTTTTTGTACAGACTTAAATCCAGACACTAAATTAACCCTATATCTAAAATGTTCCCAACGCACTAACGAATATCTAAACAATAAATCTGATAGGTAGATAAAAGCTATCTTCAACATTCTCCTTTAAGTAACTCCTTAAGTAAAGATAATGTAATGTTGCCAGTAATATTTGCCATTCCTTCTGGCGCCGGCATATATGTAATTACATACAAACATATTTGCACGCTACCTTACAAGTCTCAGTAATTACTTATGGAAATAATTATGTGGTTCCAGTCAATATTTATTTTTAAATTACGAGAAATATGTCGGTGTTCTGAGAAATTGGTATTGGTTTTTATGCTTTTTTTGTTCGATTGCAATATTTCTGTCTGTGAATTTGTGTTAATACATCATTGGAGTTGTTTCATACAGATATTTTTAGTTTTAGTATGATTGACAAAACTTAAATTATGTTTTAAATTTCTTATATATTATATATTTAATTTCGAATTTATAACACCGCGTTTTGATGATTTTCTAGCCATTTACTTTACTACTGATGGTTTTGAAATTTGTGTCAAATGTGGTCTGCCTCAAATTTTGATATCGTGATAGATTTGAGGCCTAACTCAATAGCTCAGCTAATATAAGCTTGTCGATTAAAATTTCTAATTTGCCTTTCTTATTTAAGACAAAATATTTCCATCGATACATTAACTCTTCGGAATAATTTTGAGGGTTTCTTACATATTTTACATTTTTATATTCATTGATAGTATTTTGCGATTAAAACTTATCATACGATGAAAATATTCTTTACATTATGTTGCAAATTATTCTGCTCACAGTACAACTGATCTGATGCAGGTGTAAGAACATCGTCGTACAATGTGTTGTTACTTCTCCGCAATGAGAGATATATGTTACTGTAAAAGCCCGAACGATGGTAAATCCTAAGATTTTCCGGTATAACCTAAGATTTACCAACTTGCAATGGTAAAAGTCCGAACAATTCTTTTAATTCGAACTTTTACCTATACTCACTTGATGATGTCAAGATGTCGCCGGATCCCCGCTTCGCGGGGCTCCTCCTTCTGGGTGGTTAAAAAAAATAACCACGAAGGCTAAGGTGGGAGCTTCGCTTCGCTCGCTCCCACCTTAGCCTTCTAACCTAACCTACCCATGTCGCTTTGCCCAAAACTCCTTCTATATAACTATGTCACAATATATAATTATACCGTGAAATAGTTATAAACCTAGTTATGAAGGAGGATTTTTTTATATATCGTAACATAGTTTTTAAACTCTGGCTTGTTCGGACTTTTACCATTGAGAGTTGGTAAATCTTAGGTTTTACCGGAAAATCTTAGGATTTACCACAGGTGATCACAGGTCGGGCTTTTACAGTAACGTATATAATACAGTCGTTTGTATGTAGAGATTATACTACTATTATTTTATATTTATTGCCTGATTGGTCCAAATGGCAGGGGCCGAAACAGGTCAGTAAAGTCAGTAAAAGTCAGTATTTTTGGACCTGGTCAGTAAAAGTCAGTTTTTTCGAAAATTGGTCAGTATTGTCAGTATTTTTCCAAATTCAATAATATTTTGGTTTTCCTCTGCTGTTGGCCAATCTTACATTCTCGATTTGCCCAGTGATGATATCAGAGGGCTGCTGTGGATGCTCTATATTATGTGGATGATCTACGTATATATTGAAGCATCACATGACTTCAATAGAATAGCAGATTAAAATTTACTATTTTTTGAAATCAGTATTTTTGAAGTGAAAATTCTTTAGCGCCGCTGCGCACTTTTTCTGGAATGGGTAAAAACTTCTAAACTCGCGTGAAGACACGTCACCTGACAAAAATTCGTAAAACCTGATTGAAAATTTGTAAGACGGGATGTTTATTAGAGTTTTTGGTGTTCATTAGAGTTTATTGAAGTTTAGTGGAGTTTATTAGCGTTTCTGGAGTTTTTTGGAGTACGTCAATTTTGCATGAATGCGTATTACTCACTTGCAATATGATCTATTTATCTATCGTATGGTTAGTTGTCAACCTAGAGTCAAAGTTGTCCAAGCCGACTGAAAGGCCTTTGACATGGCTTAACGTCTCTTATCTTAATCGACAACAACCGGGACCGACTTTATACGTGCCCTCCGAAGCACGGAGACGCTCAGTACAAATACCACTATGCGGTCATCCATCTTGCTTAACCCAGAGATCGTTTACCGACCGGTGAGCACAAATGGCTATGAGCGCATTGTAATAATAATACAATAACAATTAATAACAATATAAAAAGCTTTTTAATACAATAAAAAGGTGGTGCTTGTTGACTATTGGGATTGTGGAGACCAATAACCGAAAATAGGCTTTTTAACTGACTTCAAAAAAGGATTTTGACTTCTCAATTCGACTGTATTTTATTTTTATTTCACACCATTCACCCGAAAAACGGTTTAGAAATGGTCAGTATTTGGTCAGTATTTTTGAATTTTTGGTCAGTAAAATCAGTATTTTCGACCTTAGAATTTGTTTCGGCCCCTGAAATGGTGTGGTATGCTATATACTCTGATGGTTTTTGACATATTCTTACTAGGTTTTTTGGCAAATTGTGTTAGAATCTTCCCCTATCTATTAATCTTTATTTCGAATGGTTAGTGGTCAACCTAGTGTCAAAGTTTGACATCCTTTGACATGGCTTAACCCACAGATCGCTTACCGAACGGTGAGCACAACTAGCTATGAGCGCCTTTCTCTTAACTAACATACCTTTATTTATGTACTCTATAATTCTTAAGAGATTAAATTCTTCAAGAACTATCACGTTACGATATACAAAAAGTGATATGAGTAATCATTGCAAGAGTAGGAACAACTGGTCTAACACAAATCACTTTTGCATCAAATATCACTATTTGCTCCATTGCAACTCAAAAACTTGTTAACAAAACTCAACAATCAATCAACAAACCAGCGGTCGCAAACATTTCCTACTCAACTAATTCAGAGATCACGAACTCATAAATAATTTCGTAAAGATATGCAATACGTTTATCAACGGGTAGTGTTAAGTAAGGCCTGCTGTAAACTTCAGTACAACAATCCACCGAGCCGTATATCATTCGGTTTTATGAATTGTAAATTTCACGTTATATAGTCTATAGTGGGGTATATTTCATCTTGTATTAATGTCCCGCCGAGTAGGGTTGTGCGGGGTGCGAAATGAATTTAAGTTTTTTTTTTCTAAGTTTGCAATGACGGCACTTTAGTTGTGTTGATTTTAAGTAACTATAAGGTGTGTAATAATTTTATTTGTCTATATTATACACTTTTAAGTATAATTGTGTGTATGACTGTCTTTCTGTTTGTCTGTCAGCTAGAACAGCCTAAATCAAAATCAAAATCAAAATCAAATCATTTATTCATTTAGGTCAAATATTGACACTTATGATAGTCGTTACAATTACTGAATCTACCACTAGCTCGGAAAGGGGATAGAGCCTTATGAGAAGAGCTAGCGAGAAACTCACGGCCACTCTTTTCAATCGCCAAAAGTTTTACAATGTGGTTGATACAATAATTTTATTGATCATGCGAGGAGCTGCCAACAATCAGCGATATAAACTAAACGTCAATTAAGTTAAATGAGTATAGCTAGGTTATTTATTAGTCTCTGATCATACCGTATGTTGGGAGCACCTACTAGCATGTGATAATAAGAATATGGGCAGCAAGTGAGCACATTGGTTGTGAACATTATAAAAGAAAAAAAGTGACAGTTTTATGAATAACATCAAATTGTACGTAACATGACCTAAATTATTTCATAAATGTTAACGGCTTTTTTAAGAGTAACTAATACGGCTGAAATATATATTTTTTTTTTGTGATATTTTCTTCAAATTAAATTAATTAGCAGAAAAAATGTTTAATAAAATAGTAGAGTTTAGATTAGAACTTACTATTAATTTAACTAATCGAATCGTATGACCCAAAAAATATTTAATTTGCCTACTTTTTAAATAAACGAGGTTGATAACATTAACACCGGAAATAATAACGCCATTTATAATCATATTATCTTATTCTAATCATTATTTGTCATTTTTTTACTAAATAAATTTGTTAATTTACAAAAAATAATGAAATATAAAATTTTTTATAAAATAATATATTTCTAATGTTCTTTTAATCGAAATGATATGTAAATTTGATGGTGATTATGAATATTTTAAGAATTTAATATAAATCATTTTAATATCTTTGCGAAAAAAACTTAATATAATTTTTTAATTAATTTTGCGTTAATAGCGACGAAGTTTTAATAATTAATGTACGTAATTTATGTATTATTATGTGATTTTGTTCTCACTTTGGCGTTTACCTACTTTAAATGAGGAGGTAATGGTTTAATTACAATCTGTAAATTAATAAACTATATTATATCCTGTTCTCTGAACGATTATTAATTGCTTGCGATTATAAAGTTTAGAATGTAGTTAGCAAAATGGTACTCTAATATAAGGTCAGCTTTTAAATATGTCTATATATTTTTTATAAAAGCAGTCCTGTTATTTTGCAGGTCTAATACTCGGTACAAGATACCAAACGTTTGACACTTACTGTCACTGTGACTTAGACGGCTACTACGCAAGAAGAAACAAGTATTTTTTTATTTTTGTTTTGTCCGATTTTGGGCAACATTTTCCGAAATCCTCTATAAGTATTTTATATGAATAAATAAAAAAATAAATTTAACCCATTACTGTCCCACTGCTGGGCAAGGGTCTCCTCCCGTAATGAGGGAGGGGTTAGGCCTTAAGTCCACCACGCTGGCCAAGTGCGGGTTGGGGACTTTGCATGCCCTCAATAAATGTATTAAACAAATTTTAGGCATGCAAGGTTTCCTCACGATGTTTTCCTTCACCGTTGGAGCATGTGATAATTATTTCTAATACACACATAACTTCGAAAAGTCATTGGTGTGTTGCCTCGGATTCGAACCTGCGACCAATGGCGTGGGAGGTGTCAACTTATACCACTCGGCTATCACTGCTCTAAGTATTTTAGAAAAAGATTTTCAAGATTTTTTCAATTTACGTAATTTAACCTGCATTAAGTATTATATCGATACTTGCTCGCTTATAGTTATCAATATATTCAGATTATTTTAACAAAGTACGTTAGCTATAACATTTCCCTAATCAAATATTTAACAGTATTAATTACATAAAAGCCAAAGAATTAAATAAATCCGTATTTACAACATCTGAATATGATTTCACTACGTAATAAGATTATAAGCGGTGATATGAAAACTTTCAATTTAATTTGAATAGATAATACTTATTTAGATTGAGATCGCGATGAAATATACACTTCTGTATAATTAGAAGGAAATGTTTGTCGGTTTGTATGAGGTTAATCTCCTCGTAAATTGCTGCACTGGTTATGATTAGGTAATAACTTAGATACAATTTCTAAGAAACTGTATGTATTTTTTCATTTTAGATGTTATTATGAGGTTGAAGAAGACGACATCGAGGATAGGGGGAGTGTGTAAAGAAAGCTGACTCCTCCATCATACGGGACAAATAGCCAGGAAGAAAGAGAGAGAGAGACAGTGAGAGAGCGAGAGAGAGAGAGAGAGAAGAGAGAGTTGTATTGCCATCTATTGACAGTAGTTAACTAGAACAAAAACATCAATTTTACGTACATAAATACATTC
Source organism: Anticarsia gemmatalis (assembly GCF_050436995.1). Lineage (NCBI taxonomy): Eukaryota > Metazoa > Arthropoda > Insecta > Lepidoptera > Erebidae > Anticarsia > Anticarsia gemmatalis. The sequence continues at coordinate 13,419,891 of NC_134750.1, read as the reverse complement.
ATAATATCAAGCTTTTTCCCATAGGGATAGGCAGCCAAATAAATTTGTTTAATTAAAAAAAAAGAAATACCTTAATAATATAATGACACTCTATCTTAAATTACATCAATTTTAAGATCAATTAAATTAGCTTTATTTTGACAGAATTCACATAGCCTAATAAGAATACGGAATTCTTATCTAAATTAGTTAAAACTGTAATGTATTTTTTATGGTCTAATATATAACTGTGAAAAAAGCTAATTTTAATAAAGATTTCTCTTCTAATGTATGTATTAATTGGCGATTCAAAACCTATTCATTTGATAAGATTAGGCTTATATTAAATAAATTAATCATTTAGAAACTGACATAAATAACTTAAGCAAACACGCCAAGGGAAATTAAAAGTTAGCAAACGATTATTTTATGCAAATATTAAAATCTATGTAAAAAATATGTATCATTAGTGGCACTAATAATAGAAAATGTAAACTTTTATTTAAAAGTCCATCTAATCTAATAAATAAAACATAAAATTATTTTATCAGATAAAAATACAACCTGTAGATTATGTTTATAACCCTCTAGTTTTTACCCACCCTGTAGGTTAATCCGACTAGGTGGTTCACATTTATAAAACATGATTACATACACAAATAAATTAAACGCTATCTAAGTCAGTACTGAAATAAATTAATACCCAACCTTCCGATGATCGATACGAACTTTAGCACATGACATAAATCATTAATATTATTCACTCATGATTGATCGTTACTTAATCGATACAACTCGTACATCATCCGATAAAAATCGTTATAACCAGTCACGATGGTAAGCATTAGAATTTTTATAAGATCACGAATGAATTAACAAATATAACGATTAATCATCTCATAAGTGAGGTATCGATAAAGATTTTATATCGATTTTACTTGGAGTCGATTGTATCGATATAAATAATAGCGATTAAATTGACTGTGGGCGCTACGGGATACTTTTTTCCATATAATTCATAACGCCATTAAAGTTCCCGCTCTAATAATATAAAATAAATTATTATATCCGTTGCGGCGAGGAGAAACTATAAATATGGGCTAGGGGTATCAAGACACAGAATGCTACTACTCTTTCTGGACAAAAAATACGAAACACAAAAACTAAATGCTAAACTTATGAATTATCATATTAAAGAGTCTTCTTTCAAGTATTTTTAAAAAGGTATACCTATATAGTATACTTCACATTTTTTCATAAACGATCACGCAGGATTTTTTGAAATACGTACATTTTTAAGATTGGCAGATAATAAAGCCAATTAATTCCTTACTCTCACACTGATTTAAAAAAAATATTTTCAAAAGCCATGCTTATCACAGTCTCCCACTCAAGCAGAACCTATAATCTACCTCCATAAACATCAAACAAAACCCCTAGCAATAAAATAAAATGGTTAGCAACCCTAGAGCAGTAATAAACAACTTTTGTGTGGAAGGCAGGCTCCGGCCGATTCATAAATTCAAAGCCGGCGTTTAGTTTTATGTACGATATTATCTATGTGCGCTGTCACGCCTCTGACTAAACGCGGTGTAACACGTCGCGGGTCAATACGATGATATTACTTATAATGGTAGATGATTAGTTCTGAGGTAAATGCTTTGGATGATTATAGCGAGTAGCTTTCAAAGTTTGGTGGTAATAAGTTTGGTCACACTATAGATGGGTGATCGTTGGTAAAAAATTCAAATGCTGTAAGGTTAGTTTAAAGTGTTGAAAATTTTAGGAGATCTAAACTTTTCTTGCTTACCTCTTGTAATTTATGCTAAAGTACTATAATTATTATATTCAATTGGTCAAAAATCTATCCGAGAAATGTTAATTCTAAACAATCTTAGCCAGATGAGGTGTAAAATTGGACAATGTTTAATTTAAATGGCATAGTACTCACTTAAACGGCACTGTCCTATCTGTCCTTCTTGAATACTTTTCAAAAATTGTCGTTTAAAGTCACTCTAAAATAATGTTTTCGTAAATAATCTTCTTAAATAATTTAAAATACTACCTATAATTTTATTGTTCACACGATGTGTCACGCATCGCACTGACTAATGTTTGATACCTTGAGTAACATAGAAAAACCTAATCCGTATTACATCATCACCTACTTAGTTCTAATTCGTTTGCTATGTAAACAAGTTAGTGGTTTTTCTTATGTTTATGCATGCATGATGCATGACGTGTCATGACTGACAATGAGGAAAATTAATGTTAATCGACTTTTTTGTTTTTAGGCTACAAAAAGAACGTTAGGGTAAAAAGTGTTGGAACGAATGAAAAAAGCGTATGTTTGAATACACTAAAATGCCTTTCAAAATATTATATAGTCTTATAAATAATAAGATAAATGGTAGTCTACAAGTAGAAGCTCTGAACAATGGTCTGGATTCAGATGATTCTTAAGTCTATATCAATTCAAAACCTTTAGCATATTAAACACGGTGACGTCGTAAAATAATCATTTAATGTTTCTTAAGATTCCACTCACACTTAACAGCAAAGATCGTGACGATACACACAATAAATAAATCCTTAAACAAAATTACACAAAAACCAAATAATCCATTACAAGACACCGGCCAAAGGAAGGCATTAACATAATCAGACACATTCGTCGAAATAATGTATGTAAGGGGTTTTAATGAAACGTCCCCGAGCGAGCTTGGCGGGTCATGAAATAACTATCATTAAGACCGACACGATACGAACGATAATCATCGGCTTCGGAACAAAAAGCCATAGCATCGACTCCGATGCAAATTGCATACGCCATAAATCAAGTGGTTAATCACCATGCAGAGGCCGAGTACGTAATAATGAGATTACTTGAAAAAATTACACTACGCCTGCTAACCGAGATGGGAATGATAAAATTCTAGACGTTTACAATGCTGATGATACTTTTATTACGCGTAATTGTTGGACGTTGCATGCAAATATAATTGTTCGTTTCTATGTAAACGTGTTACTGACATATTTATGTTGTGGTTTCTCACTGACGCAATACCGTTCATTTAAATTTGTATACACCTACCAGAACTTTGTAAATAAGTGGATTTTTATTACCACTACGGTTTATATTCATGAATATTTAAATACAGCTCTTATCTTAACAAAACGATACGATCACTTAAACGGAATAATGATGACCTTTCTCTTAATAAACGACCTCTCCAAATCGACACATAATTATGTAAATAAACAAGATATGATCCCAAACACGGAGGTTATCGATATAATGCCAGTAACAGAATCAAAACAATAAAAGATAAAGAACGAGAACTATTAAGAAGTAACAATCGTAAAACATGAACTTAACGCTATTGAAGTGAAACAAAACGCGAATCGTAAAGACGGTGAAGATGTAAGAGGCGATAATAAGATATCGAATGCGGTCGAACAATTTATAGTCGAAGGTAAAAGAACGGCCGATGACGATAATTCACCGCATACAATAAAGAGCGCTATTGATCTTTCAGAAAGCGAATCGGCTCGTAACAGAACAAAACACGCTACTGCCGAATGTCGCATAAATCTTTATTATTGCGGCAACAAGCTTATAGTCAGTCGTTTCAGGTACTCAAACCGGATCCCAGCGAGTATAAACTCACGACTCCGAAGCATTTTTTCGCTCAATGAAATATGCCACATCGCCCCCGGCCCAGAGGAAGGAAACCCATAAATAAATAATAATACAACCATTTATATTACCAAAGGGTTTCGCCCGACGTGTCTATTATCATCTGAATTGTTTAAATATGATAATGTATCAAAATAACAGGCAGCTCGTTCGCGGCCGCGACTTCTGTTCCAACATTATCATAAAGATTCACTTAATAGACTGTTTCAAAATTATTATAGTGGTCTGACACTGCTTTATGGCCGGCGAGATTACGGTGTTGACTTTTTGCTTGAATACATTAATTTGTGTATTGGACAGAAATTCCATAAGCTTAAATTACACAGATTTGGTTTCACGCGTTTAGATCAAATGATATTGCTTGTTAAATATTTTAAACTGCGTAACGATAAAAATATATAATCGAAAACCATTAAGTAAATATCAGATATAAACCATTGATGATTTCGGTCGTAAGTTTAACAAAGTAAAAAAGGCTTTGGGGCTGCAATATAATAACGGAGCACGTAATCATACTCGCAGATCAAAATCAAATTTAATTATCACCATCCGGTCGCTCAAACGTTTTAAAGCTCGCAGGCTATGTTTCTGCATTAAAGACTGCGTATAAAAGGGGTAATAAAGTAACCCTAATAAACCCCGAAACGCACTGAGTTGCCTCGCAATAACCGTACGTAGACTAAACAAATGATTTTCTCGATAATAAAAACTTCACAATAAAAGCGTTCACGAAATGTCGGTCATTAAGTGTATTTACGCAGCGAAACGGATATAGGGGCCGTAAAAATGTAGAGCGGCTTATTGAGACGTTGGCAACGGTCTCGCGGCAAGATCCGACTTAATCTATGGCCTACACGCCTCGCCGGACTAATTCGGGACATCGGACGGCACCCCGACGTAAGAAGATTAAACTTGGCTTAAAATTTTCTGACAAATTAAAATTTCAACTCGAGAAACCGAGAACAATATTATCAAGATCGCATAAAGAACGTGCGTCCTTTGTATTCCATATTTACGAGCGTTGCGAAGGAAAAATCGTTTAGGTAAACACGAGGGCAATAAAAACAAGCGGGCGTGCAATTCGCATTCGTGAGCAACGAACGTGAACAGTATTTAAAACCACAATTTATTCAGTTACTTTATCGTTAACACATGAGTTTACACTAGCCGGTAGCGGCCAATTAAGTCGGTTGAAAGGCGAGGCAATAATAACTTTATATGGATTAACTGTGTCAGATGCATTTAGAGATATAACGTGGAGCGGTCTATCGCACGCTGGCGGCATGCCTGACTCCGCTTCAAATGCATAAATTATTAGTCTCGGTGAAATTTCACTCAGGGCTGCACCGCCTTAGACAACAATTAATATATTTCTCGATAACAATGAAGATAAAAACATCGTTGAGCCGTATCGAGCGGAAGGCGAGCCGAGCTTAAAGCACAACGCAACAGAAACCCATATTTATAGTTCTATTGTTGTACACACAAGCGCTTTTTGTTGTTCGACTCCAAACACGAGCTGATGCTATTGAAATCGGAATTGTTATTTCATTCATAATTTATCACTCTATCGACCTTTGTATTTAAATGTCTAGGAACGAATTTCATGTGGACAAGCTGAGATTAATGCGGTCGGGGCCCTCAACGAATTCATATTTTTCATTATGCCATGATTTGACACAAAACATGCCCGTCATCGCACTGTTTTCTATTAGGGTGTCGGCGTAGAATTTGGAAGTATTAGACTGGTCTGAGGCAACCTTACGACGCAATCTCGATGCGAGTCGATTAGAATTTTCGTCGTGCACCGAGCCCAATATTTCATGGAGTTAATTATTATTTATTTGAAAAGTCGAGTAATCATCGTGCTAATCGAGATTATGATCTGATCGTCCCTCACGTTCAACGCTCGTAACCGAACGTGTGGTACAAGCGAGGCAATAAATTTGAAGCCAATCGCCTTATGATTTCCTGCGGCCAACAATGCGATAGTTTGTCAGTTCTAGGCGGTTGTTAGGGCGCGTGGGCGTGGAGGGGCCGTCATCAATCACGCTCCGTGACTCTTTCAACCTGCCGGCGAGGGGCGGGGGGCGCACGCCGTCAGGGCTGCTACACACATAAATTATGACCGTTTTTGTCCAACTGTCGACTGGAGACAAAATTTGTTAGCGACACTGTTAATTAATTACACGTTCGCATCCTATTAAAGAATCAACAGACATTATTTAAATTTCATTATAATTTATTTGATGCATTTATCATTCGGATAGAAATTTTGTTAATAGTCACTTGTAAGGTTGTGTTTTTATATAATAAATGTTGAATGGTTTTGAATAAATTTGTGGTGTGCGAAATTTATTGGAGAGAAAATAAAATATTGTAATTTATAGCGATGTTAATGGCTCTAGTGTAAACTGGTGATTAGATATTGGGCACATCTTGATTATAATAAATTTGATGTTGAATACATAACTAAATGTAGGGGAACCTGTTGTACCTTGGCACTATGTGTACCTAGGCCACTAGGCTCGTTTTCAAATATTCGCGCGATACTAAATTCTACTGTTTACGGTATTCGATACGTCACTACAGACTATTCAATGTAAAGTTAGTCGCATACCGCCATTAAGCCGGTGTTTGGTGTTATCGACGCTGAAACTTTTTTGTGTGAAAAAGTAAGTATTTCTAATATATTTTGAAGTCTAATAGTTTTAAAAGTTTTCTAATAGTCACTTAACTGTTATATGCTATCGGTTCTTTGATTTTACAAGTCTCAACACAATAAAAAACTTACGAGATACTTAAAATCTAAACTATATAAAATCACCGTTTTAGTGAAGTTGGAGTAGTGTTGTACCTCGGTCACTGTCGATCAGCTGTACCTTGGCCACTGGCCAAGGTACAACCTGGATGTTATACTTTGGCCAGAATGTTTTATTAAATGATTTCACATTTACGTAATACTATTCCTAATTAAATATCTTTATTATTTCAGAAATCGATGCAAAAATCACTTAAAAACTGGAAATGGCCTGAAAAAGAGGAGATTAAAACCCCGCAAAAAGTTAACAAGAACAGAGAAATTTATTATGTTCCAGAGATACATAAGTACTGGGATTTCTACTAAATGCTTAAGGCTGAATAATATATCTACATTATTGATAGTGTTTTTATAATAGCTAGTCCAAATGACTGATTAAAATTTAAGAGAGAAATAATAATTTATATATAGGTAAAGATAATCTAAACTACGTTTGTTTGTTTGTTTGAACGCGCTAATCTCAGGAACTACTGGTCCGATTTGAAAAATTCTTTCAGTTTTAGATAGCCCATTTATCGAGGAAGGCTATAGGCTATATATCATCACGCTATGACCAATAGGAGCAGAGTACCAGTAAAAAATGTTACAAAAACGGGGAAAATTATGACCCATTCTTTCTTATGTGACGCAAGGGAAGTTGCGCGGGTCAGCTAGTTGTTTCAATATTTTGTTTTCCTTTGCTATGCTATATAGGTATATTGATTTGTTATATTATATTATGTGATATCGTCGCTGCACCTGCCAAGTTCCACATGTGTCTTTTGTGAGATTTTGGAAATCTTTTTTTTTATTTGGGACACAATATTCATTTTTTTGACATCAAAATACACATATGGAGTTTGGCAGGCGCAGCGATGTGATGTAACGAAACGGTGGCCAAAGTTAGTTGTTTTTGTTTAAATATTTTGTTTGAAAAGCATAAAAAAAGCTATGAATATTATTTAAATTTTTATCATTTCTAAATTTTGATCATTTGAGAATTTTTTAAATGTTTTGTTAAATACTGTATACTGTAATAATACTGTGTACTGTAATAAATCAAATAAAATGATTTTAGTTAACAAAACTTGATAATTTGCTTAAATTACCCCCAAATTTCAATGTGGCCTAGGTACAACGTACTACTGGCCTAGGTACATAGGGTATGTTGTACCTTGGCCACATTTCCCATTTTTTTTTAAATTTAAAAATATTATGTAAATATTAAATATACATTTCTGATATTTTTTTGGTGAGTACCCAAATAATTGACATTTCAAACTATGCAAATATGATTAGTGTGCTGCACGTCAAATCACAATAAAAAATATATTTCTAAAAAACCGGCCTAGGTACAACAGGTTCCCTTAAATGTCATCTCAATATCGAAGTGGGTGATAATGAAGAAATATTCAAATGTAGTTTATTTAATTTATTGACACATATTTTATACATCACTTTTATTAAATGTTGTTTTTTTATCTTTTATTAAAAGTGTCTGATCTCTATTTCTTTAAGATATTACAAATATACATACTTATTATGATTTATTCGTCGTGCATTATACTTAGGTTTGCCTGATATAGTGCAACATGCACAAAACGTTTACCAAAGAAAGCTAAAGCGTTGAAATTCCTACTTACCTAAAAAAATATTTTAACCGGGGCTCAAACCAGGGACCTCAGCATTTGGTAAAGCCTCAACATTCCCAACACACCCATACTTTTCAAAATTTCAAAACAACTTAACTATAACAGGTGTTCCCAAAACATTTACTTGTTTCAGCCCTACCGCTAAGCAGGCATACTTGATCATAGTCAGTGTCGGCTACGTCTGACGTTTTTATACAGGCTCGCAACGATGGATCGACACTGTCAGGTGCTTACGAAAAATTGCCTCCGTTTCAAAACCTTCACTCTATTACTCTGATGTACTACGTTCTAGAATCTAGGTTTGGTTTATTAAGTTTCTGTTGGAATTTTATTTAAAGATATTTATTTCTTTAGGATTAGATTTGTTTTTTGAGAAGACTTTTATAAGGCCTCGTTTCTCCACTTATGTATATAAAGCATCAGAAAAAACTGTATCAGATGTAATTTTGATAGCTGTTGTCAAGCATTTGCTGTCACTTCATGTGACAAATATGCTGCTATCCACGTATCCACAAAATGTCATTGTAAACAATATCTTTAATTTTGATTTGTAATTCTGCACAAGCTAAGTTTTCCTGGGAATTGGAGTAATACTAAGTTATTGCATTCCTCATACTTATTGTTATAGATAAACAATTTCACGGTACTTTCTCTTATCTTCATCTCCTAAACACAGAAGATGTCCAATCATGTTTTCTGTCATCGATACAATAGATTCAATTTCACACTCATCCTTATTTTTTACTGTTTCATTGTACCTTACTGTCTTATCGTCAGCTTTGAAACTAACTATTACATTATCTAACACTTATTTATTATTTAAAGCCGCTATAACAAAAGAAACATCCTCCGTCGATACAAAACGCGCAACTCACACAATTCCATTAAAAGAGAGCTTTAAAAAAATTCAATATGAAACACGTTTAAGCTTCTTTTTATCCAAACACAATGAAAGATTAACAGGCACGTCAAGGTGAGAGTAATGAAGTAAATAATGCGTTTGACAGCGAAGCACGATCCACTGTACGTTCTATTGAATATTTTAAAAGAGCGCACCCGTTTTGGGAATTAAGGGACTAGAATTGCCAATACGGAAGACTACATAATAGATTTTTTAGTAATGCAAATCTTTTGAATACGGATCTGGCGTTTAAAAATGAATAAACTAAGTTGGCACCTAAGATTTATGTTATCACAACTGAAATCGACTACTGTAATAAAATATAGCCATCCATAGACGTTAAAATAAATCACTTGTGCCAAAACAAAAAAGTATCTACTTACGAATTCAAAAAGTTGAACAATAAATTTTGGTTAAGCAAGGGTAATAAAAATTTTCGCCGCAATACATAAAACGGAAAGACTAAACACATGAACGGCGAACATCCTTTTAAAAAGGGGTGAACCGCACAATGCTCGTTGTTTCACTGTGGAAATTAAACATTTGATTTACTAGACACATCCGCAGACGACGTGACGTCCCGTGGGAACACCCCTAAATTTATTTACATATATTTGCCTTTAAAAATGCTCAACAAGCATTTCGCATTACCAAACTGCCTGAGTTATTGAGTACAGAATCTCACAAGTCCTGTCAAAACATTTCATGCCACCTTTAACACTATATTTAAAATCTTAATTGGTATTTACGCGAGAATATTTACCACAAGCGTGGGTCGAGAGCAAGCCATAAAACCTCCGAATGTTTTCGACAACAAATTAAAACGATCCTTAATGATTCAGACGTTAATGATTCAGTCAAAATTCCAAATATGTCTTCTTAAAGAAACGATCCTATCATGATCACTGTCCGACTATAAAATATTTTTATTTATTTCAATGGCGCTTTGTAAGATGTCAGATATAATGAATATATTACCAGTAGCACAGACGGGATATACTTTTTAAAAGGTAATTATTTAAAGAAACGATCTTCGTATAGCGATAAACAAGGCAGATAACAATACATCTCCGACAGCGTTCACGCATTCCGTATCCCCATCCATTACTGTTTCATCTTCAATAACACGTTTCTCCGTGGCAGGGTGAGCGCACCGATTAGTTGTACGAATATAGACTTTATCATCATCAGCACAAAGCTCAATAGTTGATACTGTTTCATCGGCTTTGTGTGAGCGCTAACTCTTTCATCTATCATAATCGTTCATGCTGAAAACAATCAAGATTGATTTTTTTCTCATTCGATTTTCGACTCTAACAGTACAGCTATAGGAGTAAATTTAGCTTGGTTTGTAGTGTTATATCTGCTGGTAGCTAACCACTGTCGGAGGCGGCGGCGGCGTAACGAAGGGACCCACGGATCGTGGAAAATGACAAATGACATCTGCCTACCGCCTGTCAAATAACGGACAGATAATAAATGACCCTGATTGTTTATCATCAAATATCGCATATATCATTATCGTGTACGCGCTAGGAGTGGGGCAAGGGGAAGTATGATTAATACTGTTTGGTTTATTTTGAGACGGGCTTAATGCGAACACTTCGAGGGTGAGTTTTAGCGTTGTCATTGCGGGTTGATTACTTTAATGGCGAAGGTAGTTATTCGATTTTTGATACGCTTTGTGAGTATGATTAATTTACTGGAATAGCCTTTGATTGCATTGGCTGACTGTAATTTGGACAGCAATTTAGTTTATTGGTGTTATTGATTATTTAATTCCTGCATACTAGTTATATATAACGCTGTGTAGTAGATCGCGCATAGTAACTCTACATCAAAGTTGTTAGTATTCAGACAGTCATCAAAACAGTTGAAGTCTCTGCAAGAAATGTTCCAAGAACTGTGAAGCGCTCATACTTCCCCACAATGTTTTCCTTCAAAAACAAGTTCTGCAAGCTGCAGCACTAAATCACAATACGTCTAGATACTCAGCAAAAGCAAACAATTTCCATATACACACAGTATATCAATCAAGCGCAACTGTCTCATGCAATTGTTTACTAACATGCTGCCCAACATTTCCGTGACAGAACACATTGGGTACAACCACCTTCTGCCGCAGAGTACATGGTGAAACAGACTTTATTTCAAGGAGTATAAGGTTGAAGTTTGTTATGTGGTTGAGTCAGTGATCTGGACAGCCGGTTGTCAAGTGACACGGAGTAAGCGTGAGTTGATTAATTCAGACCTGACCTGCCTTCGATGTTTCTCGTGGCTTGGGACTTCGTGGGTAATGAATGAACGCACGCTTCGAGAGATTTTAGCTCGGTGTACGGACGTTTGGAAGTTTTGCAGTTGTAAATGTTGGTTTGATGTGAATGTCGATTGAAATTTTGAAGTTATTGAAATGAATTTATTTGGAACTTATTAGATTTAAAGTACTTAATTGAGATTCATATTAAAATGAAGAAAGTAATACCTCTATATACCTTAAGGCCAAAAAAGTGATATTTATCTTAATTTCTAAAGGAAATACCATTTGTGAATATCACTTTCAATCTTCATAAACTAGTCATCCTTGACTGAAAATATTAACAAAACATAATAATATGAACACTAAATAGTGTAATTAAATAAACCTGACCTACTAGTAGTTTATTAAGACAAACTCAAGCCCAATCACAATAATACTTTGCCAACAATATTTTTCACAATAATACTATTGTTATAGCTTAAAACAAAGTTAAATTATAGTTAGTACAACTCAATCAGGTTGATAATTACTGCGCCGTTAAAGCTCTTTCAAAAATCATGAACAGAGCCGCTTCGCTTTTCACCGGTAAATCATTTTTCATGAAAACCACCCCATAAGGCGATACGTCAAAATCAGTGTTCGCGTAAATTTTGCTCGACAACGCCGCACAATCTAGTGGGCTCCAAGTTATTAACTTACTGCTGAAAACTGAAATTATAGACGTAAAAAAATACTTTTAGTTTTTCTGTGGTGTAAATTTGTTTCAGTGGGAATTTGATGCTTGTATGATCTGAGAAACATTATAAACTGTTCACATTTCGATTATTTAATTTTCAATAAATTAAATAAGGAAATACAAATCGAGACATGTCTAGTAATATATTATATAGTAAACGTTGCACTAGTTATAATATATGCACATTAAGAACATTTTTATTGACAAAAAAATGTATACCATTTTTAATGCATTAAATTTAATCACTAGAAAGACTGGAGCAACTTTAATTAAGCAATTAAAGTTGCAACTATAATTTATGTGACAAGAAGTTAATACAGGGATAATTTATTTTTATAGGTCCATTCAATTAGCCGCTAGCAAGTTGCTATATTTATGTATTAAATATTGAATAAAAACGTTGATTTTTATAACAGTTATTGTACACATGTATTCTTTGCTATGTGTAAAAGGGCAAAATATAAAATTATTATGTTTAATTGCGCACTTTTTACGATTCATAAAAATGTTACAAATAAAATTGTTACCATTTTTATTTTACGGTTAATGAATCAATAAAATCTTGCAGCTGTATAAAATCTTTAATTTAACGCAAAAGAAAAATAAAATATAATAATCAATATAATCCAATAATATAATCCATCTTAATATCTATATCTTCTTCTCGCATATTAAAAAACAGTACTTATTTGGCTAGGTAAGGGTATAAGAGAAACCTATATAAAACTCTATTTTCATAATTATAATAAAACAGATGAAGTTACACAAATAAACTCGCATTATCGACTATCGACAACCTGCCAGCTATCGAAAAATTATGTGAAAGATCTGGTCAGCGCCTCTAGCGGGCGGGGTAGGAACTATTTTTGCAGTACATTGGAAATGTCAAACTCTCGATTCCCGAAATTACCTACTGTAGACAATCGGGCTACAGATTACTAAATTTGAACATGTTATTTAAAACTAACAAAAACTAAGTAAACACATCAAACTGTTTGTTCAAATCTCCTATAAATTGTACCAAGGCATTAATTTTCAGAACGTAACAGTAAGCTTGATAAATGAGTGTCGGAATTTCAAAGGGGCACAATGGAGATCTGACCCGAGAGACAGATCGTTAATCACAAAACGTCTATGACATCAAGGTGAAAGGAATGAAGGTAGCTTCTGCTTAACTATTCATCATTGATGAAGTAATGGAGAGAAAATCGTGTGTTACGTAATTGAGACAAGGTCAATGATTTTTTAAATCAATTACTGAATTGTATGTATAGCTTTTGAATGTTTTTTGTATAACATACACAAATGTCGTTTTGAAATTTTACCTTCATCACAAAGGAAGGGGATGAAGATAGTCATAATATTTTTAGTTGAATAGAAATAAGAAATGAAAATCGTATTATCTCACTGCCAAATATTGGAATTTAAAAGAAAATTAAAAGGAACGTTCAGCGGGATTTCTTACACTTAGTTGTTAACATTCAAGAAACTATCAGCTTATGAATAAATCTTCGAAGCAAAGACGCTTCACAAAAACCTTGTGTGGTAAATTGTAGAATAATAGTCTGTCAGCCCTAAGAAGATCAATAGGGGTTAGTACCATTGATAAAACGAAAAACAATATCTGGCAACATAACAATTTGTTATGTGTCAATTCAAAAACAAGTGTTCACTTTGGCCATTCTAAACTTAAACGAAGGCCCATATTTTTATCAGAATAGTAATAAATCTAAAATCCAGTAGTTCCAGGTGCCATTTCCACACTAGTCAGTTCACAGCTAACAGGATTCCGTGCAGTTCCGTCAAACGAATTGATCACTGTCGAGCTAATACGATTACCGTGGCGCAGGACCAACTCACTATCGGCGTTAGCGGTGAAGCCTTACTGTGACTTGTCGCTACGATTCAGCGGTTTTTAATTCTATCAGTGGTTAGTTTTACATAAATATTTATTAATGGTTTAACTTGCTTCTTGTGGTATTGGGCATTGGCAGGTAGCATAAATTGAAAAAATACTTAAAATTTTAAGAAGCACTTAAAAATTCAAAAGCTCTCTTTCGATTTATATAAATTTTATACGAAACTAATCGGTTCATCATTGATTGGAAATTTGGTAAAAAAAATGGTAACGTGTCTGGCAATAGGACAACAAACCAGTCTTAAAAAAAATGGCTAACTGTCCAGTTTTGAGTACACCACTGGTTTTTGGTTATGAAATTGCAGCCGCAATAGCTCAACGATTAAGCCATTGCAGCAAGAGGAAGTAAGTTCGAATTCCATACATAGCAGCATAGAAATCAACTCCTAACACAAATCTTTTACTTAAAGCATTACGATAACCAATATTGCGTAACTAACTAATAATTTTTCTATCAAAAAAATAGACAAACCTAATTAATAAAACTCACTCCTAAACATGTAATCTTAAAAAATAATTACACATACATCCGCTAGATGTCAGTCAGTTTCACTATTCTGACAAATCATCAACTTGAACCACTGACACGTATGTTGCCAAACACACCGCAGTAATTAATCCATCAAAAGTGAATCGCAATTAATGTACACGTGAATGGTGAACCGCATGTTACGTAATATATACTCATCTTCAAACAGACTATCAAATCTGTCTATTTGAGTATATCAGAAATCATCATTATCATCATCATCATCATTGACAGCACTATTCTACCCACTGCTGAGTCGAAGTTTCTTTTTGTCTTAATCAAACATAAGAGATACAAAAACAATTTAATTTCTAAATCAACTTTTGTCGTGGAGACATTATAGATTTGAACAACGACCATAAATTACAACCGGATTTTAAACAAATATTTGTTAGATCTCACAATTACCTATATTTAAATGGAATCCGACTCTACTCTTTCAGAGGTATTATATAGATAACCAACTAAATAATGAAAATAATCTGCGTCTCTTCAGAAAAAGAGTGAATCGGTTCTTTCCACGCAAGCTGCTATATTATATAGATTTCCATCAAGCGGTCAAAAGCAAACTTATTTGCTTTCAAAAAGAACCAATGTATAATAATTGTTTTTTTACTGATTAGTTCTACAATCGTGATGCTCTGATTGGTATGTGTTTAACCTGTTGTGGAAAACAGATGCTACATACAAACATTTAAATCTCATCCTGAATATTGGAATGTATGAAATCAGCAATAAAACGTAAAACTTCAATTGATATCGACTTTTTACGAGTAAGTCTTTTATTTATCGTAGCAAAAGTTTTCTAGAAAATGGTTGTAACAGCAAACAGGATGCGGGGCGAATAAAGTCGGACCGGATACGAAAATCGCTCCATCGACAAATTTATGCAGTTGTAAACGCAGATTTATACTTGAAGAGGCGACGTGTGAAGTCGCTGTGACATACAGATATTAAAGATGTCAAGCAACTAACCAAATTTTGGTGTAATTCTCAAATAATCTGCCGCAGTGAGACTAATTCAATGGATTCTCAGATTCAGAAAACAAAGATTCACGCCCTTTTATAAAAGAAAAATAGAGAATTAAAAATGTGAGGTTGAATGCCCTTTGAATTTGAATGGTCACTACCACTACTGCAATCAACGTCAACATCACGTCGCAAGTTTAAATAATGGATCAAATGACTGTGTTTCTTGTTGAAGAGTAATAGTGATATACATATTTATATAACCTGTGAAAAGAAACAAAAATATGACAAAAATAAATAAGGAACACCGAAACAACTGCAAATTGTTTTGACTAACTATAGAACCCTGGGTTTTCGATTTCGGTCCACTGTGTTTGACACTCTACATAAGAATGCGAACAAACTTCAAACGGTCCGCGTTTCATGACGAATTGCCGCAGTTCCCACTTTATGTTCGTTTCGTTAAAATAAATCATTGACTTAGATTTATAGCTAGAGGTTCTAAGAAGAATATTGTATAAGTTGTTTAGTTATTGAGCTTGTCGTAAAACACCAAAGGCCTATGTTGTTCGCATGATTAAACAGTAGCAACTGCCATAAGACAAAATATCTGTGAAGGTTTATTTGAGAACTTAAGAAAGATTTGCTCTTACCTTATTTTTTCTTTTAAACAAATTTGAAACATACAAGTTTAACCAGTACAGTTTGATAATTATAATCAGAGATAAAACACTGAAGATACATATTTTCAATATAACAAAGGTTTGAGAATGCATAGATTACAATTTCATCATTTTGGTTTAGCATTCATCATTTCAGCATTCGTACAACGATCAAAAACTTTAAATAAATATTATATAAATACTATCTTAAAGTTTTTCAATCTATGATTCAACATTGTATCTATCCGTATGTCACAAAACGATTTCCATGTCTAATAACGCGTGGAGTTCTCTTTATGTTACGTTGAAAAATTTATAGCAAGCAAAGAAAAAAAATGACATCAAAGCAACTGTAATGTAGCCTATAAAATGTAAACTCGGGTAATAGTTTATAAACGCTTATTTACAAATCATCAGATCTGTTCAAATGCTTCAATAAATTCACGGTATTAGAACAAGCTGATGAAATTATCAAGGAAATGAATGACGTTGGCGTGATTTTGAATGAAATTTATAGTGTATCGCTCTGTGTGGTAAGTATGGCAGGATTTACTCTGATTTGTGAGGATGAAGACAAAATATTTGTGGCTATTTACGATGCAGACGCAGGTTTCCCAAATGATGTGCAAAGTTGTATAATAAAAAGTAATTTGACGAATGAAATTTAATTGAGTGACGCATTTATTTGCAACATTTTTATTTGCGCACGTCCAATTGAGATGACCTTGAAATATAATTGGCTTACTACTTTATTTTATGCTAGTTTTTAGTGCTAATAGTCTGTTGCACTCGGCAGTTAGTGAACAGTTAATAAGAGAGATAATTAGTTGGCTGGTCTTACAAAATGTACGTCTTTGTCCACATACTTTGTTCAGAATTGAGAAAAAGCAATCTGTTTCTAAGAGGTTCCATAGATGTGTAAAATATTTAGATATTTAGGCGTAACAGTATGACAGACAAGATTATTTACATTGAACATACGGGTTAACATATTATCCTAGACATGGTTATTATAGTACGGTTACTATCATGTGGACTAATATAGGGACCCTAAAAAGAAGACCATTAAAAAATGTAGTTGCCTTGAAAACATAAACTGACACCCATGTTTAGTACACGACAATTACGGGTACCAGTGATTGATAGCAGAAAGGCAATGTGTTGACAACACATCACTACTCGTAGCAACGGTGAAGGAAATTGTATAGTAGGAATAATAAACAATTCACTTAGAATTACATAGAACGATAAGCATGTCTTTATGAATAAAGAAAAAATCCTCATCACACCTGTCATTATACAAGCGTGCTAGAATTATATCTTCTTCCAAGACGAAATTATAGATGCGAAAATATCTCTATCTGCATTTTTCACGAGTAAACTGTTGAACTAATTAAAGTGATAATTGATTTAGTGATAGATGCATCAAAAGGAGACAATAACTAGTTACATAAAAAGTAACATTCATTCAGGTTTAAAATCGTACTAGCTTTTCTAGACACGATTTTTGATTGAATATTTTACGAAGATATCATCAAATTAGTGATGTTATTTTTAATTGAAACCTCACAGTTGAATTTCCAATAAAAACCATCACAAATTCATAAAAGAAAATCAACAATAAAAATAAAATAACGAAAAACAATACAGAGTTTTCTGTTCGTAACAAGGTCCGTTTGAAAAAACTACTGTTGAATTATAAAGGGAATTATTCAGTATGTTCTTTACAGATTCATGATATTTTTGCATAAAAGTTCCGGACAACTGATTTTTATAAATAAGACATAAACGACAGTATTTTTTGCTTGCAATTGTAGCAGTTATTTTATTGAAAACTGTTTTTTGGTCAGTTAATTGGTGCCTTATGGCTTTATTACCTTCTTATTATAACTATAGTTTTAAAATAATACTGTCGGGTTATTATTGGATTTTTCTAAAATTTGGCTTGTTTGTTTGTCTATTTTAGTTTAAAAAATACTTAACTTTTTATTTTGGTTCGTATCCGCACTTAGGTAGCTCGGTACATAAATGGCTTCAATTTTTTATTAATAGACATTAGGGGAGTGATCTGATAAGTATTACTATTGCTATTACAACAGTAGTCAAATCAACTACTCTTTATCAAATACATTTCATTTACGCCGTATTGAAATACGGCGTAGTGACGTCACAGTTGCCTATTTTCATTGGTATCAAATGCGTGCTCAATAAAAAGTTTCAGTCTGTAATAATTACAAAAATTCATAACCTGAGCATTTTAGATGCACCTTTTACGAGTACATACTGTATCAGCTGTTTAAATATTTACCAATAATAATGAAATAATATTTCTACTCAACAGCAGTTCGATTGATATTCATTATTCAGTACCAATCTATTAAGTAAAACCCTTTCAACTATTGCATGTTTCAAGTCCATTTGAATGAGTAAACACATTTTTCATAGTTCAATGAAAAAGCTCTATCTATAATGTATGTATTATGATCAATTTATCGGTTCTGTATTTTGCTAATGTAGTTTTTTGTTTGCGATATTTTTTGTTAATAATTATCTACTTTTAGTAAGGTTATTATGATAATACAACTAGACCTTATTTTATTTTGTTATTTTTTTTTAATTATAATTTTATTGAGGGCGTGCGAAGTCACCAACCTTGTCCAGCTTGGTGGACTTCGAGGCTAAACCCCTTCCTCGTTCGGGAGTAGACCCTTACCCAGCAATGGGACAGTAAGGGGTAAGAAAAAAAATATTTTGAGTGCACGTTCGCTGTGATGGTTGATGTAGTTTTCTCACCCTTAGGGTTGAAATCCACCCTAGAACCTTTGTATAATTATATTAACAAAGAACCAAGCTCCTCTGTGTCAGTTGTCTGGTCATTATACTATCAGCTCTGCTTAGTTTAGAATCAGATGACGACGTGAGTTGTCCAAAGATATTTAGGTAAGAAAAGGTATCTCTTTAGTCTATCTATTTCAAAAAGTCTGGACCCAACTTGCCTACGAAGAAGGCCAATGGGTTAAAACTAAATATCTTTACTAAACTTTAACTAACAGTGTAAATATATTTTCCTTATCTATTAATACTTGCAAAACATCAGAGTAACAGTAAAAGTAATTTCTCAGAGATAATATTATACATAATGACTCTATCTTATGACTTTCTGCACATATTTCACTAACTTTCTCCGAAATTAGGGTGAGATAACCATTACCGGCAGGTTATTAAGTATAAGTGTTAATTTTTAATTAATATCAAAGATTTATTAGTGTGATTAAGAAACAAATTAGATTTAATTATTATAATTATGTCTTTTTGTAATTAGCTTGTTAGAATTTGCATTTGTTATTGTGGTGTGAATGAGGAAGATCTTTGTTATAATATTACGCTTTTTTTATTCGCAGAAGAATTTATTTTATTATATTTAATAGAAGGCAAAACCATTTTATATAAATTGCCATAATTTTGCCAGGGGCGCAACCAAATCACAAATTACTAACTCAACATTTTATGCAATTTTTTAGTTCTATAGATACTATTATGATAGTTGGTTTATCTATTCATTGAATAAATATTAAATCTAAAATTGTGTATTTCTATAGAAACATTGTTAACGTACAGGCATAACAACCAAAAATCAATACTGACAGAGTTTACTCAAGTAAAAAATCTATTAAACATCTATTTTACATAACAACTAAAAATATTAAATGTATTATCGATATCAAGCTGTTATACCCCTTTTTACATTCTTAACAAACAAAAAACAGCAGCAGTCGTATTTTTATCGGCAAACACTTCTCACTCAGCTCTAATAGACCGAATAACAATATTTATTCACCAAGTCTATTGTTTTCAAACCGAATGAGTGAATGCAAATCGTTTCGTTCACTCGGAACGATTTAATGGCGTACATTCAAGTTCATTCACAATATTTGATTAAGTTTTTTGTTCGAAATCAAAATATTTTCTTGTTTGATGTTAATGGTGTGCAAATTGCGTTTGAATATTTTAAGTCGATTTTAAATAATTGCTTTGTTTTTTCATTTATTTTTGTTCTCTGATAGCCTTCATTTGCATTATAATAGCGTGTATTTTGTATTTGTTCCGTCCCAAGTTTCTTTATTTGGTATTGATTGGATATTAATTTTACTGGTTCCATGTCTGTTGCAATATTTCTGATTTCATTATCTGATTGTTCAAGATGGTCTGAACCTTTCTAGAATATGTTAATTTGTTAATTCTTTGTAATGAAGACATTATCTTTTTGATCTAGTGTCAGCTACTTCTTTAATATGATATTCATAATATTTTTTTGCCAATACATATAGTATTTGGTTGCAGATTGGTAGTAAATTCATTAAGTGTGACTATGTCAATTATTATAAGTATCTATATTTAATGAAATTGAACAAATGATTCGATTTTGGCTCAGCATTTTTAATACGTCGTAAGTATTAAAAATGCATACATTTAATAATATTTTTGCAAGGTTATTGCGTACGGAATAAATAAAATCCTTACTACCAATTCACAACTGACAACCTAGAATCTATCACCAACAGTCTGGAACATCACACTCATCAATTAAAAACCCAGCGACTATCAAATGACAGTGCGTCACACAAAACGAACCAGCCATTTTGATAGTTCATTCCTTGTAGGACCCCAGTAAAGGTAAACTCACTGTTCCACTAAAATACTACCCATTATCGACTAGTATATAATTTAGTCGGGTTGTAACCCAAGTCTGTAATAAGACCTTTCATGTTTATTTATTATTAAGCTTGCTGGGTTTTTGCAAACTTTTGTATTATTTAATAACTGTTATTTGCGGTCTTGTAGTTCTTGAGAAAGGTATTGAAACAGTTTGACGTATGTTGTGGTTTTTTTGTAATTATACTAGAGTTGTGTGGAAAAAATGATTTTTTTTGGAATTTGTATTTTTATGTGTAATTAAAAAACTGCAACAGGATGTACAGTCTAGTTAATAATAGTGATTAAATTTTAAACATCGTGTCATAAAAGTTAAAGTTGTAGTGAGTTTCATTGTGATTTGTAAAGAAATCCGACGAAACAAAAATTTTAATTGTAAGTTAGTTTTAGATTATTTTGAGAAGCACATAGTATGTGCTAAAGTGTCATAACACTTTTACAACTAAACAGTTAATCATATTGAATTAATTTTTTATCAAAGAAATAGATTAAACTCCGGCAGAAGACGTAGGCTACATTATAAGAAACTACATCCCTACAAAAACGGTGTATTTCAGATCTGTATTCTGTTTAATTCATCACAAAGTTTATCGCAAAGGTAACTAGATCTTTAGTAACTCATTATTCAAGTTAATCTCATACATTTTCCTTCACCCTTATACATTCCTTCGAAGCTCGAACAAAGCATTGCACCCATAACCGTTGCAGCGAACATAATACTTCGTAACAACATATAATGGTACAGTACAGCGCTAAACACGATGATGATGAGCCTTGATTACTACCTTCGGATATTACTGATCACATATAATTTTAGAAGGATAGCACACTGCGGTTTGTTAACGCACCAACAACGCGCGTTTTTGACACATAATCACTGGGCAACATCGCGCATCGCCTCGGTGATGGATCGGCGGTAAATATCGACTCCTGAAATCACGGAGGCCTTAAGTCCTCATTGCTTGCCAAGTGTGGGTTTAGGGATTTTGCATTCATTTAAGAACCTTTCTTACAATCGTTGTTTAAAAGAACTCTACACGATCACGATGTACTACATTGCCGTTATGACAAAATCAAATGATAATTATTAGTATCGCATAGTTACAGACAGCATGTACGGTGACAGCTGTCTCCAAGTTTGTAGTGACAAAAGCGCGAAAATTGTGTGCAAAGGTTAAGACCCGACCCCCGTCAACGGCTGCTTTATTGCTTAGCCTCCTAATTGCGTTTAACGCGCGTCATCGCAGCGTCAAAAACACGTCATGTGAAAGGGTCCTAAGAAGATCATTTCGTGGTTGGAAGTCCTGCTTATTTTCGAAGGTTTAATCACTGTTCTTTGGTCTGCGAGATTTCGTAACACGTCTGATGAACGTTTATCATGTGTTTGGTATCAGATCCTGTGTTCAGTTGGATAATGATTGAGATAGCACTTTTCGATGAACCATGGTATTTATCTTTCGTAAGGTTTTTTCGCGTTGTTAAAATGCTGGGATATTGTTATTGATTAAGACACCAAACAAGGTTAAGAGGTTTTGCAAAGTCAAATTGACCAAAAGTATTTCTTAAAATTTCTTATTTAAAGATAAACCTATAACTGGGTCTGCAGTCTTATCTTGGACAAGGACTTTTTTGTAGATATCTCCTTGTTTTTGTTGTCTGTAATTGAGACACGCAAGGTTTTGCCAAATCAAATTAACCAAAAGTTTTTCTTAAATCTTAGCATTTGCTTGGAGTGCAGCTCTTGCTCAAGATTTTATTCTCTATAGCAGTGATTCTTAACCTTTAGTCTGAGTGAGCTTATATGGGTCTGCAATTTTACCTTGGATAATATCTTTTTTGTATATAGCCTATCTCTTCTACTCTCAATACTCAATCTATCTCCTCAATCTTTCGCGGGTTTTAAACGGTAGTGTCGCTGCTCTATAGATCTTCTTCTACAAGTACCTTCTATAAAAAGCTAAAGTATCTATACCATAATTCCTCGTATTTATAAAGTTAATACTTTTTTGTGCTGATTAATTTGTTTGTTATTGAACACGAATCAATTAATTTAAGTTTTTGTGGTCATCAATCAGCCGTTACGTGTATACTTTGTACATTTTAGCTTCATCATTTTACTGACAATTTGTGGTTTGAGTATTTTTTCCTAGAGAATACAACTACTTGATACTTTAAGTATACTGTGTAACAGTTTGCTTAGTCTTTTTGTGTAAACTACTGAGTAGATTTAGATTAAAAATATTATTATTTATTCTGGGAACTTTCCTAATGGACGGTGTTGTGAAGGAGTAGTTGTAGGTTTTAATTATTATTATATTTATATTGATGCTAATACCTGTTGTATTCAATACTGAATGTTTTTTTGTTGTGTAATTGCGTAGGCAATCAATCACTAAATTGCTGATATTGCAATAACACAAATTTGATTTCTGTAATTTACCTCAATTCTGCTAACGATGAAGAGTGCTTCTTTTTTTTCAAATTATTAAACGATATTTTGAATTGGTTGAATATAGAAGCTATATCTAATAGTTTCAGGCCAACAGTACCTACTTGAAATCAGATAACCGTGTGTTTTTATTTCTTTTTTCTTATCATACTAATTATTAATCATTAATATGTCTAGATCAATGTTTGGTATTTAATAAAAATTACTAAACAGATTATAATATAACCAGGCACACAGTTAGTTTATAACCTGGACTAATACAAATTACTTTTATTCCGGGTAATCTCTTCATCATTCATACTAGAAGCTAGTATACAACAACCAAAACACTAAAGAACAATTTAATTCTCCCATATTTCTACCATTTAATTACAAAAGTTTACATCCATAATGGACATACAGAATCACGACATACAATTACTCACCGCACCTCCACGAATCACGTCTCATTTGTACACAAATAGCGTCGATAAATCGATACTAATAACGATTGTATACTCGGGAATCGATTTCATGTAACGATTATTCGATTCTTTGTAAGTCGATTTATGTGAATTATGTTATTACTTCTTTTGAACATGTGGGGGCAAAGGGCAAGTTGTTATTTCATAAATAATTATATAAATTACTAGATCTAACTCGTGACTCCGTGCGCGTGGCTTATAGCTATATGGCTTATGATATTACGGACACAACCATAGGCAGAAGTTAGTATTTCTACAGTTTGTGTGTTAGTTAGTTCTAATGACTTTAGCCTCTGTGGCGCATTCAGTAGTGTATACAGCTGTCGAGCAGAGGTCTCAGGTTCAAATCCCAGGTCATTCCAAAAGTATTTTTTAATTTCTAAGAGATACCCGGTGTAAGGAACATAAGGAACATAGACCTCCTTACCTCGGAGAGCACGTAAAGCTGTCGGACCTGCACCTGACCTCTCACAGGCCGTGTCAGTCTAGCCGTCCCACCAGGCTATGAGACAAAGGAAATAGAGAGTGTATCTGTGTATTGTGCACACTCTTGAACACTATTTATAAACAAAGTCCTGTACAGTTGGCTACTTTCAATTAAACTGACCGCCGCGCCGTACTCAAAAATCGGCCAGGGGGTGACTGATAAATTCCATCAAAATCGGTTAAGTACTTGTGTTGTAAGTAACAAACATACAGACAGACATTAACGTTATTAGTATGACCAGTAGGTAATAGATAAGTTATCTTTACAATCTTCACTCTACATAAAGAGAGAGTGGAACATAACAATAATAAAATAAAAAAATGTATATGAAAGAGGAAATTAGTTTCATTACTTTGTTATTTACGCATGCATACATAATATTTGAATATAGTACCAAACATAACAGGGATTTTATTATTACATAAATACGTTACGCGTTTCAATTTTGATGTTAAAAACTACATTAAATTGGTAAGATGTTATGTTAAAGTAGGACGGTATATTTAATTTATTTGTTGAGGAAAGGGGACAGCAATAATCATATTATTTTTAATATAGGTAGTCAAAGAGTTTAATAGAGAGCCCCTTATGCGAGTGCACGAGTGATGGGGGTGTAGAAAGTAAAGAATTATAAACGTCACGCGCTAACTTATACACAGCAGTATCTACTTTATTCTGACATACATGGAAATAGTCATAATATTTAGGCCGGTTTTAGAACTTCTGGATAGCTATCAGACAATTTTTTTTATTGTCAAGCTACTTATTCTAGTAGATATATCTTAATAATAAGATGGTGGACTATAGTACTCTTTAAACCTATAGAAAAACCAGACTATTAATATGTTTCCAAAATTCATAATCAAATTCTCGATTAATCGTTATATCGAATTAACAATCGAGAAATTATTTTACGACGTACAATTTTCGAGATTATATTTTAATCGATGGAGTTTACGAGCGTACATTAATTATTGAATGAGTTTTATGATCTAACTAGTTGAACTCCACGGCTTCCTTTCTTAGAAACGTCAATAGGTGCTTTAATAATTCTGAGGCTTTTATTACATGTTTTTTTTCATAACACTACAAATCTTCTTATCGTATGGTTAGTGGTCAACCTAGTGTCAAAGTTGTTCAAGCCGCCCGAAGGCCTTTGACGTGGCTTAACGACTGTTATGTTAATTGACAATAGCCGGGACCGACTTTTTACGTGCCCTCCAAAGCACGGAGACGCCCAGCTCAAATACCACTATGCGGTTACCCATCTATGGATTGACCGCGCCAAGGTTTGCTTAACCCACAGATCGTTTACCGACCGGTGAGCGCAACTGGCTATACTCGTATTTCTTAGTCCCATGAAAAATAAATCTTTAGGAGATATACATAAAATCACGCCTTTTTGCCAGAGGTAGGCAGAGACCAGAGAACGCCACTTGGTACAATCTTTACAATTCATTTTGATCTATGTAAATCTGTGTAGCAGTTCTTATGTTGCCAACAACTAAACAGACAAACAGATACTTGTATGTAATTATACATAATTACTAGTTCGTGTAGTTAAAATTTTATTTATTGATAGTTATAATTTGGTTTTTATGTTAACGTCCATTGCTGTTTAATTAATTGAAGTAGTTATTCTTAAGTATCTAAACATGATTTATAATGATTATTGTTAGTGTGGTAATTAAATTAAGTTTAGGGTTATATTTAAATGCTTACGTCATTATGGTAAAGGAGATTGAGGTATTCGCAAGGTGTAAGATTTCATTTCCGGTGAAGGCAATGTGCAATTTTTTTTCCAATTATTGTTGGAATATCCTATTAATCCTACTAATATTATAAATGAGAAAGTTTGTGAGTAGGTATGTATGGATGTTTGTTACTCTTTCACGCTAATACTACTGAAATTTGGTATATAAGTAGCTGAAGACCCAGAATAACACATAGGCTACTTTTTATCCCGAAGTTCCCGAGTGAGTTTTTACACAGGAAGGGTTTCCACGCAGCACGGTAGTAAGCAATAATGGCGAAGAGTTTTATTAAGTACCAAATATGTGGTACTTTCATGAGATAGGTACAATATTTTAAGCTTCTTCATCCTACCTCAAGGAACCGAGTCGGTTTTTTTAATGACAGCACCTCATAACCCGGGGTTTCACCCAGAAAAGTCGGGTATCCGAAAGGATTTTTCCCTTCGAGAAAAAAGGTAGGTATGTGAATTTTCAAAATGTTTAACTTAACCAGTTCAGCAGTTTACTCTTAAAAGCTACAGTCAGAGTTCTGTTTATGATTAGTAGTGACAGGAGTTTTATGCTTACTTTATGAAATAAAGGCACTAATTACTTTTATCAAAAACAAGACACAATTTTTTCTTCCTATCTAAGTAATTAATACTTCACACCCAAACTTATAATTTACGTCTACACACTCGTTATTGCCTTACGACACTTGTGAGACTTGAATTTAGCTCAATAAATAACTAACATTATTTATACGAATCGTGTAAAATCGTGTTCGCTCGCAGCTATTTGAGGACCGAAGTGTGGGGCTGTTCTTAAACTATACTTAGCATTGGTCAAGTTAAAAATATGGGTATAGTCTTATGTAGAGCAATTTACTTCACTCGAAAGTAGCATTTGATAATTAAAAGTGCTTGAAAAATAGTTTTTGCTGAGAGCACTAGGGGCGCTGACCGGGTTTTTTTACAACTGTTGTCGATAAACACTTAGCCACTGGCTTTATAGCCGTAGCACGATCAACCATTTCAAAAGCTATTATTTGTGGTTTTCGAGTATCGAGTTTCTTAGTTATCGATTTTTTTATGAACAAATTAATCAGCGCCTCTGGCGTATTCCGCAAGTACTTTTTTTTAAATTAATTTAAATATCAAACTCTTGCAACTCAATAGTAGCTAGCAAGAAAAACTGTGCTGTAACTAAACTTCCCTAATTTCGAATGACTAAAAATCCAATTAAATCAACTAACATCTCACCGTTGAGTCTCAATCAAAATTCTCCGGCAGCCCTATAACGAGTTGATACGCTCAGTATATCGTTAGTAATTAGTTTATGACACAAAATTAAGGGCACACAGTTTATTACCGCGCCGGCTACTGTTTTACGTTCATTGCGTACGTAATGATGGCAAGTTTGCGTCGACTGCGATATCGAACGAGTTAATCAGATGAATTCATTGAGAAGGTTTGTTGGGAGGAATCTTGTAGTTTAAATGGCAAATTTTATTACTAGGAATATGTACTGGGTATTGATGGTTGGATAGTAAACCGAAATATCTAGTTTGCATGAAATGAAAAAAATTCGCTGCTAATTAGAAAAAGTAAAACAAAGTAACCTTGAATATCGTGTCTAAAAACGATGTAGGACCATAACTCTTTAATTCTAAGCAATATAATTACTTTAAAACTAGGCGCAAAATCCCGTTAATTTCCATGTATTTTAATAACACATTTTTCCATAAAATATCCTCTCACCACAGAATTAACTGCAACTTATAATCCAAACCTGTTGAAACAGTATCCACCCTTAATACTCCTTGCAAAATTACACATCACCGTACCCCATAATAGGACATCGTATAGAAAATGACTAGGTACATTTATATTAAAAATTCATCGCTGAATGAAGACATTATGTCTCATTACTGGCTTGCAATACGACCTGCCGATGAAATATTAAGCGACCTGTGTTTAAGTCAGGCTTTATAATGATACAGGTTATTCTGTATGCTGTTTATCGGTTATTATCGTGTCTTTGTTCTTGGTGAATGCAGTTAAATTGATCGTTTTTTGAAAATATTGTTTAGATTTGATATTGAGTTTCGATATCACTGGTACGAAAGTTTGAAGAGTCCGATTTTTAACTATTAACAATGATAGCCCTATGTCATATGGGGCGAGCCTTATGCTATCTGTACTTAGGCGTTACCTAACTCCAGGATACTAGAGAATATTGTAAAGTAAATTAGAAAAGAACAATAGAACTTTGCCTAACTTAGGAATCGAATCAGAAACCTCACGGTCAGCAGTCGATTACACTACTGACCGCGCCACAGAGGCAGTCGTCGTTGGATTATATAAAATACAAAACGCATTATTCCCGCGGTAAGACTGCAGTTAAAAAAAGCAGAATAGTGTAACTGTCGTATATAAACTGGTATATAGGGAACTATGTTAGATTAAAGATCAACATAATCGTATTTCCTTCTCACATTAATTTAATAAATGCTAATCTCAAAAAGGTTTGATGAAAAACCAGCCAACAAACACATTAAAGCATAAGAAGACACAAATAAACCTAGTCACATATAGCAAATTGGCCAAGTCTGTAAACTTTATAGGCAATTGACATTTTACAAGTCTATAAAGGTTCATTAAACAGATAGTTTATTCTGTACACAAACAAGTATGATAAGCTTTGCAATTTATTGGTAAAGTCGAGGGCAGACTTGAGTAACGATAGTTTTACGACAGACTGTTGTTTTAAAAATATGATGACAAATACGATGACTATAACAATACGTTTTATAGATAAAATTGTCCTAAAGAATCATTATTGCACGGATACAAATGTGACTTACGAGTCGGCTTTTCTTTTCAATTTTAAAGTACATTTTGATACTGAAAAACGATAGCACTCAGATGAAGACGATGAAGTTAATTTTGATATTGAAAACGATAACAAGTGCCGTGCTGATATCTTTTCTCTTTCGACACCCTGGTCCTCCTAAAATTTTCTGTCATGAAATTCTTAATAAATATAAATACGATTGGACAACTCACACACGGTCATTTGATTCCAATCTAAGCAGGTTCTATGAAAGAATGTACCTGTGTGTTGTTCACAGATTCGGACGATAGGTACAATTAATAATATACAGAGTTTTACACCGTTGGTTGGTTTCAGACGACCAGTATTCGCAGTAGCTGAATATCGGCTAGGTCGACATTATCATTGTGTGTTCAGCCTAAGTATTGTATTAGCATATCTGCGTTAGATGCTGATAATTTCGGAGCGTAACGGACATGGAAAATGTCACAACTATTAATAAAGCTGCTGCAAATTAATGTTTAGTATTTATAAAGTTATTGACAGAAAGAATTAAAAAATTGGAAGGCAGGTGGATAGACTGTTCTGCATAAAGTGCATATTTAAATATGAGACAGACTTAGGACAAAAAGCTATAAACTTCAAAATTTGTCTTCATCTTCGTTCGAAATTGTCTTTCCTATCGAAATTGATTGATTTCCTCTCGATTTTTTTTATCAAATCATGTTCTTACAATCCTTTTTTACCGATTCTGACAGCGCCTTTTAGAGGGTGGGTTTTCATACAAAAATTCTCGATAGCTTGCCGGTTACCGATAAACAACAATTGAGAATCGCGCTACTGGTCTTTTAATGATATACCACCAAATAAAACCACCCTTTTAATCCCAATCCCACTAGTCCCAAAAGTCACGTGTACATATAAGAGTGGAGTGTAAGCTAACTATTCAATAAATATACCACAATGTGGTGTAGTAACCACACGTGACGATGTCATCGTAATGACGCCGTGACTGTTAGATGTAGGGCTGTTGGTTAGTTTCTGCTGAGGATTCTACATTATAGTCGGTGCTATCGAGTATCGAGAGCTTGATATTTAAAATGTACTACAAAAATAGTTTCTACGACGCCCGCCAGAGGTGCTGATCAGATTTGCATACAAAATTTCTCGATGACAAGCAGGTTGTCGATAGTCGATAGTAGTATAGAATCGAGCTTTAAAGGGTTTCATACAAAAATATTTCTATAGTTGGCCGGTTGATAATAGACAACAATAGTCGAGAATAATTGCTCTACTGATGTTTTAATGATATACTTATACCACCAAATAAAACCACCCTTTTATTCCCAATCCCACTAGTCCCAAAAGTCACGTGTACATATAAGAGTGGAGTGTAAGCTAACTATTCAATAAATATACCACAATGTGGTGTAGTGACCACACGTGACGATGTCATCGTAATGATGCCGAGACAGTTAGATGTAGGGCTGTTGGATAGTCTTTATTGGGGATTATTTTATTAGAATTAGAGCTATGATTTATATGATATTATTGTGTATTTAAATATAACTTTTGGAAAATTTTATTTGATGACATGACAGATGACAAAAGTTAGTTTTAGATTTAATCGATAGTAAATTAAATATTGATAAATACACTGAATAAACTAGAATTTTTGTACCTCTAGTACAGTGCCGGATTGACTATGTAGCAGGAGGCAGCAAATGCTACGGGCCCCGCGCCTAGGGGCCACTCTAGTACCATAATGAAGATCTGATGTCTAAAATTCTGATAACTCTTTTTTATCATTTTTTGTTCCTGAAGGCAAATTACAGGGTTTAAGTAGACTCTTAGGTACCCTTTGCTTAATCAAACATTCAATTTTCATACAAGAACTTACTTACAACTAGGTAATTTAATTGTATATCAGGAACGCCGCTAGAGATCTTACAAAACATTTTTAATTACACTGACATGACTGTTCCTCTAAAATATAAATTAATTCAAACGTAATTTTCGGTAGCCCTAGTTTGGTATACAATGACACACTGACGTTACGCGGCAACAATGCGAC
This sequence comes from Anticarsia gemmatalis, assembly GCF_050436995.1. Classification (NCBI taxonomy): domain Eukaryota; kingdom Metazoa; phylum Arthropoda; class Insecta; order Lepidoptera; family Erebidae; genus Anticarsia; species Anticarsia gemmatalis. Next base: position 13,389,033 of record NC_134750.1, on the reverse strand, counting down.
AACTGTCGACATGTCACGGGCGAGTGTCGATATGACAAGTTATTTGTGTGATTGGTGTCTGACGTGTATGGGTCTGTTGATGTTAGCTCGTTATTTTGATGGCTTTGAATGAGTTTATTGTTTGGTGACGTTTAAATAATGAAAGAAAAATATTATCATTAGGTGTTTCACACATACAAATAATCCCAACGATAGTACGAATACATTTAATGACGTGAGTTTGGACTGCCTCCGTGGCGCAGTGGTTTAGGTCACCACGCCGATACCACTGCATCGGGACGTCGTGAAATTTTTGCTCTCAGTTTTAAAATTCGATTTTTATTTATTTATTACGTATTTGTCAATAATTGTGTCTAAAAGTTGTAAATAAGTGCAATTAGGTTGTCTTCTGCTAATATAATAGTCAATCAAGATGGAAAAGTGTGATTAAGACAACAATATAATTACGCCAACCAAGTGTCAAGGCGTCAACGTATTTCAAATTCAAACAAGGAATAAGTGTTTGTTAAATACAGGGAGTATTTCGTATCGCTTGTTATTATAGACTTCTTATATTTATCTAAAATCCGGTAGATAAAGTGTAGCATATTCAGGCTCACTACCGCCATACTCTTCAACATTGAATCAACGCAGCACTGATTCAGTGTTATATTCTTCCATTGTAGCTTATTGCCCTTGTACCATTCCGTTTAATTAGTATTGTAAGAGTCTAATTGTTAGGTTTCCTACTAACTGCAACGCTATAGTTTTTTTATTTTATTAATTTTTTTGGTCTAAACCTACCCACTTAAAAAACATTGTGTAATATAATTGTAATTATAGATTATTTAACTGCAAGGTCCAACTAACCCCTTATTATTTATCCCCTATATCTTTATCTGTGTTTTCCTCTTTCTTTTGTTAGTTACTTTGTGTATATTTCTTCTAGAACTATTAACAATACTAACATAGACCATCTCAATAAATACTAACTTTCCCCAACTAATTCTCTCTATATTCTGCTGTATATCTCAACTTCCTTTATAACATTTCAGATCCTTTGTTGTTAATATCAACCATGATGACCAGGAAGGCAACAGCAAAGGATACTGAGAACAAGCTTAAACTTGCTCTGCTCGAGCTCAAGAAGTGCAAAGATGAGAACAGCCTGCTGTTGAGGGAGCGTGTTGACTGTGAAGAAGAGATCAGCGAGGTTAACCACAAGGTTGTATCACTGAAGGGGGAACTTGCTGAGCTCCATATTGAAAATATGGACTTACTGGATCAGCGGGACAGGCTACAACACGAAGTTAGCTCATTTGGCAGCTGTAATGAGACCTATGAGTGGTCTCTGAGCCGCATAAATGAGCTAGAGACAAGCCTGCATGAAGCCCACACTAAGATCATCTCATTGGAACGGTCAATACAATCATTTGACAGTAGTGCAACTCATCATTTGTATTCTGAGCTTATAGGCTGTAAATCTTTGTTAACTAGAGTTAGAAGCAATAAAAAGTTTAGGAAATTCACCAGAATTAGTAAGATAATTAAAAAATTAGAATTAAAACTCAAGAAATTTAACAAACTTAGATTATTGGTTAAATCAAATAAAGATTTGATTGAGGAACGTAGGGAACTAGTTTTAGAAGTCAATAGTTGTAGTGAAGAACTCATCTCCAGTAGGCTAATGTATGACAGACACACTCTTGACCTTAAGTCACAAATCTCATACCTAGAATCTAAATTAACAAAAATTACCTTAGATTATGAACGTGAAACTCATGATTACATACTAAAATACGATGAGATTGCTAAAGTTGGCAGGGAAAATTTAGAGCGTGTTAGGGCCTTAGCTGATAGCACTCCATGCACTAGGTGTTCTCAGTCTCAGGGACCCCCTTGTGACTTAGAACAGTTAGAACCTTCTCAAATTAGTTTAGGTACTGAGACTTCACTGACCGACTCATCTGACTGTATTCCCTCTTCCTTTATAGATCTTAACACAAAGAACAGAGTAGCTATGTTCTCAGATAAGTTAGGCATTAACTTAGGACCTATAATAAACAACAACTTACATTGTAGTTTTAAAAATAACTGTTACCATAACCTCAAATTAAATCAAATAGTAGATAGAATTAGGAACACTCGCTTAGATATAAATACAACAGTAGTTTTACTGATAGGTGATAGTTTAGGTTTAGATAAAACTGATATTATTGATAGTATTAGCAGTTTATTGCAATTAGATTTAGGTAAATTAATTATCTGCGCATTCCCGTACTCACAATCTCTTACAGAAAGGGAAAATAGGCGTATACATAGGTTGAATAATCAATTACATTTAATGACATCTTATCATAGTGATAAGTTATTGTTTTTTGACACTAATAAGTTTATTAGTAGTTTTATTTATACTCAAGAAACTATGTTTCTTAATAGTTCGGACAAACGACAAATTGCTACATTGTTAGCTTATAATATTAACACAGTTATAGGTGCTATAACGCAGTTTAGGTTAAGGGACGACCCAGTATTGTGTAGTTATTCTAACAATACTGTGATTAAATGTATAGATAGTGTAGTTAGCGACAAGGTTACGAATAATGTATCCGATTCTTTAAACTGACAGGTAGGACAATGGATAAACAGCTAGGCTCATTAAATTTAGTACATCAAAACATACAAGGTTTATCCAGCAAGGAATTAGAAGTAGAATTGTTTTTACAAAAACATAATGTAGGTATTTTCTGTGTGACTGAGCATTGGCTACACACGGAACAAATAGCAATAAACAATGAGTTTTATACAATTATTAGTGCGTATATTAGGAACAAAGCTAGACATGGTGGTTCACTGATTATGGTAGCTAACAGTATTAAATGTAAAGAACGTAGGGACATAGTTAATTTGTCAATAGAACGCACGGCTGAGGTTTCCTGTGTCGAGTTAGAGCGACACATAGTAGTTTGTATATATAGACCACCAAATAGTGAGTTTACTTTATTTGAGTCGATAATGGAGGACATATTAAAGCGTTTAAGTATAAGCAACAAGTATGTAGTAGTGTGTGGTGATTTTAATGTAAATTTACTTGAGCAATCTTCGACTAGTACGAGACTTAAGTCATTATTTAAATCATTTAATTTAGTTTTTTTATTTAATGAGCCCACTAGAATCACTGCACATTCTGCTACATGCTTGGACAATATATTCTGCAACTGCGAATGCTTAGGTAGGGAAATCTTAAGTGAATTAACATCGGACCATTGTGGACAGAAGGCTATATTTCCTGTTAGGGTAGATAATAGGTTAAAGAAAATTACTTGTAGGCCTATTACTAGGGATCGTTTAGTATTATTTAATAGTGAGATAGCTAGTGCTATGACGAAGTTAGACGACACCGAAGAACACCCGGATAACCTTTACACATCGTTATTCAACATTATTGAATCCAAGTTCAAAACTATCTTCAAAGAGAAAACCATACTAGATGATAACAATAGGAAACTCAAATTTTGCGATTGGGCGACAGCAGGTATTTATAAAAGTAGAGCTAGGTTGTATGAGCTTTATTCCATGAAACAGTTCAATTTTAATCCAAAATTTCTTGAATACGTTAGGAACTATTCAAAAATTTTTAAGAGAACTTGTGTTGCTGCTAAATCCTTACACTTAAGCAACAAAATTAAAAGCTCAGACAATACGATCAAAACCACATGGAATATCATTAACAACGAAACAGGTCGTGCTATCCAGCGCGAAAATAATTTTGAACTGAAAGTAAATGACACGATTATCACCAACAACTTAGAGGTTGCTCAGACGTTCAATACTTTCTTCGCTGATATTCCCACAGCTACAACTAGCTCCTTGAATTCCTGTCCTGCCAAGGCAGAATGTTTACTTCGAAATAGTGTAGAAGAGTGTGGTAGTGTTTTTTTCTTCAAACATATCAACTCTAATGATGTAGTTAAGGCTTTTAGGTCGCTCAACTCCAAAAAAACACCTGACCTCTGGGGCATCTCTGTTAAATTAGTAGAAAGTATCATCCTGGAAATAGCCTCCCATTTGGCTTTAATATTTAATAGGTGCGTAGATGCTGGTGTGTTTCCGGACTTAATGAAACACAGTAAAGTAGTACCACTCTTTAAGAAGGGATCTAAGAGTGAGCCCAGTAATTTCAGGCCCATTTCCATCTTGCCTGCGGTTAGCAAAATCTTCGAAAAGGTCATATTAGAGCAGCTCGAAAGTCACTTTAACTCGAATCAGCTATTTCATGGTAAACAGTATGGTTTCACAAAGGGTAGGTCAACGATCGATGCAGGTATTTCGCTCGTCAAGCATATCTATGATGCTTGGGAGACATCCCAGGACGCCATTGGGGTGTTCTGCGATCTCTCCAAAGCATTTGACTGTGTCCAACATAATACGCTCCTTAGGAAGCTCCACCACTATGGAATTAGGGATACAGCGCTCAATTTACTTGCGTCATATTTGAGTAATAGGATTCAACGAGTAGATATCAATGGTGTTAGGTCTTCAGGTTCAGCTGTTTCTCTCGGCGTGCCTCAGGGTTCGATACTCGGTCCGTTTCTTTTTCTCGTATATATAAACGATCTCCCCTTTCAGGTGCAGGATTTATGTGATATTATATTATTCGCAGATGACACTTCTCTCATTTTTAAAGTAGATCGTTCGAAGTCCTGTTTTGTCGATATCAATAGTATTCTAGAACAGGTCCACAACTGGTTCACTTGTAATAATCTGTTATTGAATTCTAACAAAACTAAGTGCATTAGGTTCACTATGCCCAACGCGAGGAATTTAGGTACTAACATAGTCGTAAATAGGCAAACTATCGATTTGGTAGATTCGGCAACTTTTTTAGGTATCAGTCTGGATAGCAAGCTCCAATGGGGCACTCAGATAGCGCATCTCTCGGGGAGACTCAGCTCCGCCGCGTACGCAATCAGAAAAGTAAGACAGTTTGCTGGTGTGGATGCGGCAAGACTGGTTTACTTTAGTTATTTTCACAGCGTCATGTCTTACGGTATATTACTGTGGGGTAAGGCTGCTGATATAGATGTTATTTTTGTCCTTCAAAAAAGAGCTATCCGTGCAATTTATAGTTTAGGAGCGCGAGACTCCTTGAGAGAGCTTTTTGGGCAGATAGGGATACTGACGGTGTCATCACAGTATGTGCTTGCAAACTTGTTGTATATAAAACAAAATTTAGGGACTTTCGCAACAAATAGCGATAGACACAATTACAACACTAGAAACAGACACAAATTAGTAGGTCCCCATCATCGTTTACACAAGGTGCACAATTCGTTTGTAGGTCTCGGCATTCGTTTCTTCAACAAGCTTCCAAAGCACATCATGGATTTACCCCTGCCAAAATTCAAAGTTGCTGTTAAGGAACATCTCGTTAGGAAAGCTTATTACAGAATTGATGAGTATCTAAACGACAATAGCTCTTGGGATTAGTCGCTCGCTTGATTAGGATTCTTTGAAATTAGGGAACTTTGCTATAAATTGTATAAACTCAGTAGCAGTAGGTCTAAATATTGTAAAATATGGGCAATTAATGATGCAAATAGGTGATGTTACGTACAATTTGATGTTATTCATAAAACTGTCACTTTTTCTTTTATAATGTTCACAACCAGTGTGCTCACTTGCTGCCCATATTCTTATTATCACATGCTAGTAGGTGCTCCCAACATACGGTATGATCAGAGACTAATAAATAACCTAGCTATGTTCATTTAACTTAATTGACGTTTAGTCTATATCGCTGATTGTTGGCAGCTCCTCGCATGATCAATTATTGTATCAACCACATTGTAAAACTTTTTGGCGATTGAAAAGAGTGGCCGTGAGTTTCTCGCTAGCTCTTCTCATAAGGCTCTACCCCCTTTCCGAGCTAGTGGTAGATTCAGTAATTGTAACGACTATCATAAGTGTCAATATTTGACCTAAATGAATAAATGATTTGATTTTGATTTTGATTTTGATTTCGTGGGTTCGATTCCCACACGGAGCAATTATTTGTGCGATTCACAAATAATTGTTTCGGGTCTGATTGTGCTTTGTGTCCGTTGTTTGTATGTTTGTAAAAGTCCCCGCGACACAAGAGCAATTCTTAGTGCGGGAGTTGTCTTTTTTTAAACAAATAAGAAAATAAGAAAAAATAAAAAAAATTGTATCGTCTCGTATTGTTGCACCAATCAATGTTTTATTTACAATCGGTCGACAGAGCCAAAAATAAAATTAAAGTTAGTGGTTCCAATTATGATCTTTTTAGACACATTATACATATTCAATATATATTTTTCAATAAATTCCAATAAATTAAAACTTTACATAGATCTTCTGAAATCCCTTCATTATACAAAACTTAAAGTATATTAAACAAAAACTCAATAATTACATGTTTAAACAACACCCACTCAATCACGATAACCATCGAACAAAAAACGTTCAAAATAAGTATGAGAATAAATAACTAACTATGAATAACTGCTATTGCCTACTATAGTGCGACAACTTAGTACAGAGCCGCGGCATGTACTATGTATCTTTATAGCAGCGCTCATACCTAGTGGCGCTCACCAGTCTATAAACGATTCGTGGGTTAACTAACCCTTTGCGCGGATATTCTATAGTGTAGTGGTATTTGAACTGGGCGTCTCCGTTCTTCGAAAGGCATGTAAACAGTCGGTACCAGTTGTTTTTCACTAAGATAGCGGTATGCCATGATAAAAGCCTTTCCGGCGGGATGAACAACTTTGACACTAGGTTGACCATTAACCATACGATAAAATAAATAAAAATCAACAATATTTCTAAAATAAAACACTTTTATCGAACAGTCTGCGGGTCACTGAATAATCTATATTCAGAATTTTGTAGACTTTGCGTACAAGGCTCTCTACTAAGTCGTCAGACTATAGTAATAACTAACGACGATAATAAACTAAAATTATTACCGTTATTATGTATAATAAAACAAGATATTGAATTATTCAAGTCGTGAATATAAAGCTTTTATCTAGTTGCGATAGATTGTTATGCGTTTGTACACGAAGTAATCTATACTAATATTATAAAGCTGAAGAGTTTGTTTGTTTGTTTGAACGCGCCAATCTCAGGAACTACTGATTCGATTTGAAAAAAATCTTTCAGTGTTGGATAGCCCAGTTATCGAGGAAGGTTATAGGCTATATAACATCACGCTACAGTCATTAGGAGCGGAGTAGCAACGAAAAATGTAACAAAAACGGGGAAAATTTTGACTCATTCTCTTGAGAGACGCAAGCGAAGTTGCGCGGGTCAGCTAGTCTTAGAATAAATTGATTAACACATTATGTTAGTTGCTTGTTGAAACGTGTACTAAGTATGTTTTATTGTAATTATGAAGGTTTTATTGATAAATGAAGCAGGGGAATATATTATTGAGGTTAATATTTTACTTTGAAAACTCGTTTTTTTTATATATTTTAAGACTTGTAACTACGACGGTGGTGATTATTATACTGTTTGCGAGTACTTATCTTATTTTTAGGGTATTATTAATAAGACACTAAAAATTGTCGAGTTTAATAATTTTTGTTGGAATATTCTCAGCAAATTCTACTTTCCATTGCAATTTGAATTTGCGGGACCAACAATTATATTAGGTTAATTGACAAAACGTGAGTGTATTAATTATTCCTCTACCTATATATTTGATAACAACAGTTAGAAAACAAATTTATTAATAATAGATTAAATTCTAACCTAAAGAATTAAACTTTTCGGTTTCTCACTATTAACAATTACTAAACAGTATGCGTATCACGTAGGGTTGCCATTTCTAAAATTTGGAAAACCGGACAAGTCGCGTTAAAACCACGGATTTTAGAGTCCGAAAGCCGGACATATCAACAAGAAGAGCAACCGCGACGGGAGGAGTGGGGGAACGGTGAATATACTTGGTTCGTCGGTTGATCGTGGTGTGCGAGCATAGTACGTGTCTCGTAGGCGGCCCAATATTTTTTTTTTTAAACCCGGTCTACAAATGAAACCTTGCCCGGACGCTCCCCGGATGCCCTCTAAACTACGACAAATCCAGGGAAACCCGGACGGATGGCAACCCAAGTATCACGTATCTCAGTTTACAACTAGTGTACGTCAAATTGATGGTCACTATTCAGTAGAGAAAACAATGTACAGCATAGTGGCTTTCAAATAGTTGTCAACTGAGATACAAGAATCCCCCTAGATCTTAATAACACGTCTCACTCACAAAAATCAATAAACCGTTAAACCACCCAATTAACAACAAAAAATAACAATAAAAATTTCATCTGCTATTTATAAAAAGCGGAAATTAAGCTATTATAATACACAGTGTGGTAATTAAAACAGCTTATAATGTTTGTAACAATGCGAGCCCACATTTTGGTGTAAAGGTTTAAACACAATTATGAGGGGAAAGTTGAGACATACTTAGCTTATGTTGGTACATGTGACGTATGTCACGTGTTATTGTGTTGTATAGAAAGTGGGTTTGATTGTTTTATGAAATTCAGTATTGTACAGATTATGTAGGTACGGTACAGTGAATATAAACAAATATGTGTGCTCTTAAAATCAGTGACCTAGGTATATTGATAAAATAAAGTGTCTTAAATTGGCTTTGAATTAGTCTAAATTTGTATATATGTTACTGTAAAAGCCCGAACGGTGGTAACTCCTAAGATTTTCCGGTATAACCTAAGATTTACCAACTCGCAATGGTAAAAGTCCGAACAATACTTTTATTTCGAACTTTTACCTATATTCACTTGATGATATCGAGATGTCGCCGGAGCCCCGCTTCGCGGGGCTCCTCCTTCTGGGTGGTTAAAAAAAAATAACCACGAAGGCTAAGGTGGGAGCTTCGCTTCGCTCGCTCCCACCTTAGCCTTCTAACCTAACCTACCCATGTCGCTATGCCCAAAATTCCTTCTTTATAACTATGTCACAGTATATAATTATACCGTGAAATAGTTATAAACATAGTTATGAAGGAGGATTTTTTTATATATCGTAACATAGTTTTTAAACTCTGGCTTGTTCGGACTTTTACCATTGAGAGTTGGTAAATCTTAGGTTTTACCGGAAAATCTTAGGATTTACCACAGTTCGGGCTTTTACAAATGTGGAGCGAGCGAAGCGAAGCTCCCACCTTAGCCTTCGTGGTTATTTTTTTTTAACCACCCAGTAGGAGGAGCCCCGCGAAGCGGGGCTCCGGCGACATCTCGACATCATCAAGTGAATATAGGAAAAAGTTCGAAATAAAAGTTTTGTTCGGACTTTTACCATTGCGAGTTGGTAAATCTTAGGTTATACCGGAAAATCTTAGGATTTACCACCGTTCGGGCTTTTACAGTAACATATATAAGACTTATTTTTTTGTAATCGAAACTTGTGTGCGTACAAGATAATTTTGCCATGGCATGACGTAATCTAAGTATATTTTCACCAACTCTCTGTCTACAACGCTAATTATACTTGTATAATTATATTTCTACGTTCACAACGATATAGAAATCTAATGATACCACATTTTTATTAAGGAATTAACCGTCTAGAACGACAACATAATGTCATAAAAATTATTTAGTTTTATTAGGTGTGTGCTATTTTTTTCGTTTTACGGGTTAATTGGTAGTAAAAGAGTAACAAAAAGATATTATTTTCTTTATTTTACGCCGACTAATTACGTAAATACGTCGCAAGTTTACGGTATAATTAGTCTCGGTGACTAATTTTAGCACTGTCGTTAAAATATTTTGAAAATTCTAAAAAATATTATGATCAATGTGTGTGTATATTTGAAATTTTACCGAGCAATATTTTTTCAAAATTGGTCTGTGTTTGACAAGAAAATGTATATCCACATTTATTATATTTGCATCCCCTATGCAAGCTTGCCTTGCTCGTACTGAACCCGACACGGATAATCGTCAATGTATTTATAAGCCTCTGGTTTTAACTGACAGGAACCATATACCTATGGCAATATACAGAATTGATTCCAGTAACTATAATGATGTATATTATTAAACTAAAATTCTATAGCTTTCATTTTTCACCAAGATGACAGCCACCTGACACAATTACTAGACAAAAAAATACCAAAATAATCGGCTCTTAACAACGCTTGCCCATAATTCAACATGTCAATTAATGTCATCGATAAAATTCTTTGAAATACACATAAATAATTCTATATTTAAGTAGGCCGCTACCGTTTGACTGCTGTCTCGTAATAAATTAAAAGTAATTATTTCTCACCCTCGATGCATGAGGGTCTATTAAATGTTTATCAGATAATGGGTGGTAATTATAAAACCAAGGATCATTTTGAATGGGTCGTTTATACGGAGAGTTTTTTGGCTGTGGTTCCAGAGGCAAACGTGAAAATTTTAATGACTAATATTACCCATTAGATTTTTATCAAGACAGTTTTTGTGCCACCCTAGATGGAAAGCAGTAGTATCTCTTTATGCATTGGACAAGCAATTTTTTTACATACATCTAATACAAAATTATTGAATGTGTTAAAAATTGTTTCTTCTAACGAATCTTTGGAAATCTTTGGAATCACGGATAAAATTTTTGATATTATAAAGTTCAGTCTGTGTTGCTTTGAAGTCTCAATAAATTTTTACAAGATCTGTCATGAAATGTGAAGAAAATCTTTAAATTTTATTCCTCAACAATAAATCTGATTAGAACGTTATTGAATTACGATGTTGTGTCAACAATGTGTTCTCAACCCTACACCCATTATACGACATTTACGTGACTCCGCATACATTTGACGAGTTTAAGAAACAATGCAAAAATAATAAAATTTTCTGGTGAGAATTACTCGGGCGTTGCAAGTTCCGTACAGACTTGATAACACTGTTACTGCTAAAATAGAGACATGACCATGAAAATGGATAGATCAATCACTTGTTATAAGCTTTCCACATAACTGTTTCTTATTGCCCTGGGTTCAATGGGAATCTGTCCTATATGTGGTCCATTTTAGCCCTGCCTATTTATTAGCAAAATGTTCCTCTTATACATTTTAAAATGAATCTACCACAAAACAATCTGAGTTTTAATTGAGAAAATTCAATATACACCACAGTTTTTGAAACTGCTTCGAATCGTGCAACCGAAGGTGTCGTGTAACCTTTTCAATTACAGAACTCTAAAAAAACAAAATGGCGTTGCTGCGTTTGTTTTACTGCAAATGGGTTCGCGCTTCGTTGTATGCACATATTAATTTTATTGCCGTACAGAATACTGATTGTGGAGTGCCAAGTTTTTTGATGTCCTTGTCTTTTTTATAAGGCATTATTTCTGTCGAATCAAGATTTATATCGTTTGGATGAGTTTGTGCTTTGTTTGCTGATGTAACGAAAGTGTTTTGGTTGAAGGTTATTTTGAACCGTGGATTGGTTCTTAATTGTCTTGGCATTTTGTGTTGCTATGATGTTATTGTATTCACTTATGTATATTAGTCAATGCATCTAAGACACTTTTGTAAATAATTCTCGTTCACAAATTTAATGCATAAGAGTGAATCGGGGTGTTAATGACAATCACTTAAAATATATTCAGTTTATAAACGTACTTTTATCTACAAAGATTTTTATTTCATGGCCCTAATGAGAACAAAAGAAAATCCTTGACCTCTATCAATTAATTCTAGGGCGTTATTACACTACTAGCATTTACTTGTAAACTATTAGTTCAATTTCAATGAACAGAATTGATAAAAGCGCCATCTAACGAGAGCGGTGAGCGTCACACACATCATGTGCACGCGCCATCAATTACGTTTACAAAACGAACAGCGTCCGGCCGACGGCAAGTGATTTACTGCAACCCACACTGCACCACACTGTTGACTACAATAAGGCATATACACTGGACTTCAAATATTTCATCAATTTATTTGATACCTAACTTTTACCTAAAAGTTTGCTCAACTAGAAATATTGCCCATAAACTGTCGAATTTTTTTTGGTAAATTATGACAAAACAATAGTTTTTTAAGTTTCAGTAGGTCTAAGAATTTTACGAATTGGATTTTTAGTTACCGAGAAAACACTTGAAACACTGAACTTAATTAACGATGAATTAATTTTCATTTAAAGATTGAAAGGGTTGGTAAATAGCAAAATGAGGACAAAATATATTCTGAAAATGTACAAAGATGTATTCGCCGTTGAAATGTTCAGGTGCACCCATCTAGTTAATTAGAGGAGATAGCGAAACGTGAAGGGACTACGTTTCTATACTAATTGTCTTGGCAGTTGGAGTCAGTATCACATATCTCTTAGTGCAACGTAGGGGCAGGGATAAATCAAATCAATTAGAAACATGACATGCATGTTTACAACTGTATGGACATTTACATTATAATATTACAGTAACTTACTTAAATCATATGGAAGGTTATATTATCAGTTCTTATTGAAAATCATGTTACCTTTTTTAAATTTATAATAGAACATACAAAGTATATTAAACTACAAACACACGTAGTTAAAAATTACTCAATAAGTTCTTTGTATTACCTAAAAAGACATTACCATAAAACATTAAAACTGAACACAGTCAGCCATCCCCTTAACCCGAAGACATTAAAGTTAATAATCACACCACATCAATCGTCGGTTCAAAGAAAACCGTTGCAATTGGCCTTTGAGTTTTCGCTCATTAGCGCCGCGCTTGACACATCAAAGAGCTCAGACGTCGCTTGTCACATACGTCAGTTGTCGCGCGCTGTCACCATACGTCACCTGTCAAAAGTGACAGCCCCTGTATGATTAATAGACGTACTGATTATTCGGCCGTTTCTTTTTTTGTTTTCACTTTTTTGTCAACACAAAAGCTGTCAAACGCTTATGTGACGTGAATGTCGATAGTTATTGAGACGTATTGAAATGTTGGCTTTTTGTTTTCGGCTGTGGGAACTTTTCCTAATAGATTTTTTTTGTTAATATTTTGGTCTAATGTTTTAAAAGATAAATAGTGTTAATATTCCTCTGCTGTTTCAAATTTGTAGCATCGCATGTGCTATAACACTTTATTACAATTGCAGCCTTCATTTTTATTCCACACTACATCCATATTTTATTTTCACTTTACATAAAAACTGAATTTTAATAAAAACATCGACATGTAACCTCGGCACCGTGCATCACTAACAGCGTTCAGACATAAATTACTTCAAAAGTGATTTACTCGCGCCATACAAATCGCCGTCGACTAGTCGTTGCGGCCCGTCTCCGCCTGTCTGTGCCGCTCAAAGGCCCTGACTGACAGGTGTGAATGATGGCCGACTAGACGCACGCAGACTGACAAACGCAATCACCAAACAGCTCCACCGTTTTCTTTGAAGATAATAGTTTTGTTTTTGGTACATTGAAAACGTTTATTTTACTAACACCGCTAAGAAAACATTAGTAAGTAGTTTCGAGAAATATTACTATACTTTTTCGATTCAATGCAAATGGGTTTTTTGTGAAGAAATTATACTACGTCTGCTGCTTTGTAATTTTTAAAATGTTTTTAAAACATTTCAACGGCGAAATCATTTCAAGCGTTTTAAAGCTCTAACGTTCGGCGTCTTTTTTATCGCGGCCTCTTGACGAGCCTCTCACGAACATAACTCGCAAAATAAAACACGTGCGGAGTGGCAGCCACAAATCACATTTTTTAATCGAACTCACGTCTCTGTGCAGTGCCACATATACGGTTCTCTTACATGCAACCTTGCTGCCTTAGACGTAGAGTTAAAAATCCTTTGTGTTAAAGGTAAAATAGATTTTGCAGCATTTCAGTGTGCAGTCACGTCGCACCGCGCGGAATGCTATCGACATCCGCTAAACTATCGACGTTGGCACAGCACTAATTGCTCTTTTTGTGTGCCCCGTTTCTCACAATGATTTACGTAATGTTCCTACAAAGAGCGTAATCGTATCATTAATGCTTTAAAATGACTTTAACGGCCCATTCTAATGATTTAGATTGATTACAATGAGTGGAGAATAAAGCTCAGTGGCGTGACGTCATAAGTCTGTTTATGTATGTAACGTGACAAGTATGTACTGTTATTTATAGTCAGTAGCTATGTTTCTAAGGTTAAATTAATTTCATAAATGAGTAGCAGTATGGAAATAAATACGGTGCTAGGATACTAACGATCTCAGTCTCAATTAGAAGGCGAGAAATAACGGCACCTATTTATACGAAATGAGTAATAAACGTTAAGCACTGCCTGTATCCAATAATCTTGACTGCTGTTTCTTATTTATTCATACTAATTAAGTATCTATGAGACTATCATCAACAAAACTCAGTACTGAAATTATTATTCTGTCTAACATCATTCTGTATACATAGCACCAGACCTTTCCCTTCATGGGAAGCAGAGACCAAAGTACTAAATAAACTTACTTGCTTAATATAAAATAAAAAGAACCGTGTCTTTGACCTTCAAACAGCTACTGTTCGAGCTACCGTCGCTTTGCGTTCGCAATAAAAATACCAGACAAACTGTTACCTACTTAACAATATAAATATGTATGCTAAACATTAAAATTGCACGACCATAACAACGCGAAATGTCACACAGTTCGTGCCGAAAACGAGTGTAGCGTGCTAATAGGAACGGACCTTAACCTATAGTGATGTGACACAGAAAAAACTATCGATAAAATATCTAAATTAAAATAGTGGTGGACACGTTGCATTTGTCATGTAATCGGTGAGATAAGGTAGCTCAATTAAAAATTTATTCGTCGGCGGCTTGGTGTAATTAAGATACCAGGTGAACATAGATTATGCGAGTTACGACGTGCCGTTATCTGTGACAGGGGAATGGCGGGAAGCGATTTTCATTTGTAATTAGCGGCAACGTTGAGATAACTCCGACTAGTGTTTTGAGTACGTCAATATCTTTATGGTCTGGGGTGAAGTAAACTTCTGCTTCGATAAAGACGCCGTTTCTTTTTTTACGACCTTTTATTTGAATACTGGTTTTTAGTTGCGCAATGGTTAACACTTACGGTTTATTTTCTGTAATTTTATGAAGGTAATGTGGTAGCTTCGTATCTTTTAGTGCACCTGTTAGTCGGGTGATGTTAGTTTAAGAGGTTAGCTGATATCAATAGTAATTGAGAGTTTAGCATCAACCTCAAAATGCTGTGGTTGTTATTTGAACAAATAATTTGAATAACTGTTCAAATACTATCGTTTTTATAACATGACATATTATATGCTTTGATTCAGATGGTAAGTTTGATGTCTAACAAAACATTAAAAAACAACAAATCGGACTCTCGTAACTCTGCACACCTGGAAAGTTTCATGCCCCATTATGGCCACTTAGGGGTAACTGTTCAGTGAATAGCCTATATCTAATCTTTGAAGATTTGTCTTTAGCTAACCTGTTATTTTTTTTTAAATCAGTTCAACTATTGGACTGTGAAAGTATAACATACATACAAACAGATTATAATTATCGCATTCATAACAACAGTAACAAAAATATCGATGTTAGTTCCAAACTGTCAATGCATAAAGGTACAACACTAAACCCTACTTAAGGTAAATGGCCTAAATCTGCCATTAAACATGTGATCTCGATTCAGTTAAACGACAACAAGTTGTCGCAATATTGATGGTAAATATTGATAAACTAAATTGTATTGACACTGCACGGTGATTGATTAACTGATATTGAATAGTGGCTGTTATATTAAATTTATTTATGATACTACGACTAACTATTTAGTTTATTTTAAATGTTTTTGGTTTATATTTTTAACCGAGGAAAAAAAGGGGAGGAAGAATTAAATAATTTTTTATATTCTGGAGAGTTTTAATTACAAATTTATTTTCGTTAAGCTATGCTTGTTGATTTTTATTGCCCTTTAAGTTTTGAAGCAATTATATTATTAGTGACTAAAGGCCGCCCGCGACTTCGTCTACATGGGCAAGTCTGGGATAATAAGTATGTCTTATTGTGGGTCTTCAGCTACCTACGAAACAAATTTCATCGTAATCGATTCAGTAGTATTTGCGAGAAAGAGAAACAAACATCCATACATACATAATCACAAACTTTCGCATTTATGATAATAGTAGGATAAGTTCATTGCTATAGGCAGTTGTATCATCGTATCAACATTTCTAATTAAAAAAAAGGTCCACTATAATCTACCTTCTACTATTTTCTTTTCAGCCCGTATTTCGTGAGTTTACCACCAAATTACGCCAATTTGCTTTGCGGTTATCCAACCACGTATCTTCTACTTTACAGCCGTAACGAAGGATAAAGTCGCCTACTTTATACCCTCACCCGTTATCCGGATTAAGTTCTACGATAGACTTAGATTGGATCTGGGACAACTTGATTGTGCTACAGTCGGATTTTATACTGGAGTTAATGTAAACCTTTCTGTGTAAGGTGTGTCAATATTTTTATGTCAGGCTTCTTGGTTGATGATATAAAGATTATTTTGGTGTGTTTGTTGCAGGTAATTCTAGAAGCTGCTGAAGTTGACAGATTAAGAGAGAGACGGTAAGTTTTTGTTTCAAGTAGATTTTGGAGGAAAAATAATTATCACTCGATACCATACTCGATGACCTGATAGGCTGATGACGATGATTAAATAAATTTTTGTAAGGAGAGTTTCCGTATCAAAGAGTCCTTCACGCAGTATTTGACAAATGCTTGGTCCCCGGAAGGTATTAATACTATATTTTGGACATAAAACTTGACCGTTTCCAGCTCAATAACTACTTATAAACTCAATACACAACAATGCGTAAAATATAAACAGCTAAAATATGACAGGAAATCTTTAAACCATTTGTATGGTAGTTCGGCAAAACTTCTATCAACAAGTTAAGGACCGTTTCTAGTTTTTGCTCTTTCAAATCTCTTCTAATCTGTAGGCAACTCCATCAGCATAGATTATGTAACGCACCTGCCTTCTCCGTAGAGTTACAATGAATTTTCAAAACTATAATCTTTCTTATCTTATCGCAAAGTGTTCCTGCCACCGCCTTGGAAGGTGCCGACGATAGTTTTTGCTGCAGCTTTTGGCATTACATAGTACCAAGATCTTTAGACGTATTTCAGGTAGAATTTTTACGGTTTATTTTAACCCGCTACGGACCCACTGATAGGCCAGGGTTTCCTCTTGAACGAGGGAGAGGTTAGGCCTTGAGTTCACCACTCTGACCAGGTGCGGGTTGGGGACTTTGTAGCCCACATAAATGTATAAACAAATTAGAGCTAGTGACACTTATATCTGTACACTGTAAAAGTTGATGAAGTTTCAAATGGTAGGAAAAATAATTCTAGCTAACTTGTACTTCACAGCAAGTTTGTGTCTCCAATTTCATGTGATTGTGACTCGGTTTGTGTGATTATGTTACACAGTTTCGCAGATAGCTGCTAAGCAAGATTCGAAACTAGTGAAATAGGATTCTTTCTATTAAAAATTAACTAAGTGTTCTAAACGTAGTATCTTGCAGGTGACTGTCTAGTCAGGCTGTAACAACGACTGTCAAAATGACTAATATTTCTAGAGATTGATGTCGATGGCAACTGCAACTGATTGTTAACCTTTAAGTACCGACGTGTGGTCTGACAGACACTTTCGTAGGTCAGAAAGTCTAGTTACATAGGTTAGCGAATACGTATCCGCCCGTGCTTCTCTCTACCCCTCAGTAAGTCGCCCGGCAGCTTTCGTGGAGAGTTGCTATGTCGGCGCTTGCGGTTCCGGTGAGTTATGGCTTTTATAAGATCGCGAGTGGTCTGTCAGACCACTCGTCTGTACTCGTGTAACTTTTTTTTGAATATGACTTTTTTCAGATAATATAGGTTTTTTCTTATCTTTACAGTTGCTTATAAAAATAGATAAGCCAGGTATTTCGGGTATAAAATGAGCAACCCCTAGCGCAAATAAAACTGTTCCTCCCATGAAGAAAACTTACACGCAACTACAACTACAAGGCCTCCAAATAAAGACCATGAAGAAATTTTAACGGAATGGCTATATGAGAGTTTAGAATCCCACTGTGATGAAATCGACCCGAAATTTGTTGCCTTGGAAAGTGACCATAATCCTGTCACATCTGTTCTTCAAAACTAAAGCGCAAGACTGCTTACAAATGTGACTCTTGTAAAAAACATATGCCTATAATGCAGCAAACCTGTTTGCAAAGAGTGTTTGTAAACTTTGATAGTTCCTATTATTTGGTGCCTTGTGATTTACAAGAAAATTGTCTTTAACCTATTATATTATATTTTTTTTGCTTATGTAATTATTTATCTTTGAGAAAAAAAGGACATTTAAGATGTTTTTATAGTTTGTTGTAATATAATAATTAGTAAGATAAAAGTAACGTTTTTCGTCCAAAGAATTTGAGACTGTAATTTAGTTGTTAAATTATTAATTACAAATGGTTGTACTACTATTTTTTTTTCATTTATTCAATAACTAAATACATATAGAATTCCTAGAAATATTTATTTACATATAATATTAATAAACATAAAAGATTTCTTTATTAAAGCTCTGGTGGTCTAGCAGACCTCACGTCGGTACTTAAGTAACTAAAATAGCACGTCGGTACTTAAAGGTTAAATTGTTATGAGGCTGAGCAACATAATAATATATAGTATAGGTACATTTTGCTCCTGGGCTGCTGCAAAATGTAGTCTGCAGCTAGCTGTATATTCAAAAACTTATCTGAATATAAGTGTCGATGAAACATTACTGAAGGAAGGAAACAGGTTTAAGATTTATGTGTTGTTTAATTAGAACGTAATTTTAAATTATGATCGTTGTTGTAATTAGCTGTTTTTAGGTAAAAAGTGTTAGCAGGTTTTTTTTTCATCGATTCGTAAGTGTGGAAATCAGGATACAATATTGAGTTACTTTTTATGTTTGACGCTCTGATTTGTAGTTCTTTTTTGGTTCATGTTTTCCGCTAGTATAAGGAAGTGTTCGTGTATTTTGAGATCATAATTTCAGCATATATTAATAGTAGTTGAATTTACACTTTTCAAAATTACCTAGGATATTTATTTTTGCTAGAAGAATGAGACGATTCTACAAAATGACGTAGTTATTTCGTTTAGTCGTTCAAAATAGTGTGTCTCTTCTGGTTCAAAGAGCTATTGTGTATTTTTGTTGTCAAATTTCTAATGGCCTATAGTGTACATCGTTCCTTTGCTAAAATAATAACGATTAACTCGTTACGCTAAAGCAGCAATGTACTGCATAGTGGCTGTCAACTGAGATACACAACACGCAGCAGTTCTGACGAATATTATGCAGTAATGTGATTAAAACCTTTATATAACACAATCACAATCAAACAAAATAAATTATAACTTTTAAACTCTCGCGTTGCATGTTTCCCAGGCAGACTGGGACCACGGCGAGTGCAACCTGCGCCGAAACGTTAGGCATTTTAAGGTAAAATGCGTGTTCGCGTTAATTCCCGTATTCTATTATACATTAAAATAAATTATATTTCAATTCAAACTTTAAATTGAAATACTAATATGCTATTTTCAATCTGTTCAACTTCACTGATAGATTACATTAACAATTAATCCGTAATACTCTTATCCATATAATTAATTTTGATATGATACAGTTTGCAATTGTAATATTCAAAGCTTCGGTCACTGAAATAATTTATATAAAACTGAATATTCGGAACATTAATTATTTTGTTAATTGTCTAGTTTTGATGTTAACAATCTAATTAGTTGATGAAATGTTAATAACTACTTTATGCATTATTGTTTATGAATTTGAAATTATTTGAATTTATTAAATTGTTGTGAATGGAAACAATCATTAGTTTAGTCTAGTTTAGAGTGCTTTTCGATTTCATAAACAATCTCTGTATTTAAATACCACTGATCTATGGTCCATGTAGTTACTTAGTTAGTTATTGATCACTGCTGCTGGGTCCTAAGTTTGAGTCTAATTATGGTTGATTTTTGTGAAGGTTATCGAGAATAGAGAAACAAGATTTGTTTTTAATGCAGGAGTCCTTTTCGAAAGATAAAAACAAAACAATATATACAGCTTTTGTGAACTAAAGGTAAAGTCAAGTCTGTAAAACTATCTGTAATCCGCTTCATCTTTAAGATATAGCATTTAAAATCTTATACCTAGAGAAGTGGTCTTACAAAAACACAAAATAAAAAGCAATCTTAATGCAGGAACCGACTTTGAAGATTCTAATACAGCAGTTATTCTGAAGATACAACAGTAATTAATTATACAGAAGTCTAACAAAAACTAAATAAAATGTTACAAGTAAAATAAAAATCTTATTCACGTCAAACCAAGTCACGAAACATACAAACGTTTCCTAGTTTCAAACATTATTAAAAACTGACATTCAATTTCCTCAACGCTGACAGGTGGCTGCAATTTATTCATTCAAAACACGCTTCAAAACTTATCTTCTACATCTCATACAAAAATTACGTTAAGGCCTTTGCAGACTAGCGTTTTTAACGTACGAACAACGCACGTTGAACGTACTTAACACGCTTAGCCAACGCAGAACATAGTTCGAAATTCTCTACAATCGGTACTGTCAAGAATCGGGACTATGACATTTAGAATGTACTGCCAAAATAGTTCTTAAGGAGCTCGGTGGGGGCGCTCAACAGATTATCGTGTAAAATATCTCGATAGCCAGCCGGTTGTCCGTATTCGATAGTAGTAGAGAATCGATCTGCTGATCTACGCTGATCAATCAAAAACGTGCATTAAAAAGTCATCTGTAAAGCCTCTTACTCAGTCATACAAATTAATTATCATGCTCAACGTGAATTGAAACATTTGAATGGCATTCACTTCCGTCATTCAATGATAATGGATCTACTGATTTAGTTCTAGTGGTCTATTTGTAACGTCTGACTAATAATAATGTCTTTAGTGTAGTTTATGATAGCTTTTGAATGATGCTAGTAATAAAATCAATTTCCGTTCGCCGATTTCTATTTATAGCGAGGTGCTTTTTAGAGTTCCGTACCTAGAAGGTAAGAACGAAAAAGAAAGGTTTACTAAGTCTCCGCTGTCTGTCCGTCCGTCCGTCTATCAGTAGGCTGTATCTCATACCGTATAGCTATACTGCAATAGGTACGAAACTGAAATTTTATTTCCGTTGCCGCTATAACAACAAACAAATACTCAAAAAATAACATATTAAGGGGGGTCCCCATACAATATACGTATTTTTTAATGATGGTACGGAACCCTTCACTTTACGTGGCCGGTTTTTATTAAGTCAAGTAAGTATTAGTCAAGGAAATAAATTAATATTCAATTATTTTTAAACACTCGGTCGTTTTTCTTGCAGAAATGCTAAATATATTTTTCTTGCTGGAATGACGCGGTTGCAAACCAACTTTGTATGTACCATACGTATATATTTCACACATTGAAAGTGGCACATTATAAAAAAATGTGAATGTAAATTACACGTGGTTACGATACCACAATTTAAAGCACTTTACACTGATAATATCACAACGAAATAATAAAAAATATGTATATCTCATTTGTGTGCATCAATTCGCTTTTAGATATCTCTGCCGCGAATTCGTAAACGCGAAAAGATTTCCCGGGGAAAAAGTATCCTATGTGCTAATCAATGTTTTAAACTATCTTTATATCAAATTTCATACAAATCTCTTCAGTACTTTTTCCTAGGAAGCGTAACAAACATTCAGACTTTCGCATTTACGAAATTAGCAGGATAAACCTCATATAACCGGAACGTGATAAAAGCCATAACTATCATCCATCAAATCAAATATGGTGGTAGTTTCAACACCCTGAAATAAACTATAACTGATTTAGTACCTATAAAGCAATATTTTATATATATTTATGATCAACTCGAACATATTCGGCTCCTATATAAAATAGAGTGATGTTAGTTGAGTCTGGTTAAATATTTATTTTTGCCAGACATTTTTGAGTGATGATGGATTGATGTGGAGTAAATAGTTTTGGATTAGTACTCGCTTTTTGTTACTAAAATAACTATTACGTTTTGCTATTGTGTTGTTGTTTTTGTTAAAATAATATGTATCGACTGCTACCTATGTTAAAAAGCGACAAATCTTCCAGAATTGAATAAAATATAATTTCTGTTTTATAGATTTCACTAATTATTTACGGATCCATCAAAAACTGAAACTATAATATATTTAAGACTGCAAATGTTCAAGTCATATTTGTGTCTGGTCGAATTGTCTAAATACCAAAAAATTTTGAATGGATCATGATATACAACGAACACAAAGCACAACAAGACCCGAAACAAATATTTATGGATCTCACTAAAATCACTTTATAAAATTCGTGAGTATCTACGTACTATAGAAATATTATTTACTATGAGAATAGAACTCAGGCTACTGGATGCAAAAACAGCAAAACTGTCAACGTATATATTTATAGCTCTCAGTGCGATGACAAGAAATAATCTTTCTATCTGCTTCCAATCGCAGTGTCGCGTAATTCCTTTAGATGGTCATGATACGTGTCATGCTGGGAATTTAGATGTAATGATTATAACTAGCTGGTTATAGCCTTATTATACTCGTACTACTTGTGATGTAGAAGAAGATTGTTTATAACACTTGGTTATTTGACTTAAGTTATAAAAAAATAAAATTACTGTAATGATACTGTACACACTCTGAACGGCAGACCTAGAAAATAATGCGTAGGTTTATTGCTAACGTGTTCTTCATAGTTGACAAGTCTTAAGTTAGGTGAGGAAAAAATAGATTCCACGCCAAAACTACAATAGTAAAGTCTACTAAAAGAAACACAAAGACAGACTGATTGGTAAATATGCAGCTTTAGGCGGTTGAGTCCATAACCCTGGCCAGAAGCAGACCGGAAACTGAAACATACTTGTATAAAATTTTCGGACATAAGTAAAAAACGCGTATTAAATTGAAATACATAAATACTAGTATTATTTTTTGCACTATATTTTTTAATAATCTGACAAAATGCAATACATTACTACTCCACTTAACAACTTATTCATAAAACGTCTACTAACAGAACAAGCAGTAGCACTTGACATATCAGTGTATCAGACACATCGACACCGTCGGCAGCTACCAGCAGACTACTGGAGATGTTACTGATAACGATGAGTAATTGACTAGAAAGTTACTTATAATGTAAGTATCAACTTGTATTATAAGTGTTAGTGTAGTAATATTACAAATCAGTTGATTTTGGTGTGTTCAAACGTTCGTCCCTTATGACGACCCTTTAGAGGTGGGTTTTAAAAATTATGCCCATGTTTGACCCCGCAACTCTTACTTTCACTGCATTTTTTTTAATCGATCCCATGGCTTATTAGTGTAGCCAGATGGACGGACATCTGCACACTTTCTTAGTAAGTAGGTATCCCTACTTACTTAGTCTGTTTTGTGGCAAATTTTCCGATTGCTTGTTTCATTTTCTAGAATTGTGATTCTTGGAACTAATACTTTGGTCGTTCGTTATGTAAAATATCACTACGCAATCAGAGTGAACCTATTCAGTATTCTACAATAACTAATAAAGACACGCTGTGACTATCAAGCAACTGAAAAAAATAACAATAACTTGCTCCTGCAACAATGATTTACCGAAACACGCGACGACGGTAAATTACAAAAGCGCTTCACACATCTACTTATAAAACAATAAACTGCCACTTAACGATTCAATCCACAGAATCAATACGAAATGGTAACATCAAAGCAGCCGCATCCTCCGGACGCAAGTCTTACACATCGCCACATAAATCAAGATGCCGCGATAACAAGTAACCACTCATAAAAGTAACTACAGGAACGATTTTACGATTCATAATTGTACTTTATTAAATGGCCGCCTCTTGCATTTTAATGGAAGAATTTTGTGTAATAAAAGTTTTGTTCGGCATAGATTAGGTGTTATGTTGTAGATGTGAAGATTCTTTTGTTAGGTACTTACGTAACTTTACTGTATTGGTAGGTATTAAGCCGAAAAGTAGACAATCGCAAAAATTATCCTAATATCTTTAAAATAAATTACATCGCTTTTGTTAATTTCATTTTCATTAGTCTTCATTAGTGCATAAGTGGCGATAGTCTAAAATATTTAACTGCGGTTTCGTTTTTTCATCATTCTCATGTTTTTTCTAATTTTTCAATCATAAAATTGCTTTGAATGATCTTCTACTAAAACGACCAAGAACATCCTTTTTCCTAAAAATTCCTATCATCATCACATAAATAACTCAACGAAAACAAGTTTAATACCTACAAGTGCCTATCGTATCTACATCTTCAAAGATCAACGCCGCCTCTCAGCCGTCTATTTACACCTGCTAATTAAATTATAAATCTTTCATGACGCCTTCAAATGTGACTGGATACACTCAGAGATGATACTCGGGAAAGAGGAACTTATAGAGGTATTTTCAACTCTAGTGTAGCGTAGGACTGAGAATGTTATGAATTTGTGTTGTAACTTCCTTGATTGTCATTTCAAAGAAATACCTTTGAAAACTATACGATCTCTGTATTTAAAATACTTAACTCAATGATTATGAACCACTTCGCAAAAGTTCTGTTGCTTATTTTTAATCGTGGATCTTCAACTATCTAATTTACATCAAAATTAGGTCTGCAATTAAGACCTACAAGCGTAACAAACAAACAGACAAGAAGACAGGCTTTTTCAATTGTAATATGAATTATTTGTCATAAGCTGAATTCGGTGTTAAATTTTCACACAGTATAATCGCAAGTACCTAATTGACCTCTAATCAGATAATAATCACAAATTTTTGAAAGTGTATAATTTGTACAAACCGCTACAAAAGCTATTGCAACATTTGAATAAACATCGTTGAGAAATCCACTAAACCATTAACCAGCTTTATAGGCGTAAAAGGGCACATGTACCAACAATTTACATTAATTATAACTATTATTACGACGTTTTTTAATTAAATTAAACATTTATTCATGAGATTGTCTTAATTTTGAACAATAGAGGCTGTTTCTATTGTTATTTTTGTACAGAAATACGCTTAATATATCAACAGTTGGTTTGCTTGTCAACGAAATGGGTTCTACAATGATTTTACAACTGTAATTGTGTTTACAGTTATTATTGTATTTCTAGTTTGTTTTTTTAGTATTCAAGCTTGGTTTCATTAATTTAGAATACTTAGAGTTATGGAGTTGGGTGTTGCAGTAGTAAAAGACAGAAGAAGAAAAGTATTGACATCGTTAACATCGAACTCGTATTGTACAAACGTCAAACATTTTGTTATTGATTTACAAATGTCTATGATCATTCGAATGTTTTTCATTTAATTTGGCAATTAAGAAGATCAAGCCATGACTGTCTTGCCGTTTCTTCTCACTAGGGACAACTTTTCCGAAATGGTGATAACGATAAATAAAAATATAACGAAGATTTCTAATATTGTCGAAAAAAAGGATATTTAGAATTTAAATTTAACAGTATATGTACAGCTTATACATAGATCTGCTTTAAAGAAACTTAAATTTAAAGAACAATGTCTTTGTTTTATCTTCTGAATACATACTAAATGTTATAACCGCACTTTTGTGTGTCGTTTCAGTGCAGCAGTTAGTCACACCAGCTAACACTTACAATCCACATTATAAAACAATTTCATAACAGCAGGAAGTTATATATAATAGGGTGTAAATCACAGTTATCTGTTATCTCGCAATCTGACAGTCGTACGCGCAGTTATAATGTACAGTTAGATAATGAAACATTCATTTGCATTTATTTCGAAGCTTTGCATTTTAAACATACGTTTAATTTGACTATTCTTTGTGGTGCCGACTTGTTTTCATTTGTTTATATTTGTGGTGATTTAATTAAAAAACAGTTTTTAATATTTGGTTGGTAGATTAAAACTTACGACCGTGACAATACATTTTAATATTCAGCAAGTATAATCAGATAACAATACTTTTATTAATGCCGGAATCCACATTTTTTTTGCAGATTGCTCTCCTTATTGATAGGTAAGTACGACCGGTTATTCATAAGATTCGATTGGTTATATATATAAATGAGGTAAAAATTGATGGTAAATTTTTGTTATATAATTTCTAGCACCCACAGAATAACTCAATAAAAAACTGTACGTAAATCCTCATTATCCTATGATTTTCACCAAATATCTTTTATTTCTACAACAGACAACAAGGTGTCATGTTATCACGTTATCAGATAGCAACCCTCTAACTCATTACCAGCACAGAACGACTCCAACTGGCTCGCATACAAATTTTAAGCGCTGCCAATTAGCTGAGGAGGTAATGAATCCCATGTAGTGAAAATCTTCGTGTAGGTATCGAAGCACTATTTTTGACAATCGATGAACTTTGTTAAAAAAATGATTATTTATTATGTCGGAAGTTGGAATAATTTTACTTGGCAAGACTGGCACTCTACAGAATCCTCCATTATCTAATATTACAATGTTACGGGTTCTTAAGCGCGATTTAAAATTAAAGGTAAGAATACCTTAGTTTTCCTCCATTACCGTCAAATATTCGCCAAGTATCTTTTATTCTGTACAAAAGACAGCAAGGTGTCATGTTATCACGTTATCAGATAGCAACCCTCTAAGATAGTGGCAGGCATCCATTACTAGCGCAGAACGACTCCAACTGGCTCGCATACAAATTGCAAGCGCTGCCAATTAGCTGAGGAGGTAATGCTAACGGCTGGGGCACAGAGTAGTGACAGTGCAGTGGGTTAAGATCTAGGAGCGCTTGGGATTTTGTTACTTGTTGTAAAAGTACACTTTTTGGTTAGTTCTGCTATAAGACATTACAAACAAAAATATGTACTTTTGTTGCTATTTGAGATTAATTTTTTTATTTCTGTTATAGAGTGTGATTAAAATATTCTAATTTTTTTTCAAGTTTAGCTACTTATCTTGGATATTGACGGCCTACTTGCAATGCTAGTGGAACTATTATTAAGTTAAAAGTATTTAGAAAGGGTTTAACTTTGTCATGATATCTGTTAATTTTCCGCAATGATGATACACTAGTTTTTAGTCTTGTGTATTAGGTCATATAAAGCGGGATGCATAAGCTTAAAACCAAATAAAACACAGTCTTTTAACATTACATAACAACGAAAAAACCTTCCCAATGACCAACATTTCATTGTTGCTAACCTCTGACCGGGTCTGAGTATTGCTAATTAAAGATCACACTGACATTTGCATATATCACACATTGACAATGAATAATACTCGTTAATAATAATATAATATATTATATTTCAACTTTCACAATAGTTAGCCACTTAATAATCTTTATATAAAAAAAATCTTTTGTTACTGAGTGACTGTCTGATGGACAACGCACAGCCGAAACTACTGAGCGTAGAAAGTTGAAATTTGGTATGAAGATTCCTTATTTAATGTAGAAGAGCACTACGAGGATTGACGGTGAAATTCCATACGGGCAAAGCCGCAGGCGAACACCTAGTTTTATATATGGAATTAGACTCAGCGGTAAATAACGAACTCATATTCAGGTATAAGTCATAGAAATATAAAATTGTTTTCTATCAAAACCCTCTACGTGCTCATTCAATTTTCAAAAGAGTAGTACCAATTCCGAATAATAGATTTATAATCCTTTAGCCAGTAGAATCAATAAAAATCAACCCCACGTATGCACCAATAATATTAGATTGCACTGCCGAACCCTTTCAACGGGCCAAACCTAATTCCTGATCCAATTAAAACGGGAATCCATTTATACACTCGGAAGGGTTTAATTTGCCATGTGCATATTCATAGCATCGCCTAAAGCCAGTGCAACGGTGCATAACACTGGAAATTGCCCAAACAAGCTAACAAATCATAAATTCAATAAATTATTCATAATCACGACACCTTTTAAAACAAACCGACACATGCTCAAATGCATCACAATAAAATTGAATATTTGGTCTACTGTTAATATATTACCTGTGGCGATATCGTGATCAGAGCCCGTTCGTCGCAACATTAGCATATCGGAATTATTCCATTACAGCGTTAATAATTTAAAAATAATATGCCGCCGGCGCACGCGACCTAAAGTTATGAGCCCCTGGAGATGCGGTTGCGAAACGAAACATCCACCAATCAAAAACAACCTCTAAATCAATGTGAATAAAGTTTATTTTGTGGTGCGCATGTGTGCGTGAATTTCAGCGGTGCTAAACATTTTATTATGTTAATAGGCAGACAATATGAGTGAAGATTATTTGTGTTTTGATTTATTGCTATGCATTTATGTTGCGGGCTATACTTAGTTTTAAATAATAGACTGTGAAAACTTTAGGTTTTCTAAGCAATATTTCATATAAATTATATATTTATCGGGTTATGAAATTAAATTAAAAAGTGGAATCGACTTTTGCAAAATGTTTTATATAAGCATGTATTTTTACGTAATAAATATTATGAATCCTATTATCCAATATGTTGCGAGATATGCGTAAAAACCTAGAAATATAATTATTAATAACCATATTAAATCTATAAATTAGATATTTTACAATATTTATGGACATTTTAATTTTTCTGCACAGCGTGATATAAATTTAAAGCCTTGATGATTGCATTAGATTTTAATATTTGATGTATTTTTGTGATATTTTCACGAATATGAATTATTTATTAAATTATTATCTAATATCCTTTTTAAGCTTTATTTATTTGAGGTCAGTAACATTTGTCATCTTACTAAAATACATATAAGCTTATCAAAATACAATAATTTAAAGTTAATCATAACTAGTTGTGGTTGGTCATTCATTGCGGGCTCAAGATCTTTGCCTTAACAAAATTACTTTGAAAAATGTGCAAAAATAAACTAATCTAATATGAAATAGAATGCATGCCTTGGGTGGTTACGCAAACCTACTGCTTATGGCGTAGTCCTACGCAAACGACGCAACGCAACACAGCAATCGTACCAACCCAAAGCATGGTCTGTAATTGTCAGGATCACAAGCCAGAAACAAATAGTTTTACATTAACAAAATTAAAATGAAATCATGACGTCACAGTACAACACCTTCAAAACCAGTAACTAGTCGATCAAAATTTGCTGACGTCACAAATCAGACCTCTTCATATGACAGGGTGATATTCGGATGTACTGATGGCAAGGGTGGGGGAGGGGGGTGGCCCAATAAATCAGCCGCGGATGCCGCTTGCAGGTGTTACAGTGCACTGCACGTTGAAATATTACGCCAGAGATTAATATTTTAAGTGTCATAGACGTGATGTGTGTTTTAGCTGATGGGAGAAGTTCTGTGTTTTGGAATTTTCCTGTTTGTGTGAGTATTTCTAAGAATATTTGAAGGTTTTGTGTTCTTGTGAATAGTTATTATTCTCTAGATAAAATCATTCTAGGTACTAGATATGAAAACTATTTACCTAGAGATACAATCAAATTAAATCATTTATTCATTTAGGTCAAATGCTAACTCTTATGATAGTCAAAGATAAAGCAATCGGGTTACGATTTGTTCTAGTCATTTATTCTATAAAAGGTGACGCACTATCCAATGGTACGAACGTAAACAGGTAGCTTACCACTGCTATAACAAATACTAACCTAGATTTAAATCCTTTACAGACCTTAAAAACAGTATAGTAAGATTCTAGCAAATAGACTCATATTTGAAATGTGAAATTCCGTGTATCTTCAGTCTTTTCTCAACTAAACAGGTAAACAGATTTTCATGAAAAGCAAGGTTCAAAATATCAATACCCAGCAATCAAACATAAGGTACTTTTAGAAATACTACTTTATACGCCATCGAAGCCTCAACGACAAGCTACTTAATTATAATTTAATACTAAAATGTCCACACAAGATAAAATAAAAGATAAAATCGTAAATTGTCTTATCTGCGTTCAACTTAATCACTGTCAGGCATACGGCTACTGTCAATTGCGGCCTAATAATTGGCTCCCCGTTACCACTCACTACAATTTACAACTCAATCACGTATCGAGAGTTAGCCGATTGTTCCATTCATCTTGTTTTAATTGGACTGGCTATTTAATAAAAGATCAATTTGGTGGATGTATTTTTTTTTTATTATTTTTATGGCGGCGCTTGAAGGCAGTTGCGTTTACGGCTATAAACGATCGCGAGTTAAGCAATCTTTGATAAGGACGGTAAATAGATGGGTAGACGCTTAGTACACCCAGTATTCTGAACACCTTTAAAAGACTATGCACACTTTATAAGTATACTATATGTTCCAAGATAAGGAAAAGACATACAATAATAAATTGATAATTGATTGCGCTGTGATAATTATTGGAGTGAATAATAACCGCTATTAACAGTTATGAATATTGTAATTTACTAATATGCATGTTGCAGTTGAATTGATCATTTACTTCATAATCTCAAACACAAAATATTCCCGACTAATTTATGCAATACGTAAAAGTATCAGACTTTCTGAGATAGCAAATTTATAATGCAGTTAGATTCCTTTTAAAAACACATTTTTCTGCTTAAATCTATTTCTATAAATTCTCTAAAACGATCGGAAAACACACTATTTTATAACAGAATAGTTTACATATCATAGTTATACTTGACACAGAAAAAAAATACACCTATGAGTCACCGGAAAACACAGCCATTCATAACATTTAATTTAAAAATTATTAGTACGAAATCAAATAACTTCTACAGAATGTGATTCCAAGCAGTTTCATCACTCCGACATAATCTCGACTATGTTCATGAAAGCGAAAAGATTAACGAACACATAAATAATTTTGTTTTAAAGAAAACATTTCCTCGGCGAGACAGTTTTATTACGAACGTAATATATTTTTCTTTTCATATATATTTTTATTTAATAATTTAGCGATCACGTTCAAACGTTCGCTTCGCAATAAATTTGGACAAATTTAGAGGTTATAATTTATTTTATGGGTGGACGGATTGTCTCTATTTTTGTTTGATACACAGAGCAATAAACATGTTAATGCCCAGGGTTGTCGCGATGCCAAATTTATAATACGCCATTATATTTTGACAAAACACGTAATAAATTTATGTGAAAGGAAGGAAGCTTTGATAGTTTCCTGTCGTTTGTTCATATGTTCTGATGCTCGTGGCTGGATGTCTACTCCGGAGATGACGTGAGGCTGTGACCCCAATGTTGTTTGAATGAATGGTTGTGTGTTTCTTTAATAAAATATATTTTTTACTTTAGATAAATCTCGAATGCGTGTTTTTGCTCGGCCTGATTTTGTTATAGTGCTCCATGGTTGAAAAACCGAAGTCGTAAATTTAATAAATAATTTAGGAACTGAGTAAGAAAAATCCAAAATTAATGAGCATTTTTACCGTGGTCTCAATACCACTGGACCCATTACTAATTCAATTAACATAAAATCTAGGCTACAACTAATTCAAACAAGTGAAAGCAAAGCTGCAACCGTGCCACTAATTATATAAAAATATCAAATAACCCATAATTATAAGCTATATTAAGGCAATAAAATAAAAATATAATTTATGTATCACCATTTTAAAAAACATCCAGCCATATTGAATTTCGATAGTAAATTATACCCAGTCGTTATATCTGCAACCGATTGATAGACAATCATAAAATATACGTATTTTATTCCAAGAATAAGGTAATAAAAATTGATAATAATAATTAACATTATTCCAAGATGTTGATGTTTATGAATCGTAAAACAAAAAAGGTTTAACCGTCAATTATATTGTCAATTAAATTGTCAATTTTGAATGTATATCCGACGTAATTGATCGTCCGATTTGAGTTTTATTATTACTTGTTCTGTTGCAATGCGATTGACGTCAGACTTAATAGTCGGCGATATCCTGCAAAAAGCTGTCAATTATCAATATTTATAATTGTAATGAATATTGTTTTTTGTTGCCGCAAAGTGTAGTATAGTTTACATAGCATGTGCAACTGTGCAAGACTTTGTTAGTTGTGTCCAAATTTGTGTAAACTCTCATAGCCCGGTGGAAAGGATAGCCGACACGACTAGGGAGAGGTCAAACTTAGAGGTTTTGCGACTTCAACTAAGTAACGTCGGGAAATCACTGAAATATTTTTCAGAAAATCCCGAAGGCAACTTTTTGGCGCGATCCCTGATTCGAAACTGAGACCCACTGACCGGGCCACAGAAGTAACTGTAGCACTATTCTCTACCACTATCTCCTTTCGACAATCGGCCAGCTTTCGAGAATCTCGTTTTAAGCTGCCTGTCCATAGCTGCGGAGCGAGGCTGCGATGCGAAAAAACCGATAAGTGCTAACCACTAGAAGTGCACAAAATGACCTGTTCTCTTGAGTAGTTCAATCCGATTGGTTAATATTTCTCCACTTCTCCGCACCGCAGCCTCGTGGTGAACAGGCAGCCTAACAATCGGACCAGCGGCGCCTCTACCGGGGGCTATAGAAACTATTTTTAAGTACATTTCAAATGTCATACTCTCGTTACTCGATAATACTGACTGTGGAGCCTCGCGCTACTGATGTGTGAATACACAAGGCAGTAAGTGTGTTGTAATAAGTCTGCGTAAAGTGAATATAATTACACATAATATATAAAGTTCTGATGTAATATTAAATGCCTGCTGGCTACAATTATCGCTTTGTATCAGCAACGCCTTACAATTGAATCGTAAGTCATAACTTGATTAAGGAAACGCCTTGTAATCGAATGTAATTTATTGATTGCCAATCAATATACATAACAATTATTAGTGCTTTAAGAGTTAAGGAAAACATTATGATGAAACCTTACCTGGGGGGCTATCATGTATCTCAGTTGACAACTATTAACTGAAAACGACTTTCCTGTACATTGTTTTCTCCTTTAAATATAGTGATTAGAAAGTTTCGTAACAGCAGTAATGAACAGAAAAGTTACCATCAATTTCACTATCACTATTTAGTACATTGCTGCTTTGACGTAACGTGATAATCACTGTAATCTAAGAGGGAAAACAAAGCTCAGGATAGTGGCTTTCAAATAGTTGTCAACTGAGATGCGTGATAGCCCCCTAAGCCATGAAAACGTTTTGACCAGAGTAAAATCAAATATTTCCACATTCAATTGTAGGACTGTTATTTACAAAATCGTTATTACATCCAGCAAATATCTAATTAAATCAGCGTGGTATATAATTACAGTCAATGTTCCAAGCATTTCACACTACAAATGAGGTTAAATAATTTCACCAAACTAATAGTAGCTCATTCCGACAGACGCGCCCAACCAAGATTTAATTAACAAGTCTTAGATATTTCTTCATACGTAATTAATTACTATTACACGCCTTCGGGCCCATAAAAACATTCACAATAGCCTCTGAAAGGATTGAATACAAACACAATTCAGTTCACACAACTCTTATTTTTAACACCATAAGGTTTATTTTAGCTTGGCTTGGTTGTTTAGTAATGTGGTGTTCCAAAAAAGTAGTATACGATGGCTATCCATCATTCGTATAACAACCGAACATAAATAACATATTTAGATGGTTTATTCCTCTTTGTTAATTCTTATTTGTTCCTTTTGTGGTTTTTTGCCGGTTTGTGGTGAATGGCGGCTTCTTTTCTGTTAGGTAGGAGATTTTAAAGATGAAGATGAGTCGAAAAATTGCTTTATCTTTGAGCATTTTTAGATATATATTTATGCTTCAGGTTAAAGACTTTTAGGTGGACGTAAACAGGCGATTTCCTGCTACTATTGACTACCGAGAACGGGTTATTTTCGACAAATTTTGTATGAAAAACTGATCAACGCCTACGTTCATTCTTAGGAACAAGAGTTTGCTTTTACTAAGTGTCGTCTTGTAGTAAACAGATGACGAGTTAAATAGTTTCCGTTAATTCAAAAGTAGAAAAAAATACTTAATACATTTTTTTAGAGATTAAAAATTCTCAACCCGCACTTGGCCAGCGTAGTGGACTCAAGGCCTAACCCCGCCTTCCTCAAAAAGGAGACTCTTGTCCAGGAGTGGGACAGTATAAAAAGTAAAGTAAAAAAATCAATTTTCTACGTTTAGATATTACACAGTGGTACAAAACGGAATAAACCATCAGCCACTAATTCAGAACGCCGATAACAAGGTTATATTACACCAATTAAGCACCATTTTACATTTGATTTTATTGTGGCATAATTACACTCGGTTTACGACCGACGGTTTAGAACCACTGGTTTTATAAGTAACGATATAATAAATGTTATGGATTATAAGTTAACAAGCGATCGTTTTTATTGATTGGCGTAACTTTATGAAGGTAGGTCGAGGGATTTTGTGTTTTCTAGAATTTTGATATGATTAAGTTTTGTGCTGTGTTTGCTACGCTTAAGAGTTCCTACTAATACTGTACAGTTTTAGGAACACGTTTTTGCCAAATAGATTAACCTATTAGCTAAAATGCTACTATAATACGTTTTCTCTTTTTCATTCCGGTAAGGAGTGAAAGAAATAAAACACTTTATAAGCCTTTCATAACTTCATATATTTTTATGAATAAGTCGATAAGAGTTTAGACACTGTACTTTTCAATACTGAAAAGTTGTAAGCTCAGCTGTGTTTGCTATACCAAACCAATGTCTGTATTATCACGACATTATTTAACTATCATTGCTATGATAGGAGCCAATATAAAAGGATTCATTACGAACACTTGCAATACTAGCCTAATCACAGAGATGTCAAGCGCACTTGCGTTATATTTACTTGGTCAGACAAGTCTCACTAAACTAAGGCCAAAACCTCCTTTATATGATATATTTATACCAGCACCTTTAGACAAATGGCACAAACGCTATTGAAATGGAATAGAATAGAATTCTCAATGTATGGGATTGACATAAGCATACGATAAGTAATTTGATCCGACGAATAGAGTTTTTAATAGGTAGCCAAGCGTTAATGTATTCTAAACGATTTTACGAAACGTCAGAATAGTTCATTCATTTTATCGTTATGCGTAGCCAAGTGGCCGGTTTGACAAACGAATTCTACTAGAAGCGAACGACAATAGTCGGACGCCAAACACTTGAAGTTAACGCTACAAAATGGCGAATATTTTGATCAGCTGACAGCTGTGGAAGTGAAATTTGTTGATGTGAATGTTTGTTGTAAAGAAAAAGCATTATTTTGTATAATGCATAAGCTAAGATTATTGTGGGCTGCCCATAATGAAGCAGTGTGGCTGAGGAAGCATCGAAGAAATGTTTCGAGACGTAATTTAGAATTTGT
This sequence comes from Anticarsia gemmatalis, assembly GCF_050436995.1. Taxonomy (NCBI): domain Eukaryota; kingdom Metazoa; phylum Arthropoda; class Insecta; order Lepidoptera; family Erebidae; genus Anticarsia; species Anticarsia gemmatalis. The sequence goes on along the minus strand of NC_134750.1, from coordinate 13,353,588 downwards.
GAAATGCCGGACGTTTTATTTATAGAAAGATTTCGTCCATTTATCCGGTGATTTTATAACGCCACCACCAAGAGAATTTAATGTATTAGTGAGTTCATTCCACATTCTCTCACTTTTAAATCGTCCTTGAGGACCTTGCTGGGGTCTCGATAGGTCTCCATGCCTGTAACATAAACATAAACTACACTTAAAGTGTTCAACACTGATAAGGGCTTTGTGACTGAGTGATGTCATTGTTTATTGTATGGTAGTTTCTTATTAGAATGAAAGGGATTTTTAAATAAATTTATGTAATTATTTACCTTTCCATATAATCTAAAAGAATTGAATTGAAAATTGCTCTGGGCTAGCCCGTATTCTCGGTTCCATCGCTAAAAGAAGAAAAAAAATATCCTCCATCATCCAATGTTAAAAAAGTAGATATTTTTATGACAACAAGTTCAACGTTTGGTTTTAAAACATGAATTTAAAGTATAACTCTTCTAATACTTGAACTAATACTATAATTACTATAATATTTTAGTGTTTTACTTACCAATTATTAAAAAATAGAAGACAAACTTTTCATAAATCACTATAAAACTCGCGCGCTACAGTTCAAAATGACGTTTGAGAACGGACTGAACGGAATGAAATTCGGAAACATAAACAACTTCAGTAGCGATCGAATAGAATAAGCGTTCGCCATCTCGTAGTACATTTGGCTACCAACTGATGAACGATATCGCTAAGGCGTTAATATTTAGTAGAATAGAATAGATAGGAAGCGTTTGCCATTTGTCTAGAGACACAGTATTCCTCGATTCGATCGAGAAATTTCGCACATCCGCGGGCAACGTAGGAACTATTTTGGCAGTACATTTTAAATGTCAAACTCTCATTACTCGACGGTACTGACTGTAGAGAATTCCGCTACAGTAACAAATAATTATATTTCGTTGCGAACTGAAATAAACACAAACCGATAACTGTCAATTGAAACATGCAACAAACCAACAAAGCAATACATTTCTTTACATTTTAATTAACATTACTATCTTTAAAAAAACGCATAATTTTGATACAAATAGTCGATAATTATGCAGTCAGTTTTTTCAAGTGAAGCTGCGAACAAAACCTAGTATTATAGACATGCAACCATTTATTACTTTGCTTGATTTTTTGTTCAACAATTTGTTTTGCGTTTGATAATGTCTGTAGGAATTATCTGTGGGTTGCTAGTAATTAGTGACGCTAGATTGCACTTGTATACATGATTATTGTGCTTCGATTTTATTAAAATGCTATTGATTTTTATTGTTAAAAAGATTGTAGTGTGTTGTAGTAGTTATTTGATAACTATAGTAGGTAATACTAATACTGCAATATAAAACTATGGAAGAATATTTCTAGTTTTGGTTGTTTAGCAGTTGTCTAATGCGCGTGTGTGTTAAGTGAGTAATTTTAATAATAATGATTCTAATTAAAGATTTAGACAATACTTCACTTTTTTACTAAAATTAAGTGACTAACATATTATTATGCTCGCAAGCTTTATCTTTCAACATTACATTAGAGTCTACATCGTCCCACTGCTTTGCAAAGGACTCTAAATCGTAAATGATCTAGGTGGGTTGTAAGACTCAAGCTCGTATCTTAAATGCAGTTGTGAACCTAAACGATAGTTATCAAGGAGTAGTGAAACCGATCATAACCAAAAAAACTATCCACGTTTTATTCCTATTGCAAGCATTTAATTCCAAACTCAATTCAATCATGAATAAATGAATTGCACGCATCAATCAAACAACTAATAGATTGAATTATGTTATTAACACAATCATAAACACGGATACTCGCGTCAAACAACATAAATTACATTCGATCCGCCATTTAAAGCTGTATGCTGAATAAGAGCGTATTCACATTGAGCGGTTTTGAACAAATACTATTTAATACTTATAGATTTTCTATACTATACTATAGAGGAGCTCGTGGCTTAGTTTACAACAGCCGAACGGATCGATCTCTGAGGTTAAGCTACGCTTGCCGAGGTTGTTCCGTGGATGGGTGACCATCTTATACATATCGAGTTCCCCCGTGTTTCGGAAGGCACGTTAAATTGTGGGTCCCGGCTGTCATTTTCGAAGATCTTTGACAGTCGTTAACAGTAGTCAGAAAGCTTGAAAGTCTGACAACCAGTCTTACCGAAGGGTATCGTGTCAATACCCAAGTAACTGGGTTGTGGAGGTCAGATAGGCAGTCGCTCCATGTAAAACACTGGTATCCAGCTGCATCCGGTAAGACTGGAAGCCGACTCCAACATAGTTTGGAACAAAGGCTAAGCGAATATATATATATAGATTTTCTATACTATGATAACACCCATAAAGTCCCATAAAATGCGAATTTGCTAAGAATCGAAACTCCTTATTGCGTTTTGACTTGTGCAAAAGGAATTTGATGGATAGGTGGACTGGATTAGGAAGAATAAAAATGTTTATTTTAAAACAAATTAACGGCAGTCATAATGTAATAAGTCGCCGTTTGGTTACTAATAGGTTGCAAAGTTTATGATCAAAGTATTATTTTATCAATTTCGAATACACGGCTGCACTAACTGCACTCAAACATCAGACATCGAAGGAAAAATGAGATTTCTCGTTAATTTTCGTATTCTATTCAAAAATAAACATACAACGCGAAAGATTAAACTATGAATTCATCAAAGATTAATCTTTGATGAATTCATAGTTTAATCTAAGTTTAATACTCAACAGTAAACCAATGATTGCCAGTTTTAAATCTCGTATAAAGTCCAATTTAAAGACAGCTTTATATAAAACGTTTAATAAATAACTGTATAACGGAATATGTTTTATGCTATTTTTTAAATGTGTGTTAATTAGACATATTGCAGAATTTATTATGAGTTGTTGAATAATTACATGTTAATGTGAGTAGCCACGTGCAACGAGTTATTTAGCATGGTGGATTGCTTGCGTTGTTTGAATATTGTTTTGATTTTTACATTATAAAATACATGTATATAAAAGTACCTTTATACCGTGGCTACTTTGAAATGACCTAATAAATTATAATATATGTGAAAAGCAAAGACAACTTTGTAGGAAACTGTGCACCTCTAGCGGGCATCATAGAAACTATTAAGTATTGTATTACAGTTTTTTATGGTCTATACTCGTCTATATCGACCATAGAAACTTGCCAAAACTAGTTCTTTCAAAATACGCTATGGGGCTCATAATTTTGTTTTAAAACATCTTGAGTTACTTTTTCTAGCCAGCAAGCGAAATCAGCCTTTTGAGTATTAAAATTTTCTTACCCTTGGCTATCCCACTGCGTGGCAAGTATCTCCACCTGAACAAAAGAGGGTCTAGGCCTTTAGTATACTCCGCTAATTAAGAATTTAAAGTAAAATTTTAACCTAAAAGAATAAACGATTTGATTTTTACCTTTGTTTTACAATAAGGTAAAATAATTTATTCTTGCACATTGAATATCTAAAAGTTAAGTGTAGCCTGAGGTAAGAATTTAAAACCAAAGGTTTATCGTAATATAAATTTTTACCTTGTAGTTTATGGCAATTAGTCAGCTCGTCATAGATCAGGCAGGTCATACCTGTAGCTACTTCAAATGTATTATGCAAATCTTGGGTTCTAATCCCGGTTCAGGCTAAAAGGAAGTTAAATTGGTTGATATTCCTGCTTCGGAGAACACGTAAAGCAATCGGTCTTGCGTCCAATTTATCACTGGTCGTGTTGGTTTTACGTTCCACTGGGCTATGAGAATGAAGGAATAAAAAGTGTCCCAGCATAATACCTATAGTGCACAAACCATAACCGAAAATCGGCTAGGAATACATTTCAACATCATCAAATTTTAAATTTACAGGGATCAGTCGTTTCAGAGATATGGCTCAAACAAACAAACAGAATAGATGGAGATTTATTTTATTTCTATACGTAAATATTTAATAGTTATAATTTCAGCAGATATAACAATAAAAGAGAAACAGATACATTTTTATTTATATTTTTATTTGAACATAAACTTTCTATTCGGGGACTATATCAATATTTTCTCTCTATTATAAGTAGGTGTCAAAACATCGAGATGGCAGCCATTAGTGAAACTCATAGAAAACATACAGTCAGCCGCAAAAGTCGTTTGCAGTCCAACAACTATATAGAGAGCCCTGGCATGTACAATTTATTGAAATTATGATATCTAATTATTTGTAGTTATTACCCAAATAAAGTAGATGTATCAATGTTATCTGCAATGGCAGTGGATCACTGATGCTCTAAATGTTCAATTTTGTGTACCTCCGACAGCCGCGAACTCTACGTACAAGGATAAGACTTAAGTTGTTAGGTTTAACATCACATTTTCAAAACCTCTTTTTTACTAAATATTGATAATTACCTCAACAAAATAAGTCAAAATTTAGATTATTCATATATTTGGATTAAGATGCGTGCTTCTAAATAAAGGGTTTCGACTTACGAAAGATAGAATATGTTCAGCGACTTTAGTAGCTGACTGTACAATAAACGTATTTCATTAATTTACCATTAAATGTCTTCATAAATTATGATCGAGCCGACGGATGCGCCCACGCAGTAGTTTTATTACTATAATGATTAGGGTTCCGTAGTGCGATGGGATTTGTTTGACCTATTTTTTGTGTTGTACGGTGTGAATAGCACTATACGTACATTACATACATAAGAATATAATGTAGTTATAATGTATTTTTTTATAATAAGCTTCAAGACAATCACGCTAATTTATTTTCTTTCGATACAAAAGAGAGGAAGATACACAATGATGCATGCAATGACTATTTAAAATTGTTATTCTAAGCTAGTTTTCTACACATACACAGAAGCACTGGTAAACCTTTGAAACAAAAAAAAAAAACAATACAACACTATATCAATAAAAAACATAATATATCTTATCTTCAGATTTGCTACTTTAAATCAACATTATTCATCGATAATAAAACCGGGAACGTCTGCTTGTTGTTTATAAACCATCTGTTAACTTCAACTCACAGTTTAATAATCATTGGTCTTCAAAGCTGCAATTATTTTCCTTGTTGTTTATCATAAAAAATTAACCCATACCTGTCAAAACTTATACAGAACCCATATCATAAAACAGTCGGCCATCAAAGTTGTTTAATTTTTACGAGTATTTTGTGTAAATTAATGTATTTCCCTGTTTATTGTGATTTCTACAGTTGTTTGTTTTTAACTGTGTGATGACAGGTGCCTAACGTATATTATAAGTAGGAATAAAACGTTGTTCTGTTTGCGTTGTTTACATTTTTTTTGTTTTGTGTAAGAATTTTAATGGAATCTAATGCCATATTAATAAATAAATTCAGCCCATTAATGCCCCACTGCTGGGAAAGGGTCTCTTCCTGTTATGAGGGAGGGGTTAGGCCTTGAGTCCCCCACGCTGGCAAAGTGCGGGTTGGAGACTTTGCATGTCTTCAAGAACTGTTCTAAGGAGTTCACAGAAAAAGTCAATATCGATGGTTGTCAATTAAGATAACAGTCGTTAAGCCGCGTCAAAGGTCTTCGGGCGACTTGATCAACTATGACATTAGGTTGACCACTAGCTATACGATAACAAGAAGTGTCTATAATATTGTATGTTTACGCCAATACTAGATACTAATACAGTCGGTCGTACGAAATCGCTTGTACAATCGGCTAAAACCTATAAAAAATATCAATAAAAAATACCCAATGCAAGCATCAGCCCGTATGTAAACTACTGCATTCATGTCATCTCGCTAAGTGCGGTATTAACATACAAATCGTATGAATTAATACGACGTCAATTGACACCGGAGTTAAATCACGTATTATAATGGACCCGTTTCTAAGTGGCAAAGAGTATTGTGGAGATGGGGTATTTTGTGGTGCGTTTTGTGCCTATGATGTTGTTGAATATTGAGGGTTTAGTTGTAGTAATATTTTATTACTGATTGAAAAAAGAGGAGATTGTCAATTCAATAGAGATATTTTGAAGAAATTTTAACACTAAATGAAAGTTTCGAAGTATTAGAAATCTTTTTTTTTTATAGGAATTAGTTTTGTGTCTTTAATTTTTTGCTCTACTTCTTTGGATTTTCATTTATTTTTATATTTAATTTTATAAAGACAACTCCCGCACTAAGAATTGCTCTTGTGTCGCGGGGACTTTTACAAACATACAAACAACGGACACAAAGCACAACCAGACCCGAAACAATTATTTGTGGATCGCACAAATAATTGTTCCGTGTGGGAATCGAACCCACGACCTCCCGTTGCAGTGGTGTTGGCGTGGTGACCTAAACCACTGCGCCACGGAGGCAGTCAAATTTATGAAAGAAAGTATGTAATTGCCGTAATTCATTTCTGTCTAAACATTTGGCTGGCTCAACCACTTAGCACATAAACGAGAGCAGCGACATTTACGCGCTTCAAATCCCCCATCGACCCCAGGCTCTTTCATCTGCCAAAACTGCGGTCGCGGCTGTCACGCCCGCATAGGTCTTTTAAGCCACGAACGAAGATGTTACTTTGTAAACAAACATTCCTCTATCTACACAGGCCAATGATGAATGATGAAACATTTCAACCTTCGGTCTTCGGAGTCGCTTTTTCTATTACAGTATTAATATAAATACATCATAAGTAAAAAGTGGGCATGTAGCATAACAATCATCGCTCACAAATCAAAATCAATATTTAACTTAACAAGCAATCAATACGCTAGAAATATATGTCAACTAACGGAATAAACGTACAGTCTACAACATTAATCTGTGAGCAAAAATAACGCTCATAAAACGGCGAGCGAGGCGGATCATAAATTTAACTGCCGTTTTCTAAAATTAATAACGCATAATTCTAATATAAAACCTTAATGAGTGGCGAATAGAGCGATAAACGGCTAATTTACGATCTGCCCGGATAATAAAAACTTTAGATAAGTAATCTTAGAAATGGAAATCAATTATTTTGTTTGCGTCAAGTCGTGACGTGTGTATTTTATTTGAATTAATTTGTTTTATTATGTTTTGTCTAGATTTCTGTTCGAGGATAATATATTATTTTATGTGGTGTGAAATTTCACATAATTTATTACGAGCCATTGTTTTAGTGATTTTGTTAATGTCGTCATTTTATATCTGGTTGTTAATGTGCATTTTTGTATTTTTATTGTTTTATACAATCTTGAAGAATGTATTCTGCATGTTCTTATTTTATTAGTGTTTATTTAAGCTAAATTTACGTGATTGTTAGCTTAATTTTATCTACTTTAAATTCGATCAATGTGAATGACAATACTATTATTTAGGCAGCTATCATGCCCGAATCTTGTTCCAATCTTCTTATTTAAAATAATAAGTGCTAAAGTCTGTTAATCCTGCTGAATACATTCATAAGGAAAATAACACAAATATTTCTGAAACCTCTAAACAAACAGCAGACTATTCAACAAATTACTTCGTAAAGGAGTGGAACTGCGAACTTCAGCAACTTAAATAAATTAAATTACCCACATACTGCATTTTCCTATCATACCCATATTCACTTCCCTCATTACAAATTCGCTCATAATTAATATTCCTCGTTATAATTATGGGATAACCTTCTTCACAAGCTATCAGGAGTTTCTGATAGCCTGTTAATGGCGTTAGAAGTACATTATTATGACTCCTTGTCCCCTCATTACCGTTTATAATGGCCGTCAGATAAAATGGAAGCCGTAAAACTCTGATATTATCAAATTAAAATAATACGTAATTAAAATTTTGTAGGACACGATGGAAATTAACATAATTATTATTCGGAGTTGTGTTACTGAGTTGTTTGAATATTTTTGGTTTTTTTATTGTTCTTTGTGTATTTAATTGGTGGTGAAATATTTTTATATTCTATTGCTAATAGTATAAGATGTTGTTATTAATGAATATTGCGTGGTAAACTTTGTGTGTTATTATATTTGTTTGGGAAAATTATTATAGTAAAATATACACTCAAAACTCCGCTCGGAAGTAGTTTTTGTTATTTGTCGGGATAAA